>NC_090929.1:473323273-473626751 GCF_040938575.1 Ambystoma mexicanum | reverse complement strand
TCCGGCTCATCAACCAGCTCAAGAGGTCACGGTGCAGGATGATCCTCGTCGCACCTGCGTGGCCGAGGCAGATATGGTTCCCGGACCTTCTGGACTTGTCAGCGTCCCCGTCAATCAAGCTGCCAGTGGACGCGGATCTGCTCTCCAGAGAAGGAGGCTCCATCCTCCATCACGACCCGAAGTCGCTGAACTTGCAGACATGGCTCCTGCAGCGTTAGAGTTTGGAGGATACGACATACCGGCCGACTGCAGAGAGGTTCTTGCAAAGGCCAGTGCGTCCTCAACTCTTAAATGCTATGGACACAAATGGAAGAGGTTCTCTGTCTGGTGCCACGCACAGAAGATTAACCCTCTGCGGATTACGGCTCCCCAAGTACTGCCGTACCTACTGACGCTGGCCAAAGCTGGACTGGCGCACGCGTCCATCAAGATTCATCTTGCTGCGATCTCCCGATACACCAGAACCACGGGGCGGACGTCTTTGTGGTCTCATCGTCTGGTGAAAGAGTTCATGAAGGGACTGTTCAGATCGTTCCCGCCGGTGAAGGCTCCGGCCCCGGCGTGGGAGCTCAACGTGGTGCTGACCAAGCTCATGGGACCTCCGTTCGAGCCTCTGCACTCGGCTCCGTTGAAGTTCTTGTCGTGGAAAACAGCGTTTCTTGTGGCCATCACCTCCGCACGATGGGTGGGAGAGATCCAGGCCCTTTCCTGCAAGGCCCCGTACTTGACTTTTCACGACACGAGGGTAGTGCTCAGGACGCACCCCTCCTTCATGCCCAAGGTGCCGTCCAACTTCCACCTCAACGAACCCTTGGTGTTGCCCGTTTTCTTCCCGTCGCCTTTGTCGCTGGCTGAAAGGACTTTGCACTCGCTGGATGTGGCTAGAGCGCTGAAGTTCTACGTGGACCGCACGAAGTGTTTTCGGAAGACGTCACAACTCTTTGTGAACTTTGGACCTGTCAATCAGGGGAAGGCTCTCTCGAAGGCTTCCATTTCCAGATGGCTCTCCGGCTGTATCATGTACTGTCATCGGTTGGCAAACCGACCGCTGCCTGGCCGTCCGAGAGCCCATTCCACCAGAGCGATCGCAGCTACCACAGCGTTCCTATCTGGTGTGCCCTTGCTGGACATCTGCAGGGCTGCTACGTGGAGGTCGACGCACACCTTCACGAAATTCTACTGCGTCGATCGGGATTCCAGGGAGGAGTCCAGGGTCGGCCAAGCAGTGCTGCGCAACCTGTTCGCCTAAGGTGAGCCTGGTGAGGAGGTAACATTTGCTTAATGTTGAGTTTGATGTAATGCTTAATGTTGAGCCTTTGCCACCTCCCGTGGTTGTGCATGTGTGTACTGCTATGTATTCTTTATTCATGAGCATGTGAATCCATGCCAGACCCCATGCTGGAGAAGGAACAAGTTACTTACCTGTAACTGTTGTTCTCCAGCATGGGTCTGGCATGGATTCACATGCGAACCCTCCCGCCTACCCCTCTGCGGCTCTTCACTTGGTCATACTGCCACTTCACGTGCTACCAAATCTGAAGATGGCTGCCAGAGGCTGGGCTTAGGTAGAGGGCAGTCATTGGCTGTGGTCAGTATGACGCAGAGATCAGTGATTGGTTACTACTACGAAAGACAGATCAGAAACGAAACTGATACTGTTTTTTTCTTTACCGAGGATTCCCAGCCTGATGGGGAATATTCATGAGCATGTGAATCCATGCCAGACCCATGCTGGAGAACAACAGTTACAGGTAAGTAACTTGTTCCTACACTTCAATACAAAACTCCAAGATTTTGAGACAGTTTGAGCTCCCCTGAAATAGGAGCCAAATAGCATTTCAGTTACTTAGAAGTGAGCAAAAAGGCATAAGGCAAGTAGAATAGATTATATATATATATATATATATATCAACGAAAGAAAAACAAGAAAAAAAGCTAATCAAAGCTTTTTTAGGCAGCACTCTTCTCCCAAGTAAAAATGCACCAGATGCAAAAAAGGAAAAACACGGTGGACAAGCAGTTTCAGGAGAGAACAAACAATATATATATATATATATATATAGATATATATATATATATAGATATATAGATATATATTTTTTTAATTTGTATAGCGCACATCTGCCCGTGGGCATCGTGGCGCTGTTACAGTATGCTCACTTGGTACAAAGGTACATTACAGCAGGTAAGTACATTAAATACAATACCTGGTACAAGAATTAATTACAGCGGAAGGCATTCCATACGGTAAGATGGTGTACTGGAAGGTGATGATATAGGTTAGTTGAATAGAGGGGTTTTGAGCTGTTTGTGGAATGTGAAGTAGGATTTTTCATTTCTTAAGGCAGTGGGTAGCGCGTTCCAGTTTTTTGGTGCTAAGTGTTGGAAGCTGGTCTGCCGGCTTTACTTCTTTTGAAGGTGAGTTCATAGATCTGGTTGGTCAGATGGGATCTAGTGGGTCTAGTGGATGAGTTGATGGTGATCTTTTCGGAAAAGTAAGGAGGGGCGTCATGGGACAGGCATCTATGTGTGATGGCCATGGTTTTGAAAAGGATACAATCTTTTACTGGTAGCCAATGGCCCTCTTTCCTGGCCTGTGAGATGTGTTCTCTTTTGGGAATACTCAAGGTAGCTCTTAAAGCATTATTCTGTCTGATTTACATCTTGTTTATATTTTTGGAAGAGGTGCCGAGCAATAGGGCATTGCAGTAGTCGAGTTTAGTGCCTACTGTTGCTCTGGCTATTAATAGGCAGTTTTTGGTGGAGAAGAACGGTTTAACCGCATTGATAACCTTGGTAGTGAGTGCGGCAGAGGAGGCTATGGCGTTGACCTGGCGTGACATTGTTGAATCACGGTAAACTCCTAGGGTTTTTACTGATGAGACTGTGATGGTGGAGTTGTCGATATTGAAGGTTTTGTATTGAGGTGAGAGTTTAAGGTTTCGTTGGTGCCTACTATGAGGATCTCTTTTGTCTCCGTTTAAACAGAGGCATTGGCTGCCATCCAGGTTTGGATGGCTGTTTAGATCTTGGTTAGCGCTGCAGAGTCTTGTTCATAGATGCCTGTGAGAAGGAGGAGGGCTTGTGTGTCGTCGGCATAGTTGGTGTAGGCTATGTCGCGACGATCAAGATAATTGAAAAGAGGGAGGGTGAATATATTGTATGGTGTAGGAGCTGTACATGCCCCTTGTGGGACTCCACAATGGATGGTGGTTGGGGTGGCGCAGGAGGAGTCTGAGAAGACTCATGAGTCGCCTTTGAGGAAGGAGGTAACCCATGCGATGGCTTGGTGAGAGAACTGGACTTCATTTTGTAGTTGTAAGCCTAGGATGTCGTGGTTGACCAGGTCCAGCAGGAGCAGGCGTGCCGGTTTGCCTTTGTCCATGATGTCGCTGAGTTGTATTTTGAGATCGAGTAAGGCGGACTCAGTCCAGTGTCCTGGATTGAAGCCTGATTGCCTTTTTCTTAGAATGTGATTTTCTTCAGATAGGCCACTTCATCCAGGATCTTGAGCAGGAAGGGGACGGTGGTGATGGGTCTGTAGTTGTTGGCATTTTCTTAGTATATACTTGTTAGACAGTGCAAATAGTTTCAGTTCACCAGACAAGTTCAATTCAAGTCAATAGGCCATGTCAAGTCAATGGGCTAGTGCTCTGGATAGGAAAGAGCAGTTCTGGTATCAAACGGTAAAGTCTTTGCAGAAGTTCTCAGAAGTAGTTTAGGTGATTTGTTGGATCACAAGCTGATTAGGCCTGCAAGTTGGTAAAGTTTCACAAACTTTCACTGCAAGAGTGGCGTTCTCTCAATCGGGTTGGCACAGTACCTTAGTATGAAGAAACAAATGCAGCTGAAGTCGTTGGTTCCTGGCAGTTCCTGCAGATCTCACTGTTCCTGAGCCTCAGTCGTGGGGACAAGAGGAGGATGTCAGGGGACGCCTGCACGGAATCGGTGGAAAACGCAAACAAAATGAGTCATTTCAGTTTGAGTTGCTGTTCTTCAAGCACACAAGCTGGTGTCCTTCCCCACTGATTAATCCTAACCAGTTTCAAGAATGGTATCCAGGTGGCTTACGAGTTGATTGGTCCCACCAACTCAAAGTAAGAAGTCGTCCTTGAAGGGGCTTCTCTGTCGAGATAAACTTGCCAATTCGAACCTGCAGCAGGGCTTCACCGGGCAAACCAACGGTCCAGGAGTTGCAGCAGCCATCCTCTTCCAGCTAGTCTTCGGTTCTTTCGTTCCAGTGGTCGACTCTGCTTTCCAGTCCAAGAGACTTGCCTTTTAAACCATTCTCTCCCTTTCATTTCAGCCTAGCTGTCACTTACCCAGCAGGGTGGCTGTCCTTGCCGGACAGTCAGCCAGCCACTCACACCAGAGTGCATTTGGGTCTCCTAGGAGACTAAGCACAGGGAGTTTCGGGCACCTCCCTCACTCCCTGACCACCTCAGACACTCAGACGCTAGAGGTGTTCTGCAGTCCTGAAGCCCGCCAAAGGCATATGAAAGGGACCAAACTAGGTTTTATCGCTCAGAGACCAACACTAAAAGGACCTTTCCAAAAAGAAATGGTCAAAAAAGAAGACCGGGACCTGTTTAAACAAAGGGGCTTAAGGCGCCATCTGGAAAAACATGGCTCCCGTGATTTTTAGATACTGGTGTTCGCGATTGGGAAAAATCATGGTAGTTTTTTGTAAAACCACTGCCACCACCCTTTTCAATAGGAAAGGGTAGCATTCGACTGCTACATAAGTATTTAGACACAGGGCATACTATGTAACCCCTCCAGCACTCCATTGTAGTATGGTGTGTGCTGCGTCTAGGAATTTGGAAAGACTAGTAAAGTCAATTTCACTTTATATTCTCTGGGAAACAGTAGTTTATCCCACAGACGGTATTTAAACCTTTGGGAAGTCTAAAAGGCATCCCTGTGTCACTGCACTGAGGGTGCTGTGTAACACACATGAAAAGATGTCTATGGAGTTATCTAAAACTCCATATCAAAGAACACAAGTCTAAAACGCACATCAAAATCATGACAGTGGGGAAAAAAGGCTCACACTCTTTCCAGGTAAGAAAATCAAGTCCCAAAAATCCAGCAAGTTGCTGGGGGTCTCTTGGGTGAAGGGAATTTGCACATTTATGAGAATTCTCCCCAACAATCACCAATCTCTTTCTATCTGAATTTTCGTTCTTGATTAGACAATTTGTATTTCAAGTCCATTGAGTGGCGCTTATGTGATAGTTTGAAATAGAGGTGAGTTCCACACGCTGCACAGGTAGATGGTCCTATGATTGGTGACTTGCCATCACCTCAATATCAGAGTTGCTTAAAGCGGCGGGTATATTTCCCCTTAAGGCCATCTGTTTATCGGGGGACCGCAGCCTCTCGAAAGAACCATCTTCCTTCTCCGAATAGCAAGCAAGTTAATCAGGATAGCCACGTCCACCTCAGTATCCTATCAGTATCCTCCCGACGACCTATGTCTGTATCCCTGCCCGTCACCATAACTTGTACACAAGTCTTGATCTGCTTCATTCATATTAGGTTTGGAGACTTTGGTAACTGGTGCCATGATCTTTCCACCTCTTATCATTCAGGGAAGGTCTAGATTGAAGGGGCGGAGTCTACAAGTTACATAGGCTCTAGAACCATTACATTTATTGCCTGCTTGAAGGTGATTTTAGTTTTTTCTTGGTGTTTAAAGGTTCTCCACGACTATTGAGGGTTATCGTTCTGTTTTGTAAAGAGCAAACACCTTACAAATCGCACTGCAAAGTGTTTCCCCCCATTTCCTTGCTTTTCTACACAAATCATTATGGGAAGGTATCTCGTTGGTCACCACCTTGGCTTTCTGTGCAGCTCTACTACAGGGATCCTCTTCAACCATTGCTTCAGGTACAGATTTCCACTCTGGCAGCTGCCTGGCACCCTTGTGTTTTTTCCCAAGGTTGGCACAGCATCAATCCTACCCGGCTGTTTATAATACATAGTGGAAGCTATCAACTCAACAGGTTTCTACGGCTCGTCTGAATTCCGCCTGTTGTTATCACCATTCTGCTTATATCCATCAACCTTTGTGGTATAAATTGAGTGTTTTATGCGTTTTTAAAATGGCCTCTCAACCATAATTTAAGAAGAGCTTCAATCATTGCCCCCTTATCCGAGAGGTCACCTCTCGCCAGTTCGCAGAGTCATGCCTGCCACCTAGCCGATATTTCTGCCTCGTTGTGCAACCTAGCTTGAATTGTTGTAAAAGACTCAGATAAATCATTTTTTAATTTATCATGGCCAATAACGTGTCTTGATCTCTAAGATTGCCTTTGAGAGATTTGTACATATTAAAAAATTTAGCTGGTGAGATGATTAGGGCTGCCATGACGTTGTTATGAATTTGTATCCCAGCTGCTACTGATAGCTGACTTTTATTCAGACTGCTTCCCACAGTGATGTCGGGCAAGATGTGGCGAATATTCTAGATGTAGTACCGCTCCGTTCTTCCCAGCCCTGAATAATGGACTGATTCATATCAGTATTTTACGTTATCGGGGGGGGGCATTTAGGTCACTCCATGATTTTAATGACTTTGTGCTCATCAGTTATTTTTGTAGCTGGGATAGAGGCATGCCGGTTACTGATGGTCCTTTTGCGTTCCGGTATCCCAAAAGTATTTTGACCCAAACGCATCTTAATTTCAGCAATATCCGTCACAAGTCTTGCAAGTAGGCACAAAAGATAATTTTCATTGACCACTTCAACCCTTATACACTCTATCCCATCCACCCTTTGGTTTTGAAGGGTGTCTGCACTATGAATGGCTGGAAGAACAGCCAATGTCTCGGAGCCTGTAGACGATGCAGGAAAAACAGCCCTTAATTTCCGGGCACCTATGTCCACCTCTGATTCAGATAGACATTCACATTCTTGTTAAGTCCCACCTCCACCAACGTTGTGAGCCTCAATGCAGACCCAGAATCTATCGTTTAGGCCATGTTGAACACATCGCTATCCAAAGGTTCTTCATTAGTCACGTCCATGGCGGCATTTGATAATACATTTGTCGACAAGTGAGTTGCTATAGGCAAATCTATTAGGTGATGCACTCACCTCCTGTTCCATTCTCGATTCCGATTGGGGCACATCTTTCCGGTGCAACTGAAAGATCGGCATAGGCGGTTCAAGGAATGGCTACAGGCCAAGGCCCCTACTCTGGGGAGGTCCAAGCGGCATGCCTCCCCTGCTCCCAAGAAAGCTGAGCGGTCTTCTAAGACCTTTGAGGGCGCTCCTCCCACGGGGGTCCAACAAAAGGCTAAGCCCCGCAAGTCCACTGTCACAGGGAGCTCAGTTGCGAAGGGCTCCTCGGCGGCCAGGGCGAGTACAGCGGCTTCGATCACCAGCCAATGCTCAGAATCTTTGTCAAAGAGGAAGTCGGACCCTCCGGGCAAACTCAAGGAGAAGCCCAAGACCGACCTGCCGGAAAAGGCCAAGGGGGAGCGGGGCGCTGACCCTTCCCCTAAGGAGAAGACCAGGGGTTTGACCAAGACCGTGAAGGCCCAGGTACATCCGACGAAGGCCAAACCTTCCATCGAAGGGGTGATGGAATCCCTCGTGAAGGCCGCTGTGGCGGATCCGCAGGACGCAGCCCCGAAGGCGATAGTGTCCCTGCCTGCTAGGAGGGAGTCCTCTTTTCAGCCCATAGAGAAGACACCCTAGAAGATGATGCCAGTCATTTCACAGAAACCGTCCACTCTGGTCGCAGAGAAAGGGGGGGAACCCAGTAGCCCTACAGGGCATGGATATATCCTTAGAGGAGGAGCTTACCTGCCTCCAGAACATCCAGGAGGAGCGGAGTGTTGAGAGCAGTCCCTATGGCAAGGATTCCGACAAGGGCGACGATGAATGCGACGACGAGGAGACAGACGAGGAACAGCAGGGCGTTGAGAGCCTGGGCAACCAGCCTTCACCGCCGACACCGGTTTCACCTTCGCCTCCGTCGCTACAGCCACCACAGCGGCCACCTAGAAATTTCTCAGTGGACATTCTCTCAGCTTTGCATACTCTGGTCTCAGAGATCTGGACGAGGATGCCTGTTGCACTGGCGGCCACTCCCGTGTCGCCAATGGGGGATCAACCGGCCAACAGAGGAAAGTTCACACTCCACCTCCTTGCCGCCCTTCACCTCCCTCTTACCCCCACCCGGCGAGATAGACTCGTTTCACGCCATGGTCTCCAGGGCATTCAGAGCTTTTCCAGCTAATTCGTGAGGAGAATAAAGAGGGTTTCCTATACCAGTGCTGCGAGGCGAAAAGAAAGACCGTCCTTTCGGTCCCACTCCTGGATGACATTTGGAATGAGGGGTTGCCCCTCATGAAGAATCCTTCCACGGCCCCGGCGAAGGACCATTATGAGAAGAAGTACAGGGTTCCGTACTCTGCTTGCCAAGTGCTTGCGGACCCAACCGTCGCTGGACTCTGTGGTATCGACAGCAGCTGAAAAGAAGTCTTCGGGCTCCTCCTCTTCGGTGTTCTCCAACCCCTCTCCACTCCCACCCCATCCCCCCGGACAGTGAGGGGAAGAAGTTGGATGCAATGGGGCGATGAGTTATCACATCGGCGACGACTACCATCAAGGCTGCCAATGCTCTCGCCATTGTGGTGCGTTACGAACGGGAGCTGTGGTTCAAGATCGGTCCCATCTTGGACTTCCTTCCCGACAAGAGGTCGGAAGCTTTGGAGATTCTTCACGAAGGCGAGGTGGCGTTGGAACCACGCAATTACGGTGGCCACAGACCTCGCCGACACGGGGTTCCCCCAAATGGGCAACAGCGTTTGCCTTCGGCGGCGGCGCTGGTTTAGGGCCACCAATTTTCATCAGGACATTCTGTCGATGGTGTTGGACGTGCCCATCGACGGGGACAATTTGTTTGGGCAGGCCGTAGATGAGTCTCTTCAAGCCATCAGGACGGACACGGAGACAGCTCGTGCCTTGGGCATGCTTCAACAACGACGGCCGTCCTTTCGGACCTCAGGCGGCAAATCCCAAGGATCCTCCAAAGGTTTCTGTGGTGGTGCCTTGTCTTACCGTCAACCCTCCTGCTCCAGATGGTGACTCTTCAGCATGTGCTCAGACATCTAGAACAAGGGGACTCTGTCGTCGCTGGACTTGGAGGAAGCCTTCTTCCACATCCCCATTCACAAGGGACACCGCAATTTTCTGTGCTTTGTGGTTCAAGGGCAGCATTACCAATTCAAGGCCCTTCCCTTCGGATTGAAGTCAGCGGCAGGGGTTTTCACCAAGTGTCTGGCGCCGGTGGCGGCACAGCTGCGACTACAAGGGATCCACGTCTACCCTTACTTGGAGAACTGGTTCATTCGGGCCAGCTCAAGGGACATGGCCATCAACCACACAGCAAGGACCGTCCGCCTTCTGATGGATCTGGGGTTCTCGGTTTGCTTTGCAAAGTCCTGCTTGACTCCATCAAAGGACGCGCGGTTTCTGGACTCCTGGCTCAACAGTGTCGTGCCTGCCCTCTCCATCGGAGGAAAAGATACCGGCCAGCTTGGACAAGGTGCAACGGCTGTTGGCACTGAAGGTTGCCACGGTGAGGACCATCAAGTCTCTGCTCAGCATGATGTCGTCCTGCATCTACCTCATCCGACTATGCAGGCTACGGTTGCGTCCACTACAGGAGTTCCTCGACGGCCGTTGGATTCAAGTGTTGGGAAGCTTCCAGGACAAGATCAAGCTCGACGAGCACTTCTGTCGAGCGATACGATGGTGGGGAGTTTGCTAACATCTGTCTGGAGGCGCAGATTTTCAGACCCCACCGCACCAGGAGACTGTCACGACGGACGACTCTCTGGAAGGTTGGGGAGCTCACACCGGAAGTCTTCACGCTGGAGGCCTGTGGCTGCCGGAGGAGAAGACGTTGCACATCAACGTGCTGGAGCTGCGAACAGTGTTTTGGGCCCTCAAGTCCTTCCGTCCCTCCAGGGCAAGGTGGTGAGGGTCTTCACAGACAATACCACCACAATGTTTTACATCAGGAAGTGGGGGCAAGGAGGTGCACCAGATCCCCGGCGCTCTCCAAAGAGGTGCAGGACCTATGGCACTGGGACGTAGCCCAAGGGATGTTCCTCATCCTGTTTCATCTGGCAGGAGTGAAGAACACTGTTGCGGTCTCTCTCAGCAGGGGAAGTGGGAACTTCGGCAGGACCAAGTGGATCACCTGTTCCGCAGATGGGGCAATCCCTAGATCGATCTTTTTGCGACGGCGACGAACATCAAGTCCTGGAATTTCACCAGCAGGTTTCCCCAGCCGGGGAGCATGGGGGGGATGCATTCTCATTCCCCTGGGACGGCCTGTCTCTGTATGCGTTCCCTCCGCTGCCGTTGCTTATTCGACTCATCAATCAACTCAAACGGTCCCGGTGCAGGATGATCCTCGTTGCACTGGCGTGGCCGAGGCAGATATGGTACCCGGACCTTCTCAGCATGTCAGCGTCCCCTCCAGTCAAGCTTCCAGTGGTTGCAGATCTTCTTGCAAGGGAAGGAGGCGCAATTCTGCACCACGACCCAGGATCCCTGAACCTGAAGGCCTGGCTCCTGCAGTGTAGAGTTCAGGGGCTACGATCTCCCAATGGACTGCAGGGAGCTGCTTGCCAAGGCCAGACCATAGTCTACTCTAAAATGTTATGGACATAAATTCGTTGTTTGGTGCCGTGCACAGAAGGTCGACCCTCTGAGTCACGGCTCTGCATGTACTGCCGTATTTGCTGTCGTTGGCCAAAGCAGGACTGGCGCATGCCTCCCTCAAAGTTCATTTGGCGTCTATATCCCGCTACACCAGATCTCAGGTATAGTAGTCGTTGTGGTCACACCGTCTGGTTAAGGAGTTCGTCAAAGGACTGTTCCGGTCGTTCCCACCGTTGAAGGCTCCAGCCCCGGCGTGGGAACTTAATGTGGTACTGACTAGGCTCATGGGTCCTCAATTTGAACCTATGAATACAGTACCACTGAAGTTTTTGTCGTGTAAGGCCGCATTCCCCGTGGCCATCACCTCTGCCGACGGGTGTGTCGCAACTTTTTGTGAACTTTGGCCCTGTGAACCATGGGAAGGCCCTTTCCAAGGCTTCCATTTCCAGGTGGCTCTGTGGCTGCATCACCCATTGTCAACGGTTGGCGATCCGACCGTTGCCTAGCTGTCCGAGAGCCTATTCGACAAGAGCGAATGCTGCAACTACGGTGTTCCTGTCTGGTGTGCCCCTGCTGGACATCTGCAGGGCTGCTACGTGGAGGTCGATGCACACCTTCACGAGATTCTACTGCATCGACAGGGATTCCAGGGAGGAGTCCATAGTCGGCCAAGCAGTGCTGCGCAACCTGGTTAGGAGGTAAGAGATGCTTATGTTGAGCCTTGCCATCGCCCGTGCTTGTGCATGTGTGTACTGCTATGTATTCTTTATTCATAAGCATGTGAATCCATGCCAGACCCCATGCTGGAGAAGGAACAAGTTATTTACCTGTTGTTCTCCAGCATGGATCTGGCATGGATTCACATGCAAACCCCCCCCCCCCCCCCGCCTACCCCTCTGCGGCTCTTCACTTGGTCATACTGCCACTTCACGTGCTACCAAATCTGAAGATGACTGCCAGAGGAGGGACTTTGGTATAGGGCAGTCATTGGCTGGGGGCAGTATGACCCAGAGACCAGTGATTGGTTGTTAGGCGAAAGACAGTTCAGAAATGAAACAGATTTATTTCTTTACTGAGGATTCCAAGCCTGGCAACAGGGAATATTCACGAGCATGTGAATCCATGCCAGACCCATGCTGGAGAACAGTTACAGGTAAGTAACTTGTTCCTTACTACAGTTGTGTGTTTTTAGCGCAGGCTACAATTGCAGCCATGGTAAAGCACCCATGGGTGCCCACTTTGTCAAAATGCCCACGGTCCTCTTTTTTTCACCATTTCTTGTTGGAAAGGTGCTTCTTGAGATTTACTCTGCACGCCAAACCAGGTTTGGCACCTTTGTTTGTTTTGTCTTTGGCGGGATTCACGAGTGAAGCCCGCCTATGGCTCCATTATGTCTGGCAGGAAGTGAGGGAGGTGCTCGAAACTCCCTGTGCTTATTCCCCTTGGTTACAGGAATGCACTCTTAGGTGATTGGCCGGCTGGGTGTCTGGCAAGGACAGCCACCCTGCTGGGTGATTCACAGCTAGGCTGGAATGAATGGGAGAAACCTGCATAAAAGGCGAGGCTTTTTGGCTTGGAAGGCAGAGTCAACCACTAGACGAAGGAATCCGAAGAAGAACTTGGAAGAGACGCCTGCTGTAACTCCTGGACCGTTGGTTTGCCCGGTGAAGCCCTGCTGCTGTGCTGAAGCTCTGAATTCGCCTTGACTAGAGAAGCCCTGCAAGAACGACTTCTCCCCTTGAGTTGGTGGAACCAATCGGCTCCAAAGTGAACTCATCAGGACATCCTCTCAGAGCTGGCTGTACTTCTTTGCTGCTGCAGGAACCGAAGTGCCAGGGAGAGGAACACCAGATTGGAGTACATCGCTTTTAAGTCTGACCCGAGCTGCTGGAAGATCCTCAGGACTCCTAGTAAGCAGGACTGACCAATCCTGAGCCACCTCAACAGAGTGCTGGACCCCAGATGCGAGGAAAGTCCAGAGCGGTATCCGTTAGACCGCAGTGGGTTTATTTGCTGAGATGCGAGGAGCTGAAAACGCAAAGTGTCGCTAAATAGAAGTTTGTCCATTTTCTGTTGCCGACCATCCCTTTGTGTTGCAGGAGTCCCCAGAAGTCCTCCCTCTTGTCCCCACGACTGAGGCACAGTAACAACAGGATCTGCAGAGCCAGACAGGAACAGAAGCCAGCTGGAACCATTTCTTCTAACCAAAGGTACTGTACAGTCTAAGAGAACTTATCACTTGTCTTGTAGCCTTACTTGTTCTCAGTTGAGACTTGTCTTGGTTGCTCCTATATAGTTGCTTTAATCTTCTGCTTCTCAAAAGCCTCCCAGCTTGTGGCCCTACACTGATTCTACTTTTTCTACAAAGACTTCTAAGGCATTGTGCAAGACTTTTACTTACCTGCAAGAAGTGCTTCAGCTCACTTAGACCATTGCCCAATTTACTTTGGCCTGCCCGGGGCACCTAAATTACTTCTCTCCTCTGATTGGAAGTTTTTACCTTCCTTCCAGGAAAGGGTTAACTTGCACTGCTTTGGGGGGTTCAAAAGTACTTACCTGCTTCAGAATATTTGTGTGATCTCTTGTTTTATTCTAATAACCCTTTTCTTTGCCATACTTCCAAGTATTGATCTAAATGCAACAGTTTGAAGTTTGGTTTATTTGTAAAGCGCACCAGGCCCATGGGCAACCGGGCGCATAATCTTAGATATAGGTTACAACAAAGTATACACAAAGGGACACATTTACAAGTGATACATAAATACAAATATAGAAGTTATGAGCGATACAGTGTGGCATATGTACAAAGATAAGATATATTACAGGTAGGGAACCAGGCTAGCGTGAGGAACCTTCTGCTTTCTGGGTGAACAGCCAAGCTTTGGTGGTGTTCTTGAATGTTATGAACAAAGGTTCAATTCTTATGTGGTTTGGCAGTGTTCCACAGTTTGGAAGCTAGGACAGGGAAGCTCACACCACCCGCTTTTTGGAGTTTGAATCTGGGCAGGGTTAGGCTGTGAATTTGGGCTGATCTGGTGGGATGGGAAGAGGAGTGAAGTGCAAGTGATATACAGTGTTATATTAATGTCCACAGTGTCCTGGCTACGTGTCACCTGAGGGTGTAGGAAGTGTGTGTGTGTGCGCCATTGTTATGCTTGATTTATGCTTGATCCAAAATTGCGCGGCTGCGCAATGCATTCTGGGAGCGCTCGGAGCCATGTTGGATATTTACTTCATACCGCAGTGAAACGCTGCACACCTTTTGCTGAGTGTTAGATTCACAGTGCTGAGACAAACATGCTTTTCCAAACCTGGTATGTGGTCAAGGCCATTTCTGCTGGGAAAGCTAACGTTGTTATGGTTTGCTACTGTTCTTCGTGGAGCATGTTTTTAGAGAAGGGAGGCACTGCGCTTCTTGGGGGGAGCTCTCGATTGACCCAGCTGGCAACCGACGGGTCAAGAATTAACTCCCCTTTGTGGAGGGTGTATATATGCGGAAGCCCAGAGGGGGTCAGGTGAGACTTCAGCCGGAGAAGGACGCTTGCGTCTGGCCTTCCTGTGAGCTGTGGTACTCTCGGCCTGGCTGTTCCCGGGGTCTTCCAGCCGCTTCTGGACGAGATGAGGAATCCTGTTAAGCTCACGGTGATGTATTTCTTTTTGACTTCTTTACTTCTTCTGTGATCTATGTCCTTATGATTTTTGAGTTATTTCTGTGTACTTGTAATCTTTGAATAAATAGCCATAAAGAGCTGATTATCTTCTAAAGAGTGCATGGCTGTGAGTTATTGTGTCTGTTTTTGGTTCAAAGTAATTGCTCTATAATTGCATTGGTGATTTACGGTTGTTCCGTGCACTTTTCGGGGAAGAGCAATACATTTTTGGCATCACGAACAGGATGCTTGTGATGAATTGTGCCGAGTATTCAAGATTCTGTTGAAACGTAGATAGGATTTGGTTGTCGTGTAAGTGAAGTTTTTGAATGGTGACGTTTTTTTTTTTTCTCCTTGTTTCAGTGTTTGAGTGCCTGTGGGAGTGATTGCAGTGCGGAGAAGAAAATATATAGGTTCAACGAGGTTTTGCTTTGTTTGCAATAATGAGTAGTTTGTTCAAGAAGAACGTTACCGCTGGTGGTGACTGTTCTGATGTTGTTATCCCAGGTTGGACGACTAAGAGTCCATATGATAAGTTGGCTCAGGCATGAGCATGTGGTGCCGGTTTAAGTGAAACTTGGGATCAAGGATTGGGAGATGCCGATCCGACTGATGTAATTGCATGCTTGCAACAAGTTCCTGTAGAACGTGGCAAAGAATGTGCGGCATTAGGTAGGCAAGGTTGGGTTCTTTTGCATGCTTATAGGAAAATGCATCAAATTAAAGTGGAAATTAAGAGGTTTTGCGATTAGAGAGAGAGCTAGCTGCAGAACGGCAGACTGCGTTAATGCAGCAGATTCAAATAAAACTGTTTAAAGATAAGGCCGACACTTATCAGGCGGTGGCCGAGAGGGCAACAGTCCGAGTAGACCGGTATAAGTATAGGAAAAGACGGGGAGGGGTCAACAAAAGAAAGGTGGCAACTGTAATCGCTACCGCTGGCGTAGACTGGGATCCGGACAAGTGGGATGGTGGTATTTTTTTATTCGACCAGTCTAGAAAGTAGTTCCGCAGATGAGTCTGACCCCAAACCAGAGGCGAAACAGAAAACGGTGGCGGCGAAGCCTGTTAGAAGACGGCGAGCAGGACCAGACCCACAGAATCCTGCTGGCGGAATGGTGGATTTGACCACGCTGGAGGATTGCACACAACAGGAGGTTGGGGAAATTATTACCCGTTTGAGGCAAAAATCAAGGGAAGCTTTATTGACATGAATGGTGAGATTGCTAGATGGGGGTGCTGCAGTGTTGTTGGTAGATTCTACTGATTCACCGGGTTTTTTACCCCTGTCAATCGACACCAATGTACAGGAGGTCTTGAGAGCAGGACCGCCCCCTGATGCAAATGGTCAAGATACGCAGGTGTCTTTATTGTACCTGGTAGCCCAAGCATGTAACCGTAAATACCCTATTATCACAGATTGGCCCAGTGAAGAAACTAGTGGTATACCTTGAGAGAACCAATTCAAAAAGTCAGAGAGCATGCTATGAAAGAGGCGATTCACATAGATGTGCCTGATCACATGGGAACTGTGCCGCTCTCAGTTTCAACTCGAAACATGGTGATTAGAACTGCGCCACCCGCATACAAAAGTGTCATTTTGACTTTGCTCGTAGGTATGACGGGCAAGGCTACAGATGAGGTAGCAGATGCCATTCGGCAACTTGCAGATTTGGGAGAGTGGGATAAGAGCGATAACAAGCCACGGGAGAGAGAGGGGCGTACTGAGAGAAGAACCAAAGGCAGGCGGCAAGATAGCAGAGACTCCCGAGTGTCCCGAAAAACATGTTTTTGGCTTTGTTAAAAGATGGCGTGCCACACAAGGAAATTGATGGCATTGAAACCAGAGTAATGTTTGAATTGTACAAAAAACAAGGACTTGCAGCCAAAGAGCGCTATAAACAGGTTAAGAAACAAGTAGTCACCACGCCACAGGGGGGAACCCTCACCTTCTGCTCCCCCTGCGGAAGAACAAGACGAAGGGTCTATGGGGACACCTTCCCCGTACCAGCCAACATATGCTGATTTGAGAAAAGTGGTGAGTGCGATGCTAGAGGCGGAGTCCAGTCACACTCATTCGAAGTTTGACTAGGGCTTCGGCCAAGCTCCGGCAGCGTCTGCCCATATAAAAGTGGATAGGCGGCCTCATGTTGATAAGATTTTTTGGGGGCCAGGAAATACACAAGGGGTGCGAGCATTGATAGGCAGCGGGGCGGAGGCCTCTTTGATTCATGGTAATCCGACACGATTTAAAGGCAAACAGTTTACGATTTCAGGTTTAGGGGGAAAGGAGACCCCCGCAGTACAAACGTGAGTGGAGATGAAAATAGGCAATTTGAATAGGCAGAAATACCAAGTGTTGATTGTCCCGATACCTGAATATATAATTGGCTTTGACATTTTGGAAGGGCTAACCTTGGGACTTGGCGGTAAAACGTACCAGTTTGGGGTGAGTGCATTAATTTGTACACCCATTACCGTAGGCAAATTGAAGATGCCCCCAGTGCAAGTGCCAGTGGCAACCAAGCGGGTAGCAATGAAACAATACAGCATTCCTGGGGGGGCACAAGGAAATCTCAGACACCATTAAAGACTATGTGGAGGCGGGTGTATTGCGCCCTATTACCACCTCATGGAACAATCCGCTCTGGCCTATTAAAAATGGAGATGGGTAGTGGAGGATGACGGTGGATTACAGGGAGTTGAATAAACATACTCCTCCCTTAGTGCCCGCAGTCCCAGATGATATTACCTTGATTGAAAATGTCCAAAAGTTTGAGGGGACTTGGTATGCAGTGATCGATTTAGCTAATGCATTTTTCTCCGTACCAATTGCTGATGAGTGTCAAGAACAGTTTGCATTTACGTGGGGTGGACGTCAGTACACTTTCACGAGACTACCCATGGGGTACATGCACAGCCCGACTATCTGTCACCGGCTGGTGGCAGAGCACTTAGATAAGATACTGTGCAAACCTGACATACAAGTCTCTCATTACATTGATGATATTTTGATCCAAGGCAAGGATGAACACAGTGTGCAAAGCCAGTTAGATGTCCTTATGGAAGGATTGAACAAGGAAGGGTGGGAGATTAATCCGAGTAAAATTCAAGGTCCAGCTGAAACAGTGATATTTCTAGGGATTCAGTGGCATCATGGGCATCGAGAAATGGTGCCAAAAGCTCGACAGAAAATACTTGAATTCACCACTCCAACGAACAAAAAGCAAGCTCAGCAGTTTATAGGACTGTTTTGCTTTTGGAGATAGCACATTCCGCATTTAGGGCAGATGTTGGCCCCCCTCTACAAGGTGACACGAAAGAAATATGAGTTTCAGTGGGGGGGAGAGCAGCAAAGAGCCAAAGAGATGGCGAAAGACACCGTGCAGCAGGTGCTTGATTTATGGCCCTTGAAGGAAGGCAAAGTGGAATTAAATGTGTCTGTGCAAGACAATTATGCTAACTGGAGTGTGTGGCAGAAACAAGACAGGAAACGTGTGCCATTGGGATTTTGGAGTCGTAAGTTGCCCGATGCTGGTAACTCGTATACTCCATTTGAGAAGCAATTGCTGGCATGTTATTGGGCTCTAATTGATACCGAGCAGATGACTGTGGGTCATGATGTATTCATGAGACCTGAAATACCAATCATGCAGTGGGTACTGAGCTCTCCCAAAACGCATCATATAGGACATACTCAAGAAGCCAGCATAATTAAGTGGAAATGGTATATTCAAGACAGAGCCAAATCAGGAAAGGGTGGAGTGGAAAAACTACATGAGCAAGTAGCCAACATACCGCCCTCAGATTACATACCACCGGAGGTGCCTGAAAAACGTGAGTCTCTCGTGAAATGGGGAGTACCTTACAGCGATTTGACCGTGGAGCAAACCGAGCATGCTTGGTTCACGGATGGTTAAGCCCGATACGTGGGAACTGAGCGGTACTGGAAAGCAGTGTCGTACAATCCCAAAACAAAAAAGATGTCGACAACGACAGGGAAAGGGAAGAGCAGTCAGTTCTCAGAACTTTACGCAGTTTACCAAGCGTTGAAACAAGAGACCCCTGGTCAATGTTGTGTACACAGATTCATGGTCAGTGGCGAATGGATTGGCAGTGTGGTTGCCAACTTGGCAAAAGAATGGATGGAAGATTCATTCAAAAGAGTTGTGGGGAAAAACTGTGGCAAGATATTGCAGAAATGCTATTACAAAGTGATCACTGTATATCATGTGGACGCGCATTGTGCCACAGATTCATTAGAACGTTGGTTTAATTCTGTTGCAGATGAACACACCAAGATTTCCTCAGTGGATGCAGAGGCTCGGGAAGACGATATGGAGGGTTTGGCCAAATGGGCCCATCAGAAATGTGGGCACCTTGGAGAAAAAGCTACTATCAGGTGGGCACAAGCTCGAGGTATGAGTCTTCCTTTAGAAGTAGTGAAAACCATTATTTTGCAATGTCCCATGTGCCAACACCAATTACATAGACCGATACCTCAAATTGTTCGAGGCACATTGAGAAGAGGAAAATTACCAGGTCAAATTTGACAGATTGATTATATCGGTCCTATGCCAATCAGCAGAGGTTGTCTGTATGCAGGCACTATTGTGGATACCTACTCGGGATATTTGATGGTTTTGCCGTGCAAACGTGCAACCCAATTGAACAGCATCAGGTTGTTAGATCAGATCATATTACATTATGGAGTGCCTTTGCAGATTCAAAGTGACAATGGGTCACATTTCAAAGGCAAATTAATCCAAGAATTTTGTCAGGAAAAGAGCATTGAGTGGATCTATCACGTGCCCTACCAGGGCTTTAGAAGAATTACTCCTTGATAGTCAAGTTATTATAAAAGCAGCTGCGGCAGGGCTAATTGAACGAATGAATGGGTTACTGAAAGAACAGTTGCGCAAATCTGGAGACGGCAGTTTGGCAGGCTGGCGTGATCGTGTGTTAGATGCGGTGCAAGTGTTAAACAATAGGCCTGTGTATGAACATGAAACTCCTTTGATGAGACTAATGACTCCTACTTTACAGGTTCAACCCAATTCAGTCAAAGAAAAATTAATATACTGGGAAATTACTCCAGGTTCTTTAGCTCCCTATCGAGCAATTCCAGAGTCAGCAGGGGTAGACTTGCATTCTAATGAAGAAATCAGATTAGATCCAAGAGGAATAGTTGTAATTGAAACGGGGATTGGAGTACAGATTCCCCCAGAGCATATGGGATGGATTGGCCCTAGATCTGGCCTAGCATTGAAGGGAGTTCACGTGATGGGAGGGGTAATTGATGCCGATTACCAAGGCGAGATTAAAGTCATCCTAATGAATAGTGGGGATCAATTGTTATCAATACTCAAAGGTGATCGAGTGGCCCAATTGATAGTTATTCCCATTAAATTGTCCATGATTAAGAAAGGGGAGCCTCCTACAGTGTTAACTACCCGTGGGGATCGCGGTTTTGGCTCTTCAGACAGTATGGTACTGGGTGCAAAGGTGTGGGTGGAAAAGCCAAGTGGCCCACCAGTGCCCGCAGATGTCATTGCATCAGGCAAAGTTCAAGTTGTTTTAGTTATGGAGCCTGGTAGAAAGAAATGGCAATATGTACCCACAGACAAATGTTACCCGAGAGAGTGATGTGCAACACTGATGTCTCTTTTCTGGGTTTGCTTTGTAGATCCTGGGTCTGGTTGGTGTAACTGTGGCACTAAATAATACTATGGGCCTCATTACACGGACGGCGGTAAGGGTTAACGGTCACCGTTAATGGCAACGGTGACCGTTAGAGCACCAACCCGCTAAGGGACCTCGTAGTACGGCGGTAAGGGTTAACGGTCACCGTTAATGGCAACGGTGACCGTTAACCCTTACCGCCGTACTACGAGGTCCCTTAGCGGGTTGGTGCTCTAACGCCTGCTTTTTGCAGGCGTTAAAAACCAACCCGCTAAGGGACCTCGGAGCTAATTACGGCACCGCAAAATTGCGGTGCCGTAATTAGCGCCTTCCCCATTCCCATAGAGCCCTATGGGGCAGAAATGGGAATGGGGAAGGGCAATGGCGGAAGGGGGATTTACCGCCCCATTGACCTTGGAATGGGGCGGTAAATCCCCTTACCGCCAAGGCGGTGCCGGTAATTTACCGGCATGGTCCAGGGTGCTAATAGCACCCTGGATCACCGCCTTCCGTGTAATGAGGCCCTATGTCCTGCAATCATACAGTGATAACTGCTAGTCATTTGAATCAATATTCCAGCTAGCATTTCTGGAGGTCCATGTGCTTTAACTCGATTAGGACTAATGATGTTTCCTTTACACTCAGCGATAACTTGAGGTAAAAGGTCAACTTTCGAATCTGTAGGGCTATCTCCTGACTGTGATTCACATTTACATTTGTTATCAGAAGCTGAGGTTCTAGCATTAACCCTTTCATTAGTGGGTGTTTGGGGTTTAGCTGCTGGAGGTTACAAATCTGATGAAATTAGCGTGTTTAGTAGTTAAAAGTCTTAATCATACTTAGCAGGCTTTAGAAGAATTACTCCTTGATAGTCAAGTTATTATAAAAGCAACTTTGCAGAACAGAGCTGCTGTTGATTACCTATTGCTAAAACATAATGTAGGGTGTAATGCCTTTGAAGGTATGTGTTTCAATTTAAGTGACCACTCATGATATATTGAAAGTCATATTCGAGGTTTGAGGGATCTCATTTCTCAAGTGTCTCAAGATCGTAATAGAAATTGATGGGATTGGTTATTTTCATGGATACCTGATATTGGGGGTACGCTACGTTACATTTTTGCTTGCATTTTTATTATATTGTCTATTATAATTGCTTGTTGTTGTTGCATTCAATGTATTCCCAATTTAGTCTTAACATTTCGTAGGTTTCAGAGACCGGTTCCTGTGCCACCGGGATATGGAAGATAAATATCCAAAGGGTGGAATTGTTATGCTCGATTTATGCTTGATCCAAAAGGGCGCGGGTGCGCAATGAATTCTGGGAGCGCTCGGAGCCATGATGGATATTTACTTCATACCGCAGTGAAACGCTGCACACATTTTGCTGAGTGTTAGATTCACAGTGCTGAGACAAACCTGCTTTTCCAAACCTGGTATGCGGTCAAGGCCATTTCTGCTGGGAAAGCTAACATTGTTATGGTTTGCTACTGTTCTCGGTGGAGTCTGTTTTTAGAGAAGGGAGGCACTGCGCTTCTTGGGGGGAGCTCTCGATTGACCCAGCTGGCAACCGACGGCTGTTCCTCAACTGCGCAAGTGCAATTTCCAGAATGTTCGAGAATTAACTCCCCTTTGTGGAGGGTGTATATATGCGGAAGCCCTGAGGGGGTCAGGTGAGACTTCAGCCGGAGAAGGGCGCTTACATCCGGCCTTGCTGTGAGCTGTGGTACTCTCGGCCTGGCTGTTCCCGGGGTCTTCCAGCCGCTTCTGGACGAGATGAGGAATCCTGTTACGCTCACAGTGATGTATTTCTTTTTGACTTCTTTACTTCTTCTTTGATCTATGTCCTTATGATTTTTATGAGTTATTTCTATGCACTTGTAATCTTTGAATAAATAGCCGTAAAGAGCTGATTATCTTCCAAAGAGTGCGTGGCTGTGAGTTATTGTGTCTGTCGGTTTATGGTTCAAAGTATTTGCTCTATAATTGCATTGGTGATTTTTGGTTGTTCCGTGCACTTTTCGGGGAAGAGCAATACAGCCATCCCAAATGGGTACTTGCTGATTAAGAGAAACTAAGGGTGTAGGATGTATTTTGGAGTCTATTTCAGTGTTGCCCCTTCTGAATGAGGCTTATTCAAACTGACTGTTAAATTAATAATTGTTTAATCAAGAAACCTTATGTGTAAGAGTTTATATGAATACTTGTCTCTGTGGAACTCCCCTACTGCTCACATTGACCCCTCCTGAGATGAGCCTGGCTTCTCAATCACGCTACCAACCTGTGTAGTACAAACTTATAGCAAAGGTTGGGTTCCTATTGCCAGGAGGTCAAGGTTGTTGTAGTGCACCCAAAGGGTACTACTCCAAATCTTGCCTAACACCCCCCTTTATCTTTATTCAGTCACCAATCGCAAAGTGGCTTTTCCTTAGATGGATGTATTCGGTGTAGTCGCAGTTGTCTGACAACACGATCCAGACATTACAGGTCATGCAACCAGCACATTTTATTTGCACCTGTTCATAAATATCTTGCCACAATTTCAGCATCACCATGAGGCATGACTTGATCTCCTTTCAAGTGCTCTTGAAGCTTGATTTATTACTTGGTTGCTCATCATTCACTTGTTCAACAACTTTCACTTTTAAATCAACATAGGCTTCCAAGTACAAGCTCCTACTAGGAAACCCAATTCTTGTCACAGTTCTTTTGCACAATTCCTCACAAGATTCCCAGTACACTCTCCTGCTAGAAAACGTATTCACTGTGTCCATTCTTAATTATCACACCTGGCGTCCTTCTCCCAGGTTCCTTTTACATATAGATTTCAGTACAAGTTTCTTTGTTTTTGCCTAATTGTTGGCAATGCTTGCTTTTTCAGCCCTCCAGCTTAATTATGCAGGCTTTCATGGTTTCTTAATGCACTCATTCCGGCTTTCAATTCCAATAAAAATTCAGTCTTTTCCACTATGCTGCCCATAAACTTTGACCGTGGCCCCCTTTTCCACCAACGCGCACTCACCGGTCTTGTCTGCTTTCTGCTCGCGGTGGTTCCCTCGAGTGGACATCTTCCCCGTCTTCCTCGCTGCTCCGGTATTCTACAGTCGGCGCTTTCCGCTGCTCCCGGTACCTTCAATCTGTGCCGCATTGCCTCCCCAGCTCTGCCTCAGACTGCCAACAAGCCCCTCTCGCTCACTGCACCGGACCACGCTCTTCAAACCTTCGGGCATCTCAGGAAGGTGCTTTCTTGCCACCACAACTTCAGCCCTGGAACTCTCCTTCATGTGCTTCTCTGGGTAACTTTCCATGCCTCCTTGGGCTTCTAAGCGGAGCCATTTTTAATGTTCCCGGCTGCATTACAACAATGCCAACAACTATACTGCTCATGTTTCTTTTTCCTGTCTGTCTTCTGTTTTTAATGGTGGCCTCTTTGTGCCAGTACCTAAGTGGTGTTCGTGTCAATTTTACAAAGCGAGAATGTCTCTCAGGTGTGACTCCTCGTCGCAGTACCTGCCTTATGTTCACTGGGAGGCGATTTATGAATAGAATAGGGAAGGGATTGATAGTAACCTGTAAAGGTATGGGGGATGTTGGGTTCACTGCAAAAGGGAAATGGGGGATACCGTGTCTCACCCAAGGGTGCCTCATCCCCACTCCCCTCCGCCCAGGTTATCCTCCCTCACATATCCACCCCCAGGGTCAGGTTCCGATAGCGACAGTGTTTCCCTGGCCCCTTGGGCGGAGAATCTATTGAGGAAAGAAGGCAGAACGCCCTCTGATTCCCCGCAGGTGGCTGAAGGGCATCAGGTGATGCAAAATATCCTCAAAAATACTCTGGATTCGGCTGAGACGGCAGGACATATTCTTGCACAAGGGACTCTGTTAAAGTGCCATGCATGGCTCAAAAACTCGGGATTTAAGCCAGAGCTTCAAGCTTCTCTCATAAACAAGCCTGTAGAAGACTCGGCTCTCTTCGGTAAGGCAGTCGATGAGGCCCTTGAATCCCCCAAAAAAGTGAATGAGACACTAAAGTCGTTGAACCAGATCTCTGCCAAGTCTTTTGTCCAACAAGGCGCCCGTAACACTTGTCCATCCACGGGCAATCCTTTTGCCTCTCCTCCCAAGGGAACTACGGAACAGGAGGTGCTCCTTGGTTTTTTGGACTTTGTACTTCCAGCAGCTTCTAGTCCACCAACAGCAGTGATTATGGCCTGGAAAAGGTAGAGGGAGAAACTCTGTAGCCAGAGGCTCCCCAACCCTGGTCAACAAATGACTCAGCAGTACGGATCCTCTCTCATGTCTCCCAGGTCCGGGGCTGATTCATAAGTTTTGCCCACGCATGGGAGGGCATCACTTTGGATCGGAGGGTACTCCAAGCCGTCACCCACGGTTACTGCATAGAATTCCTGCAACATCTCGCTACCATCCACCCAAGAGCAGACGGCTGTCTACAGAACATCTACAGATTCTTCTAGAAGAGGTCCAGATCCCACTGAAAAAGGGAGCGATAGAGGTCGCCCCTCATATTACCATAACTACCACTTCATGAACCCTGTTTTGTCTCTAGCTTAGATGGTTTTGCATCCTTTACCAGATGGCTGTGGACAAATCTTTTTACCAGTATTGTACACTTATGTTTCTCCAGGGTTGTGCAGAAAGCAGCAGAATTTCGATTCATGTGATAAAATTAAGTTGTTTGCGTTCCTCAAAGGTCTCTTGAGAGAGGCATTCCTATGTCAAATCTCATCTCTTGCAAGCTGGCAGAGGAGCCATATTGATTGCTATCCTATCCCGAGTTGCTCCATTCAGCCTCTGGTTCAGACTTGAATACTGTGTACATTTGGTATCATTTTGTTTTCCTTCAGATGTAAGCTACACAGATGTACATGTGTGCTATGAAACCAAATGCTTCAACCCTGAACAGTGGGTTCAGGAACTTCAAGATCTAAAACCTCCCAGAGGTGACACTTCTGTCTTTGGCAAAACTTCAGTCTTTGCTCCCGCCTGCATCTTAAATAGGTCAAATGCTTCTAAAATGCTTATTGATAAATGTATTTGATTACCATATCATTCCTCCCATAATAACCAACCCATGTGATTATTTTTCCTCAACAGAAGAGACAACTGGCGGCCCAGAGCTTACCGTTCAATTTAAAAGATAAAGTTTTCTGCGATCTGTTTCCAGAAGTAGTGGAAGTAAGTATGAAATGTTTCTGTTAAACCCCCTTATTGCGTTTAGTGTTGCTGGCAGGATCTAGATTGTTGTTTAGAACAGTGCTCTATGACATACTAATGGGAGGGAGTTGTTTCCATCTTGGGCACCTGCAACCAGGGGATCCAAATGCCCAACAATTTGCAACAAGAATACAGTCAAGGACTTTTCATGGTGCAGGGCAGGTCTGTGTTCTCAGTAAATCTTTGTAATTCTGAAAGATTAGACATCTTCCTTAGGGTCCCACAAGTTTGTATTGATGGGATGCCTGCCAGGAAGAGAGTGGACACTTCTAAAATAGAAAGTGTTATCGGCACCCCTCTCAAAACAAAATATTCACTCTTGGGTAGTCTAATTTACACGCCTCTTAGCACGGCCTAAATTGTGGACAGTTGTATAACTAAATCTATGTAACTAATTTGTGATCTTTTCCTCCTGGTTGGTTCTTTTCTTTCCTGTCTTTCCGAAAAGTGTTATTTTTAGATCCCTGTGGTACATTTGCTGCAATGAAAACCAAGTTGTTAGATTATTTATTTTGAATGGCAATTACAAGGAAAGCAATGTATTTGGGCACAAAAATGCTTACAAAACGTACAACATTGATTTACAGCGCGGAGGACCGGTTTACTTGCTAATGGGTGTGAGGATGTGTATTTAACACCAGATGTTGTAGGGGAAGGTGGAAACATGAACCAGGAACGAGAATAGCAAAGAATGATATTGGAAGGGGATAGTGGAGGACGTGCTAAATTTAGGTTGAAGGGGTGACACCGATGTGCCATAGGAGAACAGGGAGATTGGGTTATGTAGAATGCTATCAAAATGGATCTTCAGTTAGTAAGTGGGCATGGAAGTTGGATTAAAATAGTGGTAGGGATGAATTCTAGAACTGCTAGCCCAGGAGATGGCAGCATAGAGGCTGTGCTCCTGTGCCCTGAATGAAACGATATCCTCTGCCAATATGACTGAGATAAATTCAACTGAATCTTCACAACCAGCTAAGCAGCAAAAAGGGAGAGAAGATGAGGACAATGATTCCAGAGATGACAAGATTCTGGACCTCGTTGCAAAAGTAACTTTGGTTCTCCAGCATGGGGTCTGGCATGGATTCACATGCTCATGAATATTCCCCGTCCTCAGGCCGGGAATCCTCAGTATAGAAAAAATCAGTATCAGTTTCGCTTCTGATCTGTCTTTCTCAGTAGTAACCAATCACTGGTCTCTGGGTCATACTGCCCCCAGCCAATGACTGCCCTCTCCCTAAGCCCCGCCCCTGGCAGCCATCCTCAGATTTTTACCACACGTTCAAGTGTTGGGAGTCCCCGTGCTTAGCTCTCAAGCTTTTGCTGCGTTTTCGCGCTTTTTCAGGAGATTTTCTCATTTTTCGGTAAAATAGAGCCTCAAGCTCCACCCTTTCTACTTCCAATCAACGGGGATCCGTTTCGGAGTTTCTACGCCCCTCAAGGGTGAAGATTTCGTCGAGTTACGCTTTTGGAGGATTCCAGAAGTTCTGAGGCCTACCCCGGACATGGCCCAGGAGAAGGGGAGCTCGACGCCCGGGAAGCTATTCAGGACCTGCCCTGGATGCCAGCTTCAGAACGTTTTCAAGGAGGACGAGCATTCCTTATGCCTCTACTGTCTCCATGAGGACAAGACGCACAAGGAAAAGGACTGCGTGTTTTGTGGCAACATGTCGGAGCGGACCATGAAGGATCGCCACCTCTGTCTCGCCAACTGGCTGGAAGGTAAGAGCCCGCCAGGCGAGAAGAAGTCGTCCGAGCGGTCTTCTAAGTCCTGTGAGGGTGCTCCGGCGACGGGGGCCCAACAAAAGGCTAAGCACCGCGAGTACGCGGGCACCGGGAGCGCCGAACGGTCGGACTCCTTGGCTGCCAGGCAGGGCGCACCCTCCCCGGCACCATCGACCATGAGCCAACGCTCTGGCTCGGGTAAGAGGAAGTCCGCGAAGCTTCTGGAGAGGCCCCGGTCGATCTCGAAGATTCCGGCAGAGGGGGAGCGAGGCTCGGACCCTCCCCCCAAGGTGAAGCCCCCAGGTGTACAGAAGGTGACGTTGGCCTTAATTCATCCTGCTAAGACCTCGATTGAGGATGTCGCCTTGGCCCTGGCTCAGCCTGTGGAGGCTCCGCCAGTGGAGGCTCCCTCAGGTACCAGAGTCTCTCTGCCACCGCGGAGGGAGTCGTCTTTCAGGCCCATCGAGAAGACCCCCACAAAGTCCTCATTGGAAAGGGGGGGGAGGGTGGTGGCCGTCGTGGATACGGACACGACGTCTGAAGAGGAGCTCATCCAAGTCGTGGAAGAGACCCAGCCCATCGGGAGGGATCCCGACGAGGGCGACGGTGACGCAGACGAGGCTCCTCAAGAGCCCTCGCTCCCGTCGTTTCCGACGCCGCAGGACACCTCGGCCGCCATTTTGTCAGCCATCCAGTCCTTATGCTCAGAGATAAGGACTAGGTTGCCCCTTCCCCCGACGGAGGAGCCTGAGCCAGACCCGACGGAGGAACCGGAGCCAGGACCTTCGGGGAGCCCACCGCTAAGAGGAGGACGATGCATCCTAGGCCTCCTCTCCCGCCTCTGCGGCCTTCTCTGCCTTCCCCCCGGTCTACTACCCACGGGGATGATACAGGCATGGACACGACTACGACGGGTACGGATGACGACGGAGGCGACGATGGGACGTGTCCCCCGTCGCTCCCTGCCTGGGCGTCCCCGCCCGACGAGATTGAATCCTTGCATGCAATGATCTCCAGGGCATCCAAGCTCTTCCAGCTCTGCCCCGAGGAAAAGGAGGGGTTCCTTTACCAGCGGCGCAAGGCTAAAAGGAAGACAGTCCTCGCCGTACCGCTTCTTGATGACATCTGGGATGAGGGGCTCGCCCTCCTCAAGAACCCCCCCCACGGCTCCTGCGAAGAGGGACCGGTACGAGAAGAAGTACTGGGTCCCCGACGCTGCCCCCTTGTGCCTTAGGGCGCAACCTACCCCGGACTCGGTCGTTTCGGCGGCAGCCAAGAAGAAAGCGGGGGGGGCATCGGCCTCGACTTAAACCTCCCCTCCGGACGGCGAGGGTAGGAAGCTGGATGCGATGGGTCGACGGGTCATCTCATCTGCAGCGTCGACCATCAAGGCGGCCAACGCCCTGGCCATCGTAGCCCGCTACGACAAAGTTGTGGTTCAAGATCGCCCCTCTGTTGGACTTCCTTCCGGATGCCAAGGGGGCTAAGGCCCTGGAAATCTTGCAGGAAGGTGAGATTGCCTCGGACCACGCCATTACGGTGGCTACGGACATCGCCGACACCGTTTTCCGTCAGTTGGGCAACAGCGTTTGCCTGAGTCGACGAGGATGGCTCAAGGCGACGGATTTCCGCCAGGACGTTCAGACCAAGGTTTTGGACATGCCCTTTGATGGGAACAACCTTTTTGGCAAGGCGGTTGATGAATCCCTTCAGGCGATCAAGACGGACACCGAGATGGCCCGTGCACTGGATGTGCTCCAACAGCGATGGCCGTCCTTTCGGAGCTCCGGAGGCAGACAGGGTGCCTCCAAGGGAGCCGGCAGCAGCTCCTCTACTTAACGTCAAGCGGCAAGGTCTTCGTCGCAGGAGGCCTACAGGGGATGCGGCAAGTCAGGTGGATCCCGCTGTCGTCGCCAAGGGGGTCAAGGAGGCAAAGCGGCCTCCAAGCAAGATTGAACCGTCCGTCGGGTCGGCCCCCGCCGAAGCACACCGGTGGGAGGCCGGCTGACTAAGTTCGTCGGCGTGTGGGAGTCCATCTCCACCGACCGTTGGGTGCTGGACGCCCTGGCCCTGGGGCACGCCCTTGAGTTCCAGAATTGGTGCCCCCGCATTCCGTCCGTGGCCAGGAAGGAAAATCACGTCCCTCAACTGCTGTTGGAAGTACGGGCGATGCTCAGGAAAGGTGCCATCGAGCTCGTCCCGAAGAGGCTTCGGGGCTCCGGAGTTTACTCAAGATATTTCCTCGTGAGGAAGAAGACCGGAGGATGGCATCCCATCCTGGACCTGCGACGACTAAACAAATGCATCAAGGCACATAAGTTCCGGATGGTCACCCTGCAGCACATTCTGGGACAGCTGGAGGAGGGCGATTTCCTGTCGTCGTTGGACTTGGAGGATGCTTACTTCCACATCCCTATTCTAAAGCGGCACCGAAAGTTCCTCAGGTTCGTGGTCAAAGGGCGGCACTACCAGTTCAAGGCCCTCCCGTTCGGATTAAAATCGGCGTCCAGGGTGTTCACCAAGAGCCTAGCACCGGTGGCGGCGCGGCTGCGCCTACAGGGGATCCACGTCTACCCCTACCTGGAAGACTGGCTCATACGGGCAAGGACAAGGGAGCTCGCCCTGGAACACACTGCGAAGTCCGTCCAGCTGCTCACGGACCTTGGGTTCTCCATCAACTTTCCAAAATCCCACCTGGTCCCGTCGCAAGTCGCCCTGTTTCTGGGAGCACAGCTCGACAGTGGCGCGGCGGGCCTCACTGTCGGAGGAAAGGATAAGGACCATCCTAGGAAAGGTGCAACGTCTACTGGCCACGGAAGTGGCAAGAGTGAGGTCTATCAAGTCCCTCCTCGGAATTATGTCCTCCTGCATTTATCTGGTGCCCCACTGCAGACATCGGATGCGGCCCTTGCAAGAATTCCTTGACGCCCACTGGATCCAGACGACGGGCAGTTTCGAGGACAGGATCCCGCTCGACGAAGCGTTCCGTCAGGCGATACGATGGTGGGGTGTCCGCGCTCATCTGACAGCGGGAACAGGCTTCCTAGCCCCGGCACACCAGGTGACGGTGACGACGGATGCCTCCCTGGAAGGTTGGGGAGCGCACACCGGGGGGTCTCCACGCGAGAGGCCTTTGGTGCTCAGAGGAGAAGACTCTCCACATCAACATCTTGGAGCTCCGCGCAGTGTTCTGGGCCCTCGGGTCCTTTCTTCCGTCCCTCAAGGGCAAGGTGGTGAGGATCTTCACCGACAACACCACCACAATGTTTTACATTCGGAAGCAGGGCGGAACCAGATCCCCTGCCCTATCCAAGGAAGCCCAGGATCTGTGGCATTGGGCCGTCGCCCAAGGGATGTTTCTGGTACCCTTTCATCTGGCAGGGATAAAAAACACCATTGCCGACTCACTCAGCAGGGAGCTGCGCTCGTGCCACGAGTGGGAACTGCTCCAGGATCAAGTGGACCGACTCGTCCGACGATGGGGCGAACCCCAGATCGATCTCTTCGCGACGGCGGCGAACTCCAAGTGCCGGAGGTTCGCCAGCAGGTTTCCCCAACCGAGGAGCATGGGCGATGCTTTCTCGTTCCCCTGGGACGGCCTGTTCCTTTATGCATTCCCGCCGTTGCCGTTGCTATTCTGGCTCGTCAACCAGCTCAAGAGGTCCCGGTGCAGGATGATCCTCGTCGCACCGGCGTGGCCGTGGCAGATCTGGTTCCCGGACCTTCTGGACTTGTCAGCGTCCACACCAGTCAAGCTGCCGACGGACGCGGATCTTCTCTCCAGAGAAGGAGGCGCCATTCTTCATCACGAACCAGAGTCGCTGAACTTGCAGGCCTGGCTCCTGCAGCACTAGAGTTTGGAGGATACGACCCGGCCGACTGCAGAGAGGTTCTTGCAAAGGCCAGGGCATCCTCAACTCTCAAGTGCTACGGACACAAATGGAAGAGGTTCTCTGTCTGGGGCCGTGCACAGAAGATTAACCCTCTGCGGATTACGGCCCCTCAAGTATTGCCGTACCTACTGTCTTTGGCCAAGGCTGGCCTATCTCACGCTTCCATCAAGGTACATCTGGCTGCCGTCTCACGTTACACCAGAACTACAGGACGGGCGTCCTTGTGGTCTCATCGTCTGGTGAAGGAATTTATGAAAGGACTGTTCCAATCATTCCTGCCGGTGAAGGCCCCTGCCCGGCGTGGGAGCTCAACGTGGTGCTAACTAGGCTCATGGGGGCCCCATTCGAGCCTATGCTTTCAGTGCCGTTGAAGTTTCTGTCGTGGAAGACAGCATTCCTCGTGGCCATTATCTCTGCACGACGAGTGGGAGAGATCCAGGCCCTCTCTTGCAAGCCTCCGTATTTGACTTTTCACGACACGAGGGTGGTGCTGAGGACGCACCCCTCTTTCATGCCCAAGGTGCCGTCGGACTTCCACCTCAACGAGCCCTTGGTGTTGCCAGTTTTCTTCCCGTCGCCGGCTGAGAGGACTCTGCACTCACTGGATGTGGCTAGAGCGCTGAAGTTCTACGTGGACCGCACGAAGAGTTTTCGGAAGACATCACAGCTGTTTGTGAACTTTGGACCTGTGAATCAAGGGAAGGCTCTCTAGAAGACTTCCATTTCCAGATGGCTCTCCGGCTGCATCATGCACTGTCACCGGTTTGCAAACCGACCGTTGCCAGGCCGTCCGAGGGCCCATTCGACCAGAGCGATCGCTGCTACTACGGCGTTCCTGTCTGGTGTGCCCCTGCTCGACATCTGCAGGGCTGCTACGTGGAGGTCGACGCACACCTTCACGAGATTCTACTGCGTCGACCGGGATTCCAGGGAGGAGTCCAGAGTCGGCCAGGCAGTGCTGCGCAACCTGTTCGCCTAAGGTGAGCCTGGTGAGGAGGTAAGAGTTGCTTAATGTTGAGTTATTGTATTGCTTGATATTGAGCCTTGTGCCACCTCCCGTGGTTGTGCATGTGTATACTGCTATGTATTCTTATATTTGAGCATGTGAATCCATGCCAGACCCATGCTGGAGAACAACAGTTACAGGTAAGTAACTTGTTCCACATTGCTGAGATTAAAGCAAGGATGACCAATGCTGATGAAAGACACTCCGATCTCACTAACAAGGTTTCTGCAATGGAAGATCATTTGACTACCACTAATGAGCGGACTGTGAAACTACATAGAATTGGAGATCTAGATGTACAGAATGGAAAATTGTAACTTAAATTGTCTGAGCAGGAAAACATTTGAAGGAGAAACATCAGAATAGCCGGTTTTCCTGAAAATGTGGAATATATAAACCCCATACTCCTTCCTGGAAAAAGCTCTGATCTCAATTTTAAAATTGAATCCAGAAACCCCCCTAGGGATGGAACGGGCTCATAGTTCCTTGGGCCAAAAAGCAGCTTTGGGTCAGAGGCCAAGGCATTTTGTAGTGAAATTCTGAGATTTCCCACAAAAGAGCGAATCCTGAAAAAATCTCGTGAACTGGGTGATTTGGCTTGGGGAGGCAACAAGATCATGATCATTGGAGATTTAAGTAGGGATGTTCTGGATAAGAGAAGGTTATTTAATGTTGCAAAGGAGAAGGCCAGAAATAGAAAATTTAAGTACTATATGGTTTATCCGGCGATCCTAAGAGTGGTGGTTGATGGTCAGTCCCATTCTTTTCAAGACCATAAAAATGCTGAGAGCTTTCTAACTGATCTAGAGACTTTACCCATGGATACTGCCCCTGAACCTCAGAAGAATACATCTTTCAAGAAGAGATGAATGCTGTGGAGGAGCAGTTTGCTGTAATGTGTGGACTTTATTTTTATCTTTATTTTTAAAGAAATGTGATGGTATATTCATATATTTTATTAGTCATTTTTTTCTTTAAGAGCTAAGTTCGTTAACTGACTTTGGAATGCTGGATTTGTTCAAAGGATGCTCCGGTGCTTCAGGGCTGATTTGAGTAAAGCACACTGTGCGTAAAGATTTAGTCACATGATACGTGACGTTATATGGAGGAAGAATGCTCGGTGGCGGCGGGACACAGATGTGCTGGAGCACGGACTCAATTGAAGTCGTATGCATGAGAGGAGAGCAGGAGCTGTTGAATTATGTGCTCTGGCACAGTCACGCTCAAGGTGACTCTGTGTTCCGATGGTCACATGAGCGGACTATGACTGAAGCTAGACTGCTCTTTCACGGATGACATCATTCCACGGGTCTGAAAACAAGCAGCTAGGCCAACAAAGTGGACCTGGATCATTGGGGGTGAGTCTGAGGAATGCGTGGCCTTTAGACTACGAGATATATTCTTTTTGTAAGACTATACTGACGATGTTACACGGGGCTCGTTAAGGGTTTTTGAATGTACCGATTTCATCACTTGACACATTAATATGAGGAATTGTGAAAAAACAGTGGTGACTTGTGTTATTATTTACTTACTCCAAGCATCACGAGCTATTTCAAGTTTGTCCCGCTTTCAATCATGTGTAGGCTAGCAAGGAATAACGAATATATGCAGACAATGCTGAAAAATACAAATGACAGTTACTTGTCTGACTTGGTCAAGCAATGTTTTCACGCAGCCCCTCTGCAAGTACGGGATAATTCACTGCAATGCCTGCAAGGATAAAGGAACTACGGTTTGGACAAAAGGATATTTGTAAAAATGCGCTTCGAAACACAAGTAGAAGCAAATAAGTTTGAAACTGGAGCAGACTCGGATTGTGCGAACTGAGGTTTGGAGATTGAATGGAATAACAATATGTTTACCACCATTTGAAAAAGAGGGTGAATTATCTTGCATTCATTTATAATGGCTCAGGGGCTTTGTGTGACCTTGGGGTGTGAACATGGTCTATTGGCCGGTACAGGGGTGTCTCAAGATACATACTAACTGATGGTCTATAATGTATGTATTTGGTCTGATGCATTCACTATGGTTTGTTCACTTTCGTTCCTTCTGGTTTTCAGTCCAGCAGTTATGGACCTATATAGAGCCGGTCTGGGCTTGCTTTTATTCACAACTCTTTGATGGCTGCAATTTGAAGTTTTTGATCCCCTTACTCTGAAGTTTTTACTTCTTGACTGTCACTTTCATTTGATGCCAATATGGGTTATCTATCACCCCAACACCAAATCGATGCTAATATGCTTTTAACTTGTTTAAATCACATTACCTGACTCTGAGACAGACTTCATAAATTGAATTGCTTCAATGGAAATATTATCTGAGAGGTAGTGATATTTTGACTTCCTCTAGACTTTATTTGTCAACCCAAGTCTATTATATTGATGCACAGTTGTCTCAGTTGTTTGGGCCATCTGGACACGTTTGTAATTTTGCTGATCATATCTATACAGAAATGTTATTCTGCATAGCTGCCGTCTAATTGTTTCAGATTAATGTATGATACTTATATTTACTGTCTATGGTGAGTTATTATTGCATGTTGGGTATTTAAAGGTCAATTTCACAGTTCAGACACAGATTGCACTATGGGTTTTAGCTGATGGTGTTCATGTGGGGTATGGATCATGGGTGTAGGTGGATGATAGGTTCTGTTACTGTGTTAAATTGCCATAGTGGTGGGTGAGTTGTTAATGTGTAGTTGTAGGTTTGATACATGGTCTAATGGCTAATGGAACCATATTCAGTTATTTATGTGTTTCGTTAGATTGTGTATGAGTTTAGTTTTGAAGCGTGAGAATATAAGTGTGGTTTTAGTGACTTTTGTTGTAAGGGTGTCAAATATATTTAGTAATGGTAGAATACATTAATGCATGAAGTAGGTATAACATTCATTGGTTTAGGTCCATTCATTGCCTGAATCCAGCATATACAATAGTATGGGAAATTACGGTGCGATAGGACTGTAATAAGAGTGGTATGGGGGGGGTGTATATTTTTGTAACTAATACATTGACTGATGAGTGGTATTAGATGTGAATATGGATAGGGTTTAGAACATATACTTATTTTTGCTTTTATGGCTATGAAGTATAAGGGGAGAGGTTATATTTTTAATGTAAATATCTGGGCATAGGATTCTAGGGTTACAGTTTCGAAGTAGGGTTTAGTGCTTGTGTACCTCATCATATTGCTCTGGGTATGGGCAATTTCCAATTCATATGGTTGGACTTTGTTATATGTTGTGTGTAGTGTTATGTATGTGGGGGGTAACTTCAGTGTTCTACTGCATTATTGATCTGACATTCTTCTTGAGATGTTTGGAAAGTTGTGTATGCAAGATTCAAATCCCATTGAGACATTGAGGAGTTACATTCAATAGGTCTTATTTTGTTTTTATTTGTTTAGCTGATCTAGATGGGATCTTTGACGTTTGTTACGTGGAATGTTAAAGGGCTAAATTGCCCTAAGAATGGGAGAAAGATAATGGATAGATTACGACGTGAGAAAGCGGATGTCATTTTTTTTACAGGGAACTCATCTGACAGATAATCCGGATAAGTTTTATGGGGCCCCTAAATTCATGAAAGTTTTGTTAAATTGTTATTCAAGCAGTTTGAGAGGAGTAGGCTTACTAATTCGGAAGAGATTGGGTATGGTGGTAGAGAATGTACTTATGGATGCTGAGGGTTGTTTTCTATTAGCAGATGTTAAACATGAAGGGAAAGTATTGATGCTAGGTTCGGTTTATAGTCCATGCTCTAATGGTATTAGTTTTTTTAATGAGTTGAAGACTTCTCTGAGAAACATGAGTGGCGAACACATTCTTGGAGGTGATTTTAATTGTATTTTAGATGCCACTTTAGATAGGCTATCAGTGTGCAGGTTTACGGGTCAAAGGTTGAGTGGTGCTTTTTGTGATTTTATTGATACTTTTGCCTTGGTCGACAGTTGGAGATTGTTACATCCAGCTGAGAAGGGATTTTCCTTTTTTTTTTCTTCCTGTCCATAACTCTCATTCAAGGTTGGATTACTTATTGATTTCGGAGAGATTGGTTGATGTAATGGATATTGAGGAACTAGGGGATCGGTGCCTATCTGATCATTCATTGGTGAAGCTGATTATGAAACAGAACATGTTCCGACCTACCAATATTAAATGGAGGCTTAAAACGTTTATATTACAAGAGGAGAAAATATGTGATGCAATCAATGCTTCCATTGTTCATTTTTTTTAAGATAACGTAGGTTCTGCTCACTGTTTGGTGGTATGGGACGCTTTCAAACCAACTATATGTGGAGAATTGATTAATTGGACGGCTAGGATGAAGGGGGAAGGTGAGATGAACGTTAGAAATCTGGAATTTGACCTTAAGAATCTGAAAAAAAATATATGCTTTATCTGGTAAAGGTGCAGCTAGGTTAAAGATGGAATGTGTTAAGGAAAAATTGAAGAATACCTTGCATGAGCAGGCAGAGAAAGGGTTATATTTTGAGGCAGACATTTTGGGAGGAAGGGGATGGGGAGGACGTTTGTTGGCTAGGAATTTTATCAGAGAGATCATTTATACAAAAGATTGAGGCCGGAGGGTTGAAGATTAAAAATGTTGATATTTGTGAATGTTTTAGACTGTTTTATACTTCTTTACTCGGATGCGTCGCAGATTGAGGAAGAGAAACTGAACAAGTTTTTTGCTAAAATTTAAATTCCCTGTTTGTCGGAGGAGGGTAGAGAGGCACTTGATGCTCAGATTTCAGAAATTTAAATAAGGGATGCTATTCGTCAACTCAATTTGGGCAAGTCTCCAGGTTCAGATGGACTACCTGTAGAGTTCTATAGGTCCTTTGATTTCAGTTCTGGTGCCCAAGTTGTGTGTTTTATTTAATCGGTTTCTTTCTGATGGGGTATTATGTACATTGATGCAGGAGGCGATTGTCACATTAATTGCTCAACAGAGGAAGGATTCTTCAAAATGTGCTAATTATCGCCCAATTCTCTTCTAAATGTTGATGTAAAGATTTTTGCAAATGTTATTGCTATAAGGTTACAAAAGTATATAGGCAAATTAATAGATGGTTCGCAAGTGGGGTTTATGGACAACAGACATGGATATGACAACATTAGGACGTTATTACATATAATAGGTTTGACTCGAGTGAAGGTGGAAGAAGTATTCCTTATCATCTTTGATGCTGAAAAAGCATTTGATTGCGTGAATTGGTCGTTTCTTAATTTTACATTACTTCGGATGGGTTTTGGTCCAGAATTCCTGAATGCAATCGGTGCTTTGCAGTATAATATTTCAGCAAAAATCTGGGTTAATTATGTTTTGGCTCAAGCTTTTCGGTTACATAGAGGTACTAGGCAGGGCTGCCCACTTTCGCCCTTTTTGTTTAATTTAGTTCTTGAGCCATTGTTGATATATCTTAGACAGGAACTGAATATTTGTGGGTGGATGTTAAGGGATGGAGAGGTGAAAGTTTTGGTTTACGCTGACGATCTGACAGTGGTTTTGACGAATTCGGAGATAGTGGGGCCGTTACTAAAGAATATGTTGCGGGAAGTAGGGGAGTTATCTGGGTACAAAGTAAATTGGGGGAAAACAGTGGTTTTTCTGCTGAAGATAAACTCGCTAAATAGATCGCTGGATTGGAACTGCGATTGGGCTGAGGTGAAATATTTAGGTATTTATTTGGTGCGTGACATTAGAGGAATGGTTGAATATAATGTGGATACATTGAAAAAAGTGCTTATTAGAGATATACAATGATGAGATAGATTGCCTTTGGGCATTTGGGCTAAGGTCAATGCAATAAAAATGGTGTTATTTCCTAAGGTTTTATATTACATTCAGTCGCTCCCTCTTCGGTTTACCGAGAAGATGCTCAAAAGTATTGATAGGCTCTTCATGGATTTCTTATGGGGGAAAGGAAATAGGCCGAAGATTCCACAATTTATTATGATACGTAGGGTTAAAGATGGGGGGGTTTTGGTTACCCAGAGTTGGAAAATTATTATAAGGGTTTTCTGTTAAAGAAAGCATCCTATTACTTTGGGGAAAGAACTATGATACTTAATGGCTTTTGATGGAGCGGGAGAGATTATATCCTTTTTCTGTGAATTGTTTATATTCCTATGGAAGGATACCAAACTCTGGGACAAAATTGGAAACAATAGCAACTTCGAAATCTGCTCTTGTTTCTTAGATTGAAGGATGTGGACAATTGTTTTTTTTTTTTAATGATTCGGCGTCAATTTGGCTGAATCTGGGTTTGCAAATTTAAAATAAAATGCTTAATTGGAGAGCTTGGGCCAACAAGGGTATTTTAAAGATAGGCGATGTTTGGAAGGAAGGAATGATGGTTCCATTTGAGGATTTGGTCAGTTGTTATGGTTTGAGTAATAGAGAGTTTAGGAGATATAGATCTCTGGAGAAGTTGCTAAACGAAGGTTACAAATGTTTGATGAACCTTTGAATTGTAGACCTCAAATCAGTGAATTGTTTACTACACCACCAGGGGCGGTTTTGACCTTTACCAAGTTGATGCCTCTGCAGGAATGTATGTTGAACTCTTGGGATAAGCTGAGAATGGAATGGGAGTCAGAAATGGGAACGGAGTTATCTGAGGAATCGTGGGATTATGCCTGGAAAATGGCAGTAAAAGCCAAAGTTGATATAAACCTGAGATACATTCATCAATGCGTTTTAGGACTTTTTTATTGGATGCCTGTGAGAATGAATAGGAGAGGATTGGCAGATACAGACTTGTGTTGGGGGTGTAATTGTTCGAGAGGAACCTTTGGGCACATACTTTGGGAGTGTATTAGAGTATTAGATTTTTGGAAGGATGTTCTGGATCGAGTTGATTTGGTGGTAGATGATTTATTCCCTCTGACTTTTGAAGTCAGTTATTTTTCTTTCAGTTGATGGTAGAAGTGGAGATAAATGTGACTCTTTGGATTGGATTGATAGAGTGCTGTTGATGGCTATTAAGCATATTATGAAAGTGTGGAAATCTAGGAAAAAAACCTCACTATGGAAATTGGTTATCGGATATGCGAACACTTTCGTGGTATGAAAAGACACAAGCTTTGAAGCGAGATCGGGAGGTTGAATATACTGAGATGTGGGGTTCGTTCAATAGTTAGTTTGATTAAAGTGTAGAACTTGTTTTAATGGTGTGTAAATATTATTGGGGGTCGGTGGTGGGAGGGTGTTTGTCTTGTCTATTGTGCTGTTTTTATTGTGTTTGTAATGGAGATGAGATGCAGGGGTGGGTTTCTTATAGAGATATAAGATGCTTTGAAATGAAATGTGCTATGTAATACCTGATTTTGTGGACTTTTTGCGAATTCACTCTCACATGTATGTTCTAATGTTTTATGATTTTGTGTAAAATAATAAATAGTGGTAGGGATGGGGTAATGCAGAGAGTGAGAGGAAGATGAGTTTGGGAGCGGTAGAGTGGCAACCAGAGGGAGTGCGCAGGGGGCTCGAGAGGTGGCAAGGAGATGAGCCGAGGACAAATGTAGCGAATGAGGAGAAGAATAAGGGAGTAAGATGGGCTGAAAGGTGGGGTGAGGCATGTCTGTGTTGGTTTTGAAGATGAGAATACGTTCATAATTTGCCCTGTGTCTTATAGCTAACCATCCAATTTGGCGATGGGCTGGGTAGGTGGAGTTGATGCAGGGGAGGTGGAGGAGTGTACGGACTGCAAAGTTGAGGACTTTGTCCAGAGGTGAAAAAGCAATTTTAGGAAGGGCCATAGAGGAGACTTGTGCATTGGTCATTTCATTGGTCAATTCAAGATATGATGAAAGGAGGAGATTAGCTGCTTAGCAGTATTGAAGGGAAGAGTGTGTTGAGGTTGTCTGGCTGTGATGGCAGATTTGAGATGAAGAGCAAGAATTTGTGAAATGGGACTAAGACCACACCAAGGTTGCAAGCAAAAGCAGCAGGGTAGGTAAGGTAGTCGGGAGAGAAGAAAAGAGGGAGAGGAAGAGAGAGCTTGTTTGGATGGGAAGTAGAGAACTTCAGTCTCGGTGGAGTTGAGCATGAGCGAGTGAAATGCCATCCAATATTTGATGGTGGAGAGACAGTTTGACATTTTTGACTGCAGCTCGTTAGATAAAGAGGGAAAGTAGAAGATCTGGCTGTCATCAGCAAACAGTTGATGGGAGACACTGTAAGAAGAGATCAGGGTGCCACGAGCAGAAGTATAGAGTGAAGAGAAGTGGAACTAGGACTGACCCTTTGGGAAAACCACCAGTAAGGGGGGATTAACGGGGTGCTTAGGCTGTTCCAGGACAGTGTCTGGTTCAAGATATGAAGCAAACCATGCAAGGTCCTTGTCTCTGATGCCAAGGAGATATCATGTAGAGAAAAGGTCGGAATGGTTGACTGTATCGAAGTCAGCAGAGAGGTCGAAGAACCCGGATAGATGAATGGTTTGCATAACTTGGCGAAGGAGATGTAGTTGCTGACATTGCGGAGAGCTGTCTCAGTAGAGTGCAGTGGTCGGAAGCCTTATTGAAGAGGATCCGGGAGATTGTGTGTGTCAAGTAACTCTGTTGAAAACTACTAGCTCTGGGACTTTGGAATATTGAGTTAGAAGAGGGAATGAACCAAAGTTGGCAGGACAATTGGGATCAAGGACAGGTTTCTTGAGACTACGGATGACAGTAGTTAAGTTGTAGGATGATGGAAAAGTGTCTGTTAGGAAAGATTTCTCTTTTATGCAACTTTCCCTCTATATTGTTTGGACCCCCAAACTGCTTGCTTTTGTTTTACACCTTGTCATGACTTTTTACAAAGAAGTGAAGCCTTTGGCTTCATTTCCCTTGCCTTTACTCTTGTTTGTTGTGGGGAAACTGACTAGTCCTTCAGACTCAGTACTGGGAAACTGTTTCCCTTTTGTCTTTTATTTGTTACCTGTTTGGGTAAGTTTTTCATTATGCACATATCTTCCAATGCAGTGCAATGGGCATACTTTTGTATCGGTATGCAGTCTTTATAACGAATGAAAAAAAAGAACTACAGTGTTTTCGATATTTGTAGTCTTTTATTTACATGCTCTACCCAACACTTTCCCCAAATATATTCTAGGACTGGAGTTAGTATATAAAATTATACAAGTCCTAAAATATGTTGTATCACCCTCGACTTTTACCAAAGACAAGCTGGTGAAAGCAGTTAAATTGTTACGATTTTTTGCTTTATTTTTAGTGTGACCATTCACGTTTACCGCTTTTGCCTACTAACAGTGGCCAGTGTCCTCAGATGAGCGTTCCACAATATTTTTCGCTTGTTCTTTTTGACCTATTGTTCTTTGGCCATCTTCCTGTCTGCTCAGGTCATGAATTCCCTTTTAACGGTCATGCATTTGGCCGGGAAAGCTGCTACTCTTGTGGGCTACTGCATGCCATGTGTGTATGGACCCTGAATTGGGCTGAGGCGGTCTGGTCCCAATCCACAAACTAGTGCCAGTGAGTCTGATGTGTATGCATGAGTCAGCCCCCACCCCACCCCCGGTCCTTGATTGGACCACTGCTGGTGTTCATGAGTGGTGCAGATCCTTGCTACTGGAGGGCCGAGATTGATCACTCACCTGAATTTAGGATAAGAGGAGTCCTGCAGCCATATCAGCAGAAGAGGAGGGAGGTATCCTGTGTAGGTGTGCAGATGGAAGACATGAGTAAGGATCCTGAAGAGGCCTGGCACCCATTCTTGCTGCCGTCCCGGTGCAGCTCTTAAGTACTACCTGATCCCAGAAGACCCTTGCTGGTGCTTCGACCCTTTGGACTGGGGGACCAACCAGTCAGGATGCCTTCTCGTGATCTTGCAATCTGAAGCCTTCGAAGTGTCCTTGGACCACCCAGTGGACTGACCAGATCCGTTTTGGGCTACTGTGCCAGAAGCATCACCATCTGTGTTTTTGTTTGGAATTTGGTAGTCGCCAGTGTTGGGGAGCATTCTCAGAAATGTGCTAATTCCCTCCACCTTAGAGACCCCCTGCAAATTTGCTGGATTTTGAGGACTTCCTTTTTTAATCTGGGGAGAGTGAGACACTTCCCCCCCCCCCCCCCCCCCCACTCATGTATTTTAATGTGATTTTGAACTCTGTTTCTTTTGGTTGTGGAGTCTGACAAACTCCATAGGCATCGTCTTTCACATTGTGTGTCACAGCACCATCAGTGCAGTGACACAGGGACGTCTTTCAGATTTCACCAAGCTTTAAATACCTTCTCTGGGATAAACTACTGTTTCCCACAGCAGTAAAGTGAAATTGACTTAATTACATTTGTAACTTTCTAGACCCAGCACACATTGTCTTACAATAGGGTGCTGGAGTGGTTAATTAGTATCCCCTTTGTCTAGCTTCTCATGTAACATTTTTATGTTACCCTTTTCTCAATGAATGACAGGTGGTAGTGATTTACTTTTAACTACCCTGGTGTGCATTTACTGCGGGCTGTGTTCGCAGCTGCAGTAAAGCACACAAGAGTGCCATTTTTATCAAAATGGCCCGGTCTTCTTTTTTTGCCATTTCTTTGTGGAAAGGCCCTTCTTGAGATTTACTCTGCGCACCAATTCAGGTTTAGTCCCTTTGTTCGCTTTGCCTTTGGCGAGATTCATGAGTGAAGCCTGCCTCTGGCTCCAGGGTGTCTGGGGTAGGCAGGAAGTGAGGGAGGTGCCCGAAACTCCCTGTGCTTAGTCTCCTAGGAGACCCAAATGCACTCTGTAGTGATTGGCCGGCTGGCTGTCCGGCAAGGACAGCCACCCTGCTGGGTGACTGACGGCTAGGCAGAAATGAATGGGAGAGAACTGATTTAAAGGGGAGGCTTTTGGCTTGGAAGGCAGTCGACCACTGGACGAAGGAACCAAAGAAGAACTTGAAGAGGGCGCCTGCTGCAACTCCTGGACTGTTGGTTTGCCCGGTGAAGCCCTGCTGCTGAGCTGAAACTCCAAATTCATATTGACCGAGAAGCCCCTGCAAGGACGACTTCTCCCCTGTAGTTGGTGGGACCATTCAACTCCAAAGTAAGCCACCTGGGCTCGGAGCTGGTTGCATTTCCAGAGTTGCTGCTGGAAACCGAAACGCCAGGTTGAGGAACACCAGATTGTGTGCGTTGCTTTTAAGTTGGCCAAGAGCTCCAGGAAGATCCTCCGGACTCCCAGGAAGCAGGACTGACTGAGCTTGAGCCCCCTCAACAGAGCTCAGGACCCCATAAGCAAGGAAAGTCCATCTCGACAGCCAGAAAACATGGTGTGGCTATTTGCGGTAGTTGCGAGGAGCTGTAACTGTAGTGCCACTTGTTGGAAAGATTGCCGGTTGCGAGCTGGGACGTCCCATTGCAGTGCAGGAGTCCCCAGAAGTCCTCCCTGTTGTCTCCACGACTGAGGCCCAGGAACAGTGTGATCTGCAGAGCTGCACAGGAACAGAAGTCATCTGCTGCACTTTTCTTCAATACAAAGGTACTGTAAATTCTGAGAGAACTTACCTCTCATGGTAGAGTTGCTTGCATCTTCTACTACTCCCAAGCCTAACCAGCTTGTGGCCCTACATTGATTCTTTTTTTCGTTAAAGACTTCTAAAACATTGTGCCAAGACTTTTCTTACTTGCCTACCAGAAGTGCTTCAGCTCATATAAGAGTTTTGCCCATTGACTTTGGCTTAACCTGTTATACTGAATGACTCTGCTTAGGGGATCCAAACAGATTTGCCTGCTTAAGAATATTTGTGGTCTCTTGTTTGTTCTAATAACCTTTTCCTTTAACCAATTTCTAAAAGTATTCTAAATGCAACAGTAAGATATTAATGTCCCCAGCACCCTAGCTATTTAAGTCACCTGTGGGTGTAGGTTGTGATTGGACTGTGGGCCATCCCAAAAGGGTCTTTACTGATTTAGAAACTAAGAGTGTGTAGTTTTGGAGTATATTTTTGTATTGCTTTTATATTGCTCCCTTCTGAAGAAGGCTTATTCTAACCGACTGATACATACATTAATAATTGTTTATTCAATAACATTTTGTGTGAGTGTTTATTTGAATACTAGTCACTGTGAATCTCTGTGTAACCCCCCCTGACAGCTCACATTGACCCCTCTTGGGATAGGCCTGGCTGCTCAGCCACACTACCAACCTGTGTAGTACAGACTTATACCAAAGGTTGGGTTCCTATTGCCAGGAGGTCAAGGTTATTGTAGAGCACCCAAAGGGTACTACATACAATCTTGCCTAACAGCCATCTAGTCCTAAAAGTCACCTTCCTGCCAAATAGCGTACCTGATACCGGCCATCCCCCATATGGCACAGTGCCCTGAATTCGAGGCCTGCTGCATGTCTTTGCAGGAAAGGGTTGCACTCAGCTCCTGGACCCGACCAAAGCTTCCTTGCACTTGCTCGTAGAATCATTTTGTATTTCACTGAGTGGACTCATTGTGGACCCCTGACTCCACTCACCTCTACTGAGACTTAGTCTTGACCACTCTCCACGCTTACTTTGTTTGGGTAGGGATTTCTGTTTACTATAACTAGGGTGGCCTCCTGAAATCTGTCCACCAGGCCATATTTGAGAAATCCATTTTAACGTTGAAAAGTATCAACAGCCCTGTTAAGAGGAAGTGTATCCTTATCTGAATAGATTACGGGCAGACATAGCTTTTTTTGCCATAGACACACCTCACTGAGATAGACTGATACACTCCAGTGGAGTTGGGTGGGCAAGGTGTATGGCTCATCCTTTAATTCATGATCCAGAGGTGTGTCATTTTGATACAGAAGGTATTACCCATGTAGTTGTTATCTCGATATGAAGACAAGGAGGGGAGGGTGGTTCTGTTATACACTGTTGTACAGGGTTCTTTGACACTATGTGATATATAGATGTATGCACCAAAAGTAAATGATGGATCTTTCTTTCAAAATGTGGCACAGGTCCTTCAAGACAGGATCGGATAACATAATTCTAAGAGGGAATTTTAATGATGTAATGGACCCTCTTTTAGACAGAAGCAAAAGAGTGTAGCGCAACATAATGCTCTACAGAGGGCAACTTTGTTGGATCTAATATCTGAACATACCCTGGTGGTTGTTTGGTGGCTGGGGTATCAGTCTGAGAGAGGTGCGTTTTTACACCGGGGCCCATGATTCATATTCAATAATACTTATTATTGATGGTTGTCCTGGCCATCACAAATTATTTGGAGAGCAGTATTCGGAGTATCCAAATCTCGGATCATGGTCCTAATGAAGTTAACCTCTCCCTACAATTCAAGATTAATTGGACTACCTAATGGAAGCTGAATACCTCCATACTTGAAGAGAAAGTGGTCGAGACGGTTGCAGGAGAAGCGCAATGTTCAGACACAAGTCTGAATGGCGAGGTAGAAACGAGAGTGGTTTGAGAAGCCTTTAAATGTACTATGCATGGGCTTCTGATTGGCCTCTCAAGCAAGAGACGCAAGATTAAGGACGTGGCTATTAAGGAGATGGAGTTGAAGATCAAATATCTGGAGAGTTTGTGTATGAATTTGCTGAATGGAGATGGAGGGCCCGGATGCACGTTAAATACAAATTAAATAACATGCTGTCGGACAGGGCTGAATACACATTTTGTACAAGATGTATATATTATGAAGGAGGGGAGAAATGTGTTGGATTGCTACCTCACCGACTGTCTATTTGACAAGGATACCCGGACTTAGCCCCTGCCTGCACTGCCAGCCACCTTCTCTGTCATTCGACCTATGAAGCGAGTGTCAGTTGCTGCCATCTTCATTCCTACTCGTGCCACTGACTCTCACCCTGACACAGCCCTTACTAATCTTCAACTCTCCATCTCCAACACCCTGGAAAGCCTTGCCCCTGTCATGCAGATCCGAAATGCAACTTCTGTTATGACTCCGACCTGGATGTTCTGAAACGCAAGTGCAGAGCGGCTGAGCGGAAGTGGCAGACTCCATCTGCATGAAGAAGAGGGCCTATATCGAAGCCTGCATCTCTGTAGCCACTAATAACACGGCTGAACTTTTCAAAATCTGCAAGGAATTTGCCAACCCTGCTGCAGTTTCCACTTCTTCTCTGCCTTCCTTGGCCCAATGCACTTCATTTGCCTCTCACTTAATTTCTAAAGAGACATATTGTCCTCACTCTCCTCTACTCCTCACCCTTCTCCCTTGTTAGGCAAAGTTTGTATGCAATACCCTTTGGGACCACTACACACAACGAAGACTACAGGGGTAAGCAAACCAACCTTTGGTATAAGTCTGTACTACACAGTTTTTAGTAGCTGAGCTGAGCAGCCAGGCTTATCTCAAGAGAGGAATGTGAGCAGTAATGATGTTACACAGTGGTCTACAATCATAGGTGTTCAAATACACTCTTACACTCAAGGTTTCTTGGTTAAACACATATTAATTTATTCAACAGTCAGTTCTAAATCCTTCATTAGAAGGAGGCAATTAAATAGTGTACACAAATATACTTCAGTACTATACTCGTTGGTTCTGAGGCATTCAGACTACTTTGAAGGAGGCGCAAAATGGCATTCAGAGTACTTTGAAGGAGGAGCAAAAAGGAATAGGTTCAGAACATAAAAGGATTACAATTATTCTTAGACAGCGCAGATACTTTGAGTTCACCAGAAGAGTCAATTCAATAGGCTATGCTAAAGTCAATGGGCTAAAGCCTTGGCTAGGATAAAACGGTTCTGGTAAGTGAACAGGAAAGTCTCTGTAGAAGTTCTCAGAAGTAGTTTGTAAAAAGAAGAATGATATGTTGGGTCACAAGCTGATTAGGCCTGCTAGTTGCGAGAGTTTCAAGCACTTTCACTGCGAGATGTAAGTACTTTGTCTTGTTTCACAGTACCTTACAAATGAAGAAAAAGATGCAACTGAAGACTTCTGTTCCTGGCAGATCTTGCTGTTCCTGAGCCTCAATCGTGGGGACAAGAGGGAGGACGTCGGGGACTGGTCAAAAAGCTGGCACTTGGCAAATCTTCAATACCGGTAGCTGTAGTCAACCACACAAACTGGTGTCCCTCTCCCTGGTTATACGGTTTCCTGCAGCACTGAGGAAATTCAACCAGCTCTGAGATAAGGTGTCCAGGTGGCTTACTGTCGAGTTGATTGGTCCCACCATCTCAAAGGAAGAAATCGTCCTTGAAGGAGCTTCTCCGCCAAGTTGATGAACTTGGCGATTCGGACCTACAGCAGGGCTTTACCGGGCAAACCAACGGCCCAGGAGTTGCAGCAGCCTTCCTCTTCAAGCTCGTCTTCGGTTCTTACGTTCCAGTGGTTGACTCTACATTGCAAGCTAAGAGACTCACCTTTTATTCGGTTCTCTCCCATTCATTCCAGCATAGCTGTCGCTCACCCTGCAGGGTAGCTGTCCTTGCCGGACAGTCAGCCACCCAATCACCAAAGAGTGCATTTGGGTCTCCTAGGAGACTAAGCACAGGGAGATTCGGGCACCTCCCTCACTTCCTGCCCACCCCAGACACTCGGGCGTCAGAGGCGGTCTTCAGTCCTGAAGCCCGCCAAGGTGAATGAACAAAGGAACCAAACCTGGTTTGACATGCAGAGCAAAACGCTAGAAGGACCTTTCCACAAAGAAATGGTGAAAAAAGAAGACCGGGACCTGATTTAACAAAGGGGGCTCGGACGCCATCTTGAAAAACATGGCTCCCGCGATTTAACGCTACTGGTGTTCATGGTCGGGAAAATGGTAGTTTGTTGTAAAACCACTGCTACTAGGCGTTTCAAGAGGAAAGGGTAGCATGTGACTTCTACATGAGTATCTAGACATGGGATACTAAGTAACCCCTCCAGCACTCTATTGTAAGATAGGGTGTGCTGGGTCTAGGAATTTAAAGAGTCAGTTTCACTTTAATTACTCTGGGAAACAGTAGTTTATCCCAGAGAAGGTATTTAAACCTTTGGAAAGCCTGAAAAGGTTTCCCTGTGGCACTGCATTGAGGGTGCTGTGCGACGCACATGAAAATATGATGCCTATGGAGTTGGTTATACTTGATAACCAAAGGAAACGCAAGAGTAAAACCCATTTCAAAACATATGAGAGAGTGGGGGAAAAAGGGTCAAACTCTCTCCAGGTAAATAAATAAAGTCCTCAAAATCCAGCAAGTTGCTGGGGGTCTCGAAGCTGAAGGGATATTAGCACATTTTGGAGAATTCTCCTGAACATCCCTCACCCGCCATCAGGCCTCCCTTGGACCCCCTGTTCTGTTCCCTCACACTCCTTTTTCTCCCATAACACCTGATTAGGTTTCATGACAAGTTTGCTCTATGAAAGTCTCATTCAAACAGGTGCTCCTCTGCTCCTCCAGAACTTTTTTGGACAATATTGTCTCCCTTGCTCTAGCCTTGGCTGATATCTCAAATCACTCTTTTGCCACTGGATCCTTCCCCTCACTCCTCAAGCACTCCCTTGTACACCCTTTCCTCAAAAAGCCTTCCACCGACCCTTCCTGCCTGGCAAACTGACGCCCTATCTCCATTACCCCCTTCCTGGTTAAACTCTTGGAGATGCTGGCCATCTCCCAGCTTGTCCACCACACTGAATCTTTTGGTTGTCTCCATGACCACCAGTCTGGCTTCAAAGCTGCCACAGGCACGGAAACTGCTCTCCTAAACACCTGTAAAGGCTTGCTCTCTAATTTCGATTCCAGCTCTCCTTCCTTTCTCATCCTTCTTGACCTTTCCTCTGTCTTTTGATATGGTCAATCATGCCACCCTGATAAACCAGCTCTGTGATACCCTTGGCATCACAGACCTGGCTCTGGACTGGTTGACCTCCTTCCCGAGTTCAACTGGGCCCTTCTCTCTTCCAACTCACTCTCCACCTCTGTTGTCCCTCGGGGCTCTAGCCTCTTGCCTTAGATTTTCAACATCTACCTGGCCTCTCTAGCCCATTTGATCTCCACCTTCTCTCCTTACTTCCAGTATTATGCAGGTTACACTCGGCTCTTATTCAACCTCCCCCCTCGTATCCCGCTGCCTCCTCCTCTTCCTCTCTCATTCCTGACTGCCTGTCTGATATTCAGGCATGGTGCACTGCTATCTATCCCTGCCTTAATGCTAGTAAGACACAAACCCTTCTCATTGGGACTCCTGCACACTCTTTCACTCCCACCCTCCATGGCCACCCTCCCCCATCCCCTCTCCCACTTGTGAGGTAACAAACCTTGGTGTCATCTTCAACTACTCTCTCTCCATCTCTCCTCACATCACAGCCCTTTCGAAGAAGGCCCACTTTCAGCTGCACCTTCTCCCAGAAACTCCAGAGCTGGTCCTCTCCAGGCTGGACTACTGCAACAGCCTCTCCCTCAATCTCCCTGACTCTCTTCAACTAGTCCAGAACAGGACTGCAAGACTTATCCTTGGCCTCAAGCCCAGGGACTGCATCTTTACAGCCCTAAATTCTCTCCACTGGCTCCCGGTTGCTGCGAGGATCAAGTTCAAGACCCTCTGCATCATCCACAAGGCTTTCTGGGGTCTGGGACCCCTCTACACCTAACTCTCTCTCCCCAAATACCTCCCTACTCGAGCCCTTTGGTCGTCTTGCTCGAACTCTCTGCAGATCAGATGCTTCTCCAAGCAGAGAGTGGGGAGTAGATTTCTCTCCTCCGCAGGTGCCTCCCTCTGGGATGGCCTCCCTCCCTCGCTCAGACTTGAGCTGGATCTCGTTCAAACCAGGAAGCTTCTCAAGACCTTCCTTTTCTCTTCCTCTTTCCCTCTCCTCCTCCCCTGCTAATGTCCCAGTCTGCCTCTTGACTGGCTGCCTGGTTCCTTCCTAGTCTTACAGGGCACCGGGCACCCCTAATCACACTAGCCTTGCTAGGCCTGCACCTTTTAGCCCTTCCCGCCCCTTAGCTCGCAATTAGCGTGTGGACCTTCCCCATCACTCTCTGCTTTCCCCTGGCTCTGCCCACCTTGCCTCCCCTGGCACTTAGCTTTTTCTCGCAGGCCCTTCTGCCCTGACCAGCACCCGCCTCCCCTCTCCCCTGCACTTTTTTACTGCACTTGCACTGTCCGAATGTCACAAGGCCTAGTAGGATTGTTTTTATCATCCCTGTTCCCCCCACCATCTGTCTTGTTGCGCCTTAAAACACATTGTGTATAGGCGCATTATAAATACCCAATAAATAAATAAAATGGAGTGATTTCTGCAATTGAGTAGATTTCAGGGGGTCTCATGTTTTGATCTGAAGGTGATTAATCAAGGATTCTGTACGTTTTGCAAAAGGCTCTGAGTCGGATAGAGGAATTATGGATGCTGTACTGAATTTTTTTGAACATTCTGTACTTACTGCTGCTGACTGAACAGGAGAAGACTAACTTGAACGTGGAGCTCTCTTGTGAGTAGCTGTAGAAATCCGTATTCAGGCTGAAAGCAGGGTGGTGCCCTGGACCAGATGGCTTGCCACTGGAATTTGATAAGATTATGCCCAACTCAGTGTTCAAACTGTTGAGAGATATCTATAAGGCCTCGAAAGAACATGAGTTCTCCTTCAGTCTACAGGTTGTGATATTATTTCGATTATTTTGAAGGAGGACAAGAAACCCACGTTATCTCGGAGCTGCAGGCCTATTAGCCTAGTTAAAACTGACAACAAAATCTTGGTGAAAACTTTGGCGAGACTGCTTGAAGATATCTTAACGAGACAGGTGCACCCGAACCAACCTGAGTTCGTGAAGGGCAGACATGCTGCAGCGAATATGCAGAATCTCCTTCAGACTATTACGGAAGCCGGATCAAGGTGCTGTGGTCCTCTCCCCAGATGCAGAGAAAGCATTAGACCAAATTCTTTATTTGTTTGCATTTATAGCAGCGCACAAAGCCCTTGGGCATCTACGATGGAGTGCGGTTATCGGTTTGTGGTTTTGGGGAAGATGGATTTGGTAGAGAACTTGTTAAGCTAGGTCAATTTGTTATATACAGACCTCACAGCACTGGTGTTGACTACTCTTTTCAGAAGCTTATTAGTTTGGAGAAAGGAAAACAAGGTTGTCCACTATGGCCCTTATTTGTAGTGGCAATGGAACGTTTGGCAGCGACAATCCGGCATGATGAGAGATTATTGCAGTCAACTATGGAATTGTCTGAAATCAACTGTTCCTGTATGCTGATGACATGCTGCTGGTCCTGAAAGATCTGGGCCATTCTTTGTCTCTGATGAGCCAGATTGACCGCTTCACGCACTTTTGGGCTATGAGATTAATTGGACCAAATCGGAAGCTATGCTGGTGTCAGTTTTGTATGAAGGCAGATGTAGTCGTATCTGCTTAGAATCACATGCTGTGCACATAGTCGGACATCTAGTGGTAATCTCACAGTATTGCATCCTTTTTTCGAAGATCGAAAGGGACGTCGACATGGGCGTGACTGTAACACTATCCCCAACGTGACGTGTTGTGTACCCAAAATCCCTCACGTTTCGTGGTCCTACCATTTGTTTTTTTTCCGCCAACCAAGCTGGTCGCTTATGCGCAGCTCGTAACAGTTTTATATTGCTATACTATTCTCATGGCCTACGGTCGTTTAGTCACCTTCGACAATCTTCTCGATGGCTGTATCATGGGTTTCCTCCCGCCTACGTCTTCATCCACCACTGCTCGGTGACTGTTCACTGTGTTTAGTTTATTATTTGTATAGCGCCGCCTGGCCCTAGGGCATCCAGGCGCTTGCGATGAATACAACAAGAATAATGAATACAACAAGAATAATGCAGCAGAAATGTACAAATCGATTACATATTTACAAATTTACAGTCTTGGTGCATGCTAGTGCGGTAGGGCTAGGCAGTTTCTTTGGATAGAAGCCAAGTTTTGGTGTTGTGTCTAAATCTGTGAAAGGACGGTTCTGATCTCAGCTCGAGTGGAAGTGAATTCCAAAGTTTGGAGGCAAGCACGGGGAAGCTGGAGCCACCTGCTTTTTGGAGCTTAAATCTTGGGATATTTAAGCAGTGTGTTTGAGCTGATCTGGTAGGGCGCGCTGGGGTGTGGTGCTTGAGGTTGTCGGATAGGTATCTGGGTGCTTGGTTAGCTAGGCATTTGTGTGTGAGTGAGATGGTTTTATATTCAATTCTTTGTGGTATGGATAGCCAATGGCAGGTGCGTCTGGCGTCCGAGATGTGTTCTTGTTTGGGTATGTTCAGGGCTGCTCGCAAGGCGTTGTTTTGTATGACTTGTAGTTTGTTGATGTTTTTCTGACTGGTTCCCAAGTATAGCGCATTGCAGTAGTCAACTTTGGAAAGGACTAGCGCTCTGGCTAAGGTGATGCAGTTGGATGGTGAGAGGTAAGGTCTGCTGGCATTGATAAGTTTACAAGTGTAAGCAGTGGCTGATGAGATGGAATTGATCTGTCTTGTCAGTGTGAGGGAGGAGTCGAGGTAGATTCCTAGGGTTTTGACGCTGTTAGAGACGATGATGTTCTTGCCGTCTATAGTGAATGCTTGATCGAGTTTGTCGAGTTTATTAAGTCTTGGTTGGGAACCTAGGAGAAGAAGCTCGGTCTTGTCGTCATTAAGGCATAGGCCATGCTTGGCCATCCATTCTTGGATAATGGAATAAATGCTGTTGAGAGCAGTGAGGTCGGTGGAGTAGTCGCCTGTTAAAGGGATCAGTATTTGGGTGTCATCTGCGTAGTTGGTGTAGATGACACCCAAGCGGTCCAGTATGTCAAAGAGGGGTTTCGTGAATACATTGTATAGAGTGGGGGAGACGCAGGAGCCCTGGGGGACACCGCAAGTGACTGGGGCTGGGATGGCAGAGGCTGTGGGTGCGAAGACTCTCATGGATCTGTTGTTAAGGAAGGAATGGATCCATGCGTTGGCGTTATCTGAAAATTTGGCTGCTGAGGATAGATGTTTGCAGAGGATGTCGTGGTTGACCAGGTCGAAGGCGGCCGATAAGTCAAGGAGGAGAAGGAGGGCTAGTTTACCATTGTCTTTAATGTTGTCCATCTGTGTCTTAAGGTCAATCAGGGCGGTCTCAGTGCCGTGTTTGGGGCGGAATCCTGATTGTCTGAGTCCTAGTAAGTTATTTTTCTCGAGGTGGTTCTGTATCTGGAGATAGGCAGCTCTGTCGAGGATTTTTAGTAGGAAGGGTACAGTCGTTATGGGTCTGTAGTTGGTGGGGACATTAGGGTCAAGGGTGGGCTTCTTAAGTAAAGGAAGAACCCAGGAGTCCTTGAGGTTGTTGGGCACTATGTTGGAGGTGAAAGATGCATTGATGAGGGAGGTGATGAAGGGAGCAAGTTGTTTGGCAGCATCTTTAATGATAGGGGCTGGGCAAGTGTCGCCTTGGCATTTGGACGGTTTAAGAGAGTAGATTATTTCTTCAACCTCTTTAATGGTTATGGTGGAAAACTCAAAGAGGTTATTGTCATCATTTTGGGGGGTGGTGTGGGGGTGGCGTGGGTGTGTGTAGAGGGGGTGATGTTTATCGGAGAGGGTGAGGCTTTCTTGTCAGGATTTTGGCTTGTAGCGTGGCAATTTTGCCTAGGAGTGCTTCCTGGATGTTCGTGCACCAGTGGATGTCTTTGTTGCAAGTGTCTGGAATGGGGGAGGGTGATTCGAGTTCTCTCAGGATATTGAAGAGCTCTTTGGTATTAGATTTGGCGTTGCTGATTCTTTCATTGTACATGTTTTTTTTAGACTGGATGATGGCTGATTTATAGATGTTCGATGCTAGTGCGTAGGATGTCTTATTAATAGTGGATGGTGACTGTTTCCATGCTAATTCAGCTTGTCTTTTGGCTTTGCGGAGTGTTTTTAGTTTGGGGGTGAACCAGGAATTGAGGTGTGCTCGTGGTTTGGCTTTCCGAAGCTTGAGTGGTGCTATGGTATTTATGGCCTTAAGGATAGTTGTGTTGTATAAATCTACTAATTCAGTAGGGTTGGTCATGGTGGGTGAGAAGTCGATGATGGGTTGGAGTAGCGGGAGGAGTTTCTCTAGTGTGATATTTTTGTTGTTTCTTGTGAGTGTGGGTGGGGCATTGGAGGAGGGCCCTGGTGTTTGAGTGCCTTTGTTGATGGTGAAGGTAATAAGGTGGTGATCGGTCCAGGCGCATGGAGTGTTGGAGAGGATGGTAGTGTTGCAATTGAGGTCAGCTATCCAGTCAAGGATGCGGCCTTTGTTATGTGTGGGTTGTGCGATATGGTGGGTGAGTCCTAATTCTGAAATAGTGTTGGCGATAGTGTGAGCTTTGTCATCTTTCTCATCATTGAGACCTAGATTAAAGTCTCCTAGGATGAGTAGTCGAGAGTTAGGTTTGATATTGTTAGAGAGTAGAAGGGCTATGTCGTCATTAAAGGATAGTATGGGGCCTGGCGGTCTGTAGATGAGGTGGATGGTGATAGTGCTTGTGTGCGTTGTGGATAGTTTGAGGGTGAGTAATTCCGCTGATGTCAGTGATTGGTTTTGTATGTGTCTAATGTTGATGGAACTTTTTGCAATAACGGCTACTCCACCACCTTTAGCCGTTTGTCTGTCTGCACGGTAGATGGTATAGTCATTGGGTATAGCAAGTGATAGAGAGGGGCCAGATGCTGGGTGGAGCCAGGTCTCTGTAATAGCTATGAAGTCGAGATCATTGACGGTAATAATGTCGGCAATGTCTAAGGCATGGGCGACTATAGATCTCGCATTGATGAGTGCACCTTTAATGGTTTCGGTGGTGATGCATGATTTTTTGGTGTGGGTGCGGGGGGAGGGTGCGATCAGGCCGTGTGATATCTGGTCTGTCGGAAGTGTAGGGCGTGTGCAGTGAGGGGCAGATTTGGTTAAGGTTATGTTTTGTTTGTTGCCTAGATTGGGGAAGGATGCGGGTGTGTGTGTTCTGGATCTGAGTCGGGTGAATCTCGATAATCCTGAGCAGGGATAGGATCTGCTGGTAGTGAGGTTCGTGATAGTGGGTTGGCCGATGGGAGTAGTTTGTGATGCTTCTTGGGGGCTGGGGGTGTCTGCTATGCGATGAGAGTCAATGGAGGAGGTAGGCTGGAAGGGTTTGATGTTGGGTAGGAAGGGGGTGGGGCAGGGTATGGGATAATGTCTGGGGCAGGCTAGTCTGCTGAGGCCGTTGGGGTGTAAGCAAAAGTGTGACCCTGTACAAGGGGTGTCATGGGGGACCAGGCAGAATGGGAACATAATGAGGAAGGTCCAGGTTATTATGTCTGAGTTTAGAGGGAACTGACGCACAAAATCGTCAGAGAGAAGCTAGTGCGCAATGTTAGTACATAATGGTGCTGCAGTGAGGGTACTAGCGCAGAGAATCGGAGAAATGCTGGTGCACAGTGCTGATACCCAGTACTAATACGCAGTGTACTCTAGGCGACCATAAGGCATTACACAATGTCACAGTAGTCTCTAAGCGACCATAAGGCACTACACAATGTCACAGTAGTCTCTAAGCGACCATAAGGCACAACACAATGTTACAGTGGTCTCTAAGCGACCATAAGGCACTACACAATGTTACAGTAGTCTCTAAGCGACCATAAGGCACTACACAATGTCACAGTAGTCTCTAAGCGACCATAAGGCACAACACAAGTGGTCACAGTGGTCTCTACGCGACCATAAGGCACTACACAATGTTACAGTGGTCTCTAAGCGACCATAAGGCACTACACAATGTTGCAGTGGTCTCTAAGCGACCATAAGGCACTACACAATGTTACAGTGGTCTCTAAGCGACCATAAGGCACTACGCAATGTCACAGTAGTCTCTAAGCGACCATAAGGCACTACACAATGTTACAGTAGTCTCTAAGCGCTCGGCCCTCAGGCCTGTCCTTTACGGTAGGGAGAATGGGGCCCGTTTTCCTTTCTTCTCTCTGAGACTGCATTTGCTTCACCCCTCTTTGTCTTTTCAGTCTGGCTGCCTCTAGCCTCCTCTACGGAGAGGACTCCTTTTTAAATTCTGTCCGTCTTGTAACAGCAAATTTTCCTGGAAAGACACCCATCGCTGATTCAATAAGTGTCTTCCTCGTGACCACGACGAGTGCTTGTGGACTGTAAGTCGAAGACGCTGAAAGACAGGTGGACTAAAAGGTGGGCAAAGCCTTTCCCCCGCCTGCGGCTAAGATGAGGAATCCGTCGGCAGCCATGGTTCCGATTCTGAAGCCATTGACCTTTCTGCAGAGTCTTCGCTCTCCCAAGTGCCCGTCCCCGGTACTGTTATGGGGAAGTCACACCCCGGCAACAAGGGCACCCACGCACCATGTGTACTTTAGCACACAACCCCAAAGTCCTCATTGACGGGGTTGTCTAAGAGGTCTGCAACACCCATAGGGCCGCCGAAAATTTCGCCAGTACCTTCCGAACCTCGCGGCTCGGTGCCCTCTTCACAACCACACTCGCGGCATGTGGACGGGCATAAAACTCCCTCTGGAATGGGTGTTCCTCTTAAAAAATCCACTCATCAACCTGCCGTCCAGAAGGACTTAGTGGTGTCGCCGGCAGCGCCTCCAGGCGCACCAAATCCCTCTACGCTGTCAATACTGCTTCCGAAGCTTTGCGAGAAGCTTTCAGATACCCTTTTGCTGGCCAGGGACTACGAGAGAACGCCCTCTCCCCAAGCTGGCTATTCTGAGGCCCGAGCCTCTTTCTACGACCTTAGAGTATGATTCATCTCCATCTAGTCAGCCTTTTCCACCTCCTGACCATCCAGCTTCCTCAGAATGGACATGGAAGAGTCCCATGTGTGGCTAAGATGGCAGAGTTTATCAACTTTTCAAACCAGTATGATGGAGCCCTGAAGAGACCTGGGGAAGTGGACTCTTGCCCCCTCCGCTCTAAATTTCAGAAACTTCCCTCCCCTGGTGCCCAGCTTTCCTCTTTGGAGGAACCACATGGACACCAAGATGATATCTTTGGGGATGTCCTCGATGACGCGACCCAGGATGTTCCTTATGAAGGTTTTAACCTTTATGTTCAGTACCCAGCCTAGCAAGACCCAGACTGGGATCAGGCGAAGGACCAGGGCTTGTGGCACACGCCGCCACATAATACTGACCCAAACGTCATCTGTCTAGATCACCCTACTACTCCTCTACAGAACGATTTGTCGCCAGTTGACGATCAAATGCTGTTCAACTCCCTTTTTAAAAAGGGCAGCCGACCATTTCAAAATTGCTACACACGAAGCGGCACCAGACTCTGACTTCGCTGAGGACATATCCTCAAGGAAAAGGCTCCGATTAGCCAAGCCATCCCATTATTACCTTCTGTTAAAAGGCACCTGTCCCCTTCTTTGCTGTCCCTGTCTCTTACCCGGTCAGTCAACCCCCGGGTGGAAGAATTTTGACCGAGCCCCCTCTACATCAGAGGTCATGCCACACTGGACTCCCTGTTTGTTATGACCACTCAGAAAAGGGCAGGGGTACCAGTGTCCTCAGCAGAATCCCCTCCAGACAAGGACTGCAAGAATCTTTACGCTCTGGTTAAGCGGGTCACCGCCTCTGTGGCCTACTCCACAAGAATCGCCAATAACACCACCCTCCTGGCGAGCTACTGTGATTTTCAGTGGGGCCTAGTACAGGATAGTCTTCAGGAGGTTCCAGAGCCTACCCGATCACAGCTGCTGGTGGTCGTGGCAGACGGCAGACAAGTGACCTAGAATATCCTCAAGAACACTCTGGACTTGGCTAAAACCGCTAGACGCATCCATGCCCAGGGATCCCTACTCAAAAGGCATGCCTGGTTAAAGTACTCTGGGTTTGAACCCGAGACACAAGTCTCCCTAATTAACAAACCTGTGGAGGAATCCCACCTGTCTGGGAAAGCGATTGACGATGCCCCAGAAACAGCAAAAAAGGAGCACGAAACTCAGAAGTCACTTAGCCAGATTATGGGCAAACCTTTCCACCAGCGTGGCGGCTCTTAACACCCGCCGGTCCTTTCATGGCCAGTGCTTCTCCCACTCACACAAAGGTCAATTTGGGTTGTGGGTTCGGGGGCGGGGGTACCCCCTGTTCCTCCGGTCAAGGCTCCTCTGGAAACTACCAGTACCAGCAAAGAGGCTCTCGTAGGGGCAAGGGTAGAGGCTGAAACTCTACTCCCAGAGGCTTCCCGGCCTCCATCTCAAAGTGACTCGCTGGTACGGGTCCCCTCCCACGATTCCCTTGTCGGGGGTCGCCTCTCTTCATTCATCCACGCCTGGGAGTGGATCACTTCAGATCAGTGGATACTAAAGACTGTTGCTGTTAGGTAAGATTGTATGCAGTACCCTCTGGGTGCACTACAACAACCCTGACCTCCTGTCAATAGGAACCCAACCTTTGGTATAAGCCTGTTCTACACAGGTTGGTAGCGTGTTGAGCAGCCAGGCTTATCTCAAGAGGGGTCAATGTGAGCTGTAGGGGAGTTGCACAGAGATTAACAGTGACAAGTATTCAAATAAACTCTTGCACACAAGGTTTCTTGATTGAACAATTATTAATTTAACAGTTGGTTAGAATAAGCCTTCTTCAGAAGGGGCAGTATAATAGAACACACAAATACACTCCAAAATACCCACTCTAGTTCCTCTAAATCAGTAAACACCCATTTGGGATGGCACACAGACACTTCCTACACCCTCAGGTGACTTCAATAGTTAGGACACTGTGGACATAAATATATCACTTGCATTTAGGGCAATACTTAGGAGAATGTCAAAGAAACAGATTATTAGGATAAAACAAGAGATCTATCAAATATTCTGAAGCAGCTAAGTACTTTCGGTAACCCCCAATGCAAAATAAGTTAACCCCTTCCTGGAAGGAGGGCTAAACACAGAGTCAGAGGGAACAAGAGATATTCAGGGAGCCAGGCCAGGCCAGGCCAAAGTCAATTGGGCAAACGTCTAGGTGAGTTGAAGCACTTCTTGCAGGTAAGTAAGTCTTGCACAATGTTTTAGAAGTCTTTGTAGAAAAGAAGAATTCAAAGCAGGGCCACAAGCTGTTTAGACTTGTGAAGTAAAGAAGCTATCAGCAACTCTACAGAGCAACCACAACCGGTCTCACCGACCGAGAGCAAGTGCAGTTACACAACAAGAGATGAGTTCTCTTAGACTGTACAGTACATGACTTCAGTTCCTGTGCATCTCTGCAGATCCTGGTGTTCCTGTGCCTCAGTCGGGGGGACAAGAGGAAGGACATCTGGGGACTCATGCACTGCAATGGGACGGTCACCGACCGCAACAGGCAATCTTCAAACAAGAGGGACTTCTGTGTTTCAGCTCCTCGCGTCTACACCAATTAGCAACACAGCGGTTCCTGGCTGTCTAAATTGGGGTCCAGCACTCTGTTGTAGTGGCTCAGGCTCGGTCAGTCTTGCTTCCTGGTAGTCCGGAGGATCTTCCTGGAGCTCCGATCTGGTGTTCCTCTCACTGGCTATTCGATTCCAACAGCAACTGCAGTGGAATTTCAACCAGCTCCGAGAGGATGTCCAGTTGGCTTACTTTGGAGTTGATTGGTCCAACCAACTCGAAGGGAGAAGTCGTCCCTGCAAGGGCTTTTCTGTCGATACGAATTTGGATTTCAGCACAGCAGCAGGGCTTCATCGGGCAAACCAACGGTCCAGGAGTTGCAGCAGGCATCTTCTTCGGATTCCTTCGTCTAGTGGTCGACTCTGCCTTCCAAGCCAAAATGCCTCCCCATTTATGCAGGTTTCTACCATTCATTCCAGCCTGTCAAGTCACCTTACCGGACAGCCAGGTGGCCAATCAAAGAGTGCATTCCTGTCTCCTAGGAGACTAAGCACAGGGAGTTTCGGGAACCTCCCTAGCATCCTGCCCCCTCCCGACAACCTGAAGCCAAAGGCGGACTTCACTCAATCCCGCCAAAGACAAAACGAACAAAGGGACCAAACCTGGTTTGGCACACAGAGTAAATCTTTCAAGAAGGACCTTTCCACAAAGAAATGGCGAAAAAAGAAGACCGGGCCATTTTGATAAAAATGGTACCCTTGGGTGCTTTACTGCAGCTGCAAACGCAGCCCACGGTAAATGCACATGACAGTAGTTAAAAGTAAACCACTGCCACCAGCCATTCATCGATAAAAGGGTAACATAAAAATGTTACATGAGAAGCTAGACAAAGGGGGATACCAAGTAACCCCTCCAGCACCCTATTGTAAAATAGTGTGTGCTGGGTCTAGAAAGTTACAAATGTAAGTAAACTCGATTTCACTTCACTTCACTGCTATTGGAAACAGTAGTTTATCCAAGAGAGGGTATTTAAATCTTTGGGAAATCTGAAAGACTTCCCTGTGTCACTGCACTGATGGTGCTGTGTGAGTGAGGTGTCCCTACAAAATATCCCCACCAAAAATATTGGCGTACGTATGGCCGTTTGTCTCGCCATAGGCAATATTTTCTGGGGGGGATATTTTGTGGGAGCAGGTGTTGTGGGGGTGTCCCCCGCACATTTTAAAATAATGCAGGTGTTGCAGGGGTGTCCCCCGCAGGGTCCCTGGGTCAATATCACTGGAAAAATATGGCAATATTTTTGTATCGCAATATTTTTGCAGGGAAAATTAACACATGGAACCCTGTGTGACACAATGCAAAATATGCCTATGGAGTTTGTCAGACTACACAACCAAAAGAAACAGAGTTCAAAATCACATTAAAATACATGAGAGAGTGGGGAAAAAAATGGGTCTCATTCTCTCCAGGCAAAACATTAAAGTCCTAGAGTCCAGCAAAAGAGCTGGGGGGGTCTCTAAGGTAGAGACGAATTGGCACATTTCTGAGAATTCTCCCTAACAGTTGCCCACAGGTATTTTATTGAGTTTCTGTGACCACCTCGCTACCATCCACCGAGAAGCCGCTGCCAGTCACCAGGACACCTGCGCATTCTGCTGGAAGAAGTTCGGGTCCTGCTGGAAAAGGGTGCCATCAAAGTCGTCCCTCTTCTCCAGCGAAACAGTATTTATTTAGTGTACTTCCTTGTACCAAAAAAGGATCTCTCCATGTGCTCTTTCGACCAGCGCTCTGCGAACAAGTATGTCAAACATCAAAAGTTCAGAATGACAACACTCCAGGAGGTAATCCACCTGCTGCAGCAGGGAGATTACATGGCCACATTGGACATGAAAGATGCATATTTTCATATTTCAATGTTGCCAGCGCACAGAAAGTACTTCTGGTTCATTATAGAGGACACCCACTATCGGATCAAGGTTCTCCCCTTCAGCATTGCCTCAGCCCCAAACAGTTTCTGGGGCCTTAATTCACACAGAAGACTGGCTTGTCTTGCCCTCCAACAAGAGGGTTCAAAACATGCTGTTCCCGATCCCTCACTATGTAGCCAGCCACCAGGTGACCGTACACAAGGCCATGCAACTGAAGGGAATGATGGCTTCCTGCAACTACCTGGTTCCTCACAGGCGTCTGTGCATGCACCCCATGCAAGAGTGGCTCTCGAGCCAATGGTTTCCGGCAAGCGGCCATTGGGACGATCTAGTGGTTGTCTCGGCAGCCCTTGTTCAGTCTCTGCAGTGGTGGTCAAGGGAAAACCTTTTGCAGGGGACGACCTTCACCACCCCCGCAGTAGAAGTCACTCTCTTCACAGACTCATCTCTGTCTGGGTGGGGGCTCACTTCCTTCAACTGACAGTGCAAGCGTGTGGTCCCCAGCAGTAGCGTCCAATCACATCAAGCTGTTGGAACTGTTAGCAGTGTTCAAGGCCCTGAATGCTTTCCAATCACCCCTCCAGGGGTAGACCATTCTAGTCCTCACAGACAGTACCACGGACATGCACTACCTGAACAAACAAGGGGGCACTCGGTCTCTAGGGCTGTCCAGACTGTCCCAGAACATCTGGAAGTGGGAACTCACACAAGTTCCTCCTTTCACAACATGCTCCAGCGGAACTCAATCTTCTTGCAGATGTACTCAGCAGGGACTTCCCCCTACCTGTAGAGCATGAGTGGCAGCTACAGGAGGACATTTTACTCAACGTCTTTGCAGGATGGGGATTCCCAGAGATCTGCCTCTTCGCCACTCTGGAAAATGCCCAGATTACACCTCCAGATACCCACAGAACCGCTCCAAGGGGAACGGTCTCTGAATAACATGGTCCGGGAGAATTGTCTATGCTTTTCCTGCCCGATTCCCTTTCTCAACAGAATAGTGCACAAGATGCACCAGGATCCAGTCACGATGATCACGGTGGCCCCTACGTGGGCCCGCCAGCCTTGGTTCTCCCATCTCATGGCAATGTCAAGTCTCCCCTCCCCGGAAGCTGCCATACACATGCTGTCTCAAGATCAGGCAGAGACAATACATCCATGCCGCCAAACACTCAATTTATCAGCCTGGCTCCTGAAGTCATAGACTTTGGGCACCTTCAACTCCCTCTGAGATGCATGGGCATACTCAGAAAGGCACAGAAACCTACCACCAGACATTGCTACATTGCTCACCTAAAGTCATCGTCCTGTACCTGACTCACCTGTTAGATTCAGGTTTTCAATTCTCTAAAGGTCCACTTAGCCGCTCTTTCAACATACACCACGTCCCAGAGCAAGGTTTAGTGGTTCCTGTGATTAAAACCTTTATGGGGGGGGTAAAGAGACTTTATCACCTATCTCCAACCCTGCTCCCGAGATGGGACCTGAATGTTGTTCTTACCAAACTGATGGGACCTCCCTTTGAGCCATTGCACAAGGCTAGCCTTAAGGCACTCACCTAGATGACCGCCTTTCTGGTGGCAATCACCTCTATAAGGAGAGTTGGTGAACTGTAGGCCATTTCAGTTCAGGACTCTTTCCTCACAATTCACAAAGACAAAGTGGTTTTGCGCACACACCCACGCTTTGCGCCCACATTTATCTCAAAGTTCCATGTGAACCAGTATATAGAACTACCCACCTTTTTCCAAAACCCCACTAACGTGGCAGTAAGGAGCCTCCACACACTAGATATGAGAAGAGCATTTATTTACTATCTGGAAAAGACAAAGCCACTAAGAGACGAACCAGTTCTTCGTTTCAGTGGCAGCTGGAAGAGCAGGGGACCCTGTCTCTAAGTCAGCTCTTTCCAAGTGGATCGTAAACTGCATCACACTGTGCTACACTCTTACCAAGAGAGATCTACCCTTCATGTCTAGAGCTCACTCAACTCGGGGCACAGGAGCTACCATAGCATTTATTGCAAATGTTCCTCTTGATTCCATTTGCAAAGCAGCAACCTGGAGTTCTGTACACACCTTTACACAACACTACTGCCTAGATACCCACTCTAGGTCTGATTCTCGCGTGGGACAAGCAGTGCTTAGACATCTCTTTGCTACTGTTCCTTCACACATACCTCCATCATCTCTGGGTACTGCTCGCTAGTCTGTGCACAGCATGTGATTCTAAGCAGTTCCACAAGCATCAGAAGACCTGCATTACTCACCGTAATCGCATTTCTGATGATTGTATCTGCTTAGATTCACATGCACTCACCCTTCCTCCTCTCTTGTAGTAAAAAGAACATATACTTCTTACACCTTCTCTCTTCTGTACTCACGCAGACTATAAGGCTCCCTCATGGCAGAAAAAAACAACCAGTGGGACCTCAACGCGTGAGGGATTTGGGGTACACTACACGTCAAGTTGGGGATAGTGTTAGTCACGCCCATGTCGACGTCCCTTTTGATCTTCGAAAAAAAGATGCAATACTCTAAGATTACCTCTAGATGTCAGACTATATGGGCAGCTTGTAAATCCAAGCCGATACAATCATCAGAAATGCAATTACGGTGAGTAATGCATGTCATAGTGGGGCAGGAGTGGTCTGCCGTGTTCCCTGTCTGGAGCAGAGCCTTTCTTTCAGCTCTATTGGAGGAGGTGGAGCTTGTTCGAATCAGCAGCTTGCACCAGTTTAAAATCTTCCCACACGCGCTAAGCCCGGCGCAGTAGTGATCTGCCGGAGACGGGAGAGCCAACTTTTATTACTCACTGTGTCGCTGCAACACTGTCAAGACTTCACTGGTAAGTGCAGCACGGCCTGTGCTGCTGTCGTCCCCCAGGAAGTAGGGACAAGCCAAACATAAATGTAAACCCTACCATGTGGTTTGAGTGAGGGGGAAGGATTCAGGCCCCACTTGGGTGTGGTGGACCAGGGGCCAGGCATTTACAGGCTAGACCATCTCCCCCCACAAAACACACAGCCAAAGAGAAGACCCGCACGATCTACAGTTCCTAACTTGGTCAAACTCCCATGTTACTGTGAAGTGGCCAATGTAAGCATCTGGTTTTCCTTGGTTTCTCTCGACACTGCCATACCATCGATTTAAGACCTGTCTTTGGCTGTCTGTGCACAAGAACACAGCGAGTGGCAGCACCCAGATTTTGAACTCTGCGGCCAGACTTGATCATTTGAGAGATAGCTGAGGAACATTTCTAACCCATAATAGTTATCCATCTGGAATACCCGTGCATTCTTGCATTTGACCATTCTGCTGCAAGGGTTTGTAGGGTGGCCAGGCGGGTTGGGGAGGGACTGGACTAAGGCAGCCCCCTGAGCCAGTCTGCGTGCCCTGTGCGCCATACTTGGGGTTCAGCTTCTCTCTCCATATAGTTTGTGCGAATTGACTGATCATATGCCGCAGAACTTAAAAGGACACAACACACTGCATCGCGACCAGAAGACTTTCATTAACAATTTCACTGATGATGCCAAGGGGAACATTTCTCATCATACTGACCTAATTTCATAGGTTGTCTCTAACAAGAGCCGAAGCAACACTTAAATGCATTACTGACTTCTTCCTTAGTGGTTGCCATTTTATGTGCTTTTAAAATGGTTTTCTGAATATATATTTTTATGTACTGATTGGCCAAATTTTGGTGCAAGTTTTTAGTAGCAACATTTTATCTGTTTTTGTATTTATTTTGAGTGTATTTGAGTGTAATTACCTGGCAATGGGTCTGTCAATTTAGTATCTTTAACTACCATTTCAACACGGCACAACTGCTTAGGGGGCATAATGGGTCTGCCGTGGGTAGAGAGGTAGGCATAAGCCACCACCAATTATTGTAGGTGGGTTTGATTAATTGACATATTTTTGGACATACCATTTTTTTTTTGCATATACCATTTGTACACTGGTGATATGATATGGCATTTGTAACGCGCCTATACACAAGTGTTTCAAGGCGCGACGAGGCAGGGAGGGGGGAACAAGAGGAGACAGACAAACGATCCTACTATGCCAGGTGTCATTCAGATCGCACAAGTGCATGGGTAGAGGGGACGGGAAAAAGTGCAAGGGGGAAAGGGAGAGGGGAAAGTGCAGTACAAAGTGATTAGTAAAAAACAAGATAAATAGTAAGGGCCAGCTGGTGGCAAGTGCAGTATAAGTGCAGACAAGTGCTGGGAAATTTGCTACCCATAGTAATAGATTAACTTACGTATGGGCCAAAAGAAGAGGTATATTGACTGCACATTTTGCACGCTTTGCACTTTTTTTGCACACCTGCTTTACTGGCATCCTTGCATTATTTTCACTTGTGCCATTTGCAGTTGGCACAATTAGTGCTACATCATGACCAAACGCGAAGCCAGAATAATGGCTGTAAATAAAACTAAAAAGAGCAAATCAGATTGGACCCAAGTCGCAGGGGGCCCAAATTTCCCACCAAACTACCCTAAACGAATACCTAAAAGAAATGTCAGGGAAAATCGAGGCACGAATCCTGTGCACAGAAAGGGCAATTGAAGTCGCATCCTCCCATGCAAGCGAGCTGGAGGGCATATCACTACTCCAATCTTGCCTTAATATCAGCCAACTTAGTTCACCTCGTAGCATTACAACCCAGTGGGGTTGGGAACATCACACCTGTCGACACGGCTGTGTTGGACTCTGGCTGTTTTAGACAACGTTTAGTAGAAGGGTGTACTGAGGGTACAGATTCACCCCATCCATTTGCTGGACGTGGTGATGACTCTACAGTATCCAGCAACTCTTGAACGGTTGGACAGTAAATTAGCTGCCATCCTCACTGGTATTGTATCACTGAAAGACTCTCTTAATGTCTCCCTGACCATCCTGTATGATTTAATATTTAATTAGGGGGATGAAGAACGATGTCTTAGAATTGAAAGAAGCGGTCTCTATAAATAGCACGACCACCATAGGTGGCAGAGTCTCAAGCTCAGTAACTAGGGCACATCTGATGACCCAGAGGACAGAGGAATATGCAGCATGTGCCCCCAATAGCCCCCGTGCACAATCGGCAGAATAGGATGGGAGCAATAATCATACCTTGGCAGGCTTCAAGGAATTGGACTGACTATCGAACCCTTAGGAAATAATTTGAAATTGCTTGGGATTGGTGCTCGGATTTGCAAACTTGTGGTACCTGGAGGGAGGTTGACCATTGCAGTATGACACAGCCCAAGTACAGCCCTGAGCGTGTGGTTGCCTTTCTTAGCTGGAACACAAAGGAGGGATGTAGTGTCACATATGATGACGTATAACATTCTTCTGCAGGAAACTTAGGCCATGGCACACGTGTGCTTGGACGGATAGGTTTCATTGTCAACTCTAGCACGTAAGAACAGAGGCCGTTGTTATGGTAGAATGGCAATCCTGATTAAATCCTCCATTAAATTGTCACATTGAGGTACAGGAACTGAACATTTTCGCTCTCCAACATGTAGTGACACCTGAGCGGGGCTACAAACTGCAATTGGTTAATATTGACAATAGCCCACATGCCTCAGAAAGAAATCGGCTAGGGGTAATAGATCGGTTTGAGTCCACGCTTCTGAACTTGGTGAGTGAGCATATGGTTTTGGTTTTGGATGGGGACTTTAACATGAAATTAAGTAACGGGGCCGCCATAGACCTGTCAGATGTGGGAGAAGATTTTGTATATGGGTTTGCCCGCCCGCAGTTGTCGAATGATAGGATGTGTTCAAGGGGCTTACCGTTAAACACGTGGTTCATGGAATGGGGATTCTGCTCCCTGAATGGACGTGTACACTCGGATCTACCGAGCAAGATCACATTTTCACGCTTCCATGGCATCTCAACAATTGATTATTTTTGTGTGCATGTCTAACACTGGCATCTAATTGTGGAATTTGCGGTGATAGACGAAATTGCCAGTGATCATTTTCCTCTGAAGCTGGTCTTAAAACAGGACCATCTCAAGTCTCCCGCTGTTGCTCACCCACAACTAGATTTATGCGAAATTAATCCAAACGTAGGGTAAGATGGGCAAAGTGCGACCCGAAATTGGTGCAACACAGTGCGGTGAACACAAATTTAGATCATATCACAAGTATTCTTGGTCATGATACTGAGTCAAACCAAATTATACTCGCCTCTATAAAACTTTGGCGGTCCCCGACAGATCTATTTCACTGGGACTTCAAAACCGGCATAGGAAACCCAATTAGCTGGTTTGATGACACATGCATGACTACAAAGAGCACATTGAAGGGGGCTGTATATAACCAGGATAGTACTAGCGGGAGATATCATCAGGGCAAGGGCAACCTGCAAAAGGTCAGTGGAAACCAGGAAAACTCAGTTGGAGAATGCAGCGTGGGAAACATTTCTTTTGGCTGTCTCCAATAAAGACTCTAAGAAATTCTGAGCTTTGTCACAAGTAGACCAGTATCTCTCTGTATCTCTGTCTCTCTGTCTCTCTCTCTCTCTCTCTCTCTCTAATTATTTTTGTCTTTGGCTGAACGCAGAAAATGCAAGAAGCATGAGATCTTGAATAAAGCTTGCAGATGCTTATATGCAAATGACATGGGACCTGACCGAGCTAAGTGTGCCTAATGTACGGAGAATATAGATTGCATGGAAACTATAGGAACCGCATAGATGTTTCAAAATTACACCAGGCCACAGAACAGAGAGAGCTATTTCATATTTACTATTGTTAATTGGCTTTTCAAGTGTGCCATTAACCGCACATTAAACATAAACTGTCTTGGAATAGTAAAAGACAGGTGACATCATAATTTGTTTTGTAAATCGGTTTGCATATATGCACCTTGGATATCATATTGAATCTGTATTTTCTTATTTTAGTTTTTTAACTTCGTATTTGAATAAAATGTGGCAAAACCTTGTGACTCTATTTAGCAATGCTAAATTACAGCCCTACATTATACTGACACTAAGTGTCAATGTTCAGTGTGTGTAAACGCGGCATAGCTTCCTGTGAAAGCTTTGTTCCCTCCAACAAGTTGGTAGCCAGAGGATGGTTGGCTGCGCCAGCCCGGCACCAAGTTGATTACTGCGGGACCCTTGCATATTTCGAGAGACTGGAAAACATGTGCCTGTTTTAAGAACGTCAGGGGCCCCTTGGAAATAATCCTGCCTGAGATCGGGGAGTTGTCCAGGCAGACGAGTATTGGGAGGCAAGCACCTTGATGGGGAGCCGGCAGCCGAGCATTGCCAGGATAGCATGGAATGTAAGTTTTGATCCAGTACGACAGCAACTCTGGGTGTGAGGGAGGGTAATGATTATTGTGGAGTATTGTTTAGTATTGTTGGGTCTTGGTGAAGTGTTGTCTAGTAGTGGTGAAGTATCGATTAGTATTTTTATAGTGAGTAGGGATGGGAGTGAAGGTAGAAGTCCCTCTTCTATGTTGAGGGCATATTCGGTCTTGGAGGTAAAAGGTTCAGGTGAATTACCTATACTATTGACTATTAACTTAAAGACTTGGGTGACAAAAGATATGTAAATCAGGTATTCCTGTGGGCTGGGCATTTTAGCTCGGGTCATAGATGATGGTATCCCCATGAGGGTTAACAAGGGAGCTAGCCTAGATTGTGGACGGCGAGTCAACTGGTTAAGTCTCCTGGAGAGAGGAGTTTCACATGTTAGGCGACGCAAAGGGTGCAGTGTGGTCGCAAGAGAATAGTGGTATACGCTGCCTGGAGAGCGAGAAGACTGCTGTGGGGTTTTGTGTGGGGTTGGGAGTAACCGGTTATTAGTGTGCGCGCAATATTTCATTTACCTATATTGTTTTGGTAGCTTGGTGACGTCACCCTTAGGTTTGTATATAGGACACAGAATTTGAAAAGGTGTGGAGCTAGTATTGGGAACTTGGGATTGGCAGACGAGGTGAACCAGTGATGGTGCGCAGAAGGCGCATGCGCAGGATTGTTGTTGTGTGCTTGAGGAGGCAACAATTGTGAAGGAGGGGCGGTTGCGGAGCACGCCTGAAAAGTTGTTGAGCCGGAGGGGCTTGTAGAAACTGGAAAGTATTATCGTTGCATTGTGACTTTTTTCCCTGAACAGCGAATTATCGAAACCCTTGACTTGAGGTCGGGCAAAGGGTATTGAAATGTATCAAGGTAATAGTGGGACGACTACTCCCCATCAGCATTTGTGTAAGACACTTCCGCCTTATAAGGAAAACATTTGCAAATATAGCATAGAATGGTCCAAAAGTACAGAAGGTAAATTTAACAAACCATGGCCACCGTGTGGAAGTTTCTTCAAAGACATGCAGCAATCGCTATTGACACACATACAGGGTGCCTCTAAAGGGAAGAAATTGACCAAACGCATGGCCATATCAGAGTTGTGGCGCATGTTTCAGGAGGGAGAGGGGGATGCCGTGAGGCATCAGTGGATGCTAAGCCAGCAGGAGGTGAAGGACCAAGGGACCCATCCCTCAGCACCTCCCTCTACCCCTCCTAGTGTAGTATCTGATGACAGATGATGAACAGGGAATGTATCAAATGAGAGAACTAAGGGCAGCAGAGGGGTACTCAAATTCGACATATAGGGCACCACAATACACTAAAGAGGATAAGCAGAAAGGTGCAGGACAGCCAGCTAGTGATGTAGGGGCGAGCAGTGAGGTGCAGCAGCCCACGAAGGAGGAGTTTGAGGGCATAAGCACAAACTAATGGATAGCAGTGCAGGTACTCTAAAAACTTCAAGGGAAGACAGATGGAGAGGCAGTAGGGGTGACTGAGGCAATAGAAAGCCTGAAGAGGGACAGTGACACGACTAACTGGGCAGAACGGATGGAGGAGGAGGATAGGCTGGAGGAGGACAGTGAGATCAGAGTGTGAAGACAGAGAGAAGAAGAGGGGAGAAACTGGAGTGGGAAGACTGGGAACGAAGAAGAGAAAGAGCACTTGTAAAGGGAGCAGGAAGAAAGAATAGAGAGGATATGAAGGAAAGGAAAAGGGCGGAAAGGGAGAAAAGGGAGAGAACTGGAGAAGGCGGAGAGACAGATCACAGAGCAAAAACGCAAGTTAGCAGAGGAAGTCGCAGTTGGCTAGATTGGCGAGAGAACGAGCACGCAGGGAGGACGAGCAAGCAATAAGGGTGGTGAAGACACAGGCAGCAGTGGATCGGGACAGGAGTAGACTGGAGGAGAACAGACTAACAGAACCAGACAGCACAAACTCGCAAGGCAGGAGCACGACAGAGGGGAGTGGAACAGGCCTAGGGGCCTGGGCTGGAGGCAGCAAAAATGATTTCGTAGACATCGACCTTAGCATGAAACCAAACACAGACTTGACATCAAGGAGACTACGGTTTGCCGATGATTTTTGTAGGAACATGGACACAGGATCTGAGAACGAGGACAAATACAGCGGGGACAAGAGTGGGGAGCATTACCGAACACAGTCCACGGGGCTGGGGACAGACAAACTAGTGTCATGGGAGTTTGACACATGCCCAGGGAGATGAAGGTGGCTCAGAAGAGCAGGCATGACTGGCAGACGATCTGTGCACCTCACACAGCAAGTATGTTAACAGACTGAGGGATCTCACCAGACGTCCGAGGGAGAAGACAGCAATAGCTTGCTCAAGGGGACGATTGTCCAGAGCTCATGACGATAGCGGGAGTGCCCACATTGGAACCAGTAGATATATGCACAGACATGGAGGACAAGAGGGCCTCGACGAAGATTGTACTGAAGGACACCTGAGGAGGTGAAGGTATATTCTCAGATGCTTTTGTTAAAGAGAGCAGGGGCAAGACTTCATGGAAGCACACAGACCAGGAGAATGTGAAGTGTAGGGTACCATCACACTCCTACGTCCCGTCCCCTTTCCTCCATACTTATGGGACATTCCACTGTCCTGTGGGACGGGACCGGAGCACTTTGTAAAAAATGTGTCCTTACTCTCTTTTTACACGGGGAACAGCACGTGGCCGTAACCCCGCCTTCCTTAGCTCCGCCCAGCGCATCGCCCATCAGTCCTTTTCTCCGCATGTTTGGGACTGGACGCATTTGCATCTTCGGAAGATTTTTTTTTTCTTTCCAGTGTTCTTCACTCCTGCTCTGGTTTAGCGGTCGAGTTGTAGTTCGTCTATGCCAGTTCGGGTCAGATTTTCCTTCTAGTTCTTCTTGCGAGGGATGCTTTACTAGGGTGAATCCCCATCATCTTTGTTTAGAGTGCTTGGGTCCGGATCACCGGTGGGACTCGTGCTTCTACTGCGATTCCATTTCGGTCCAGGCACTTCAATGTCGTCTGGAGCGGTGGGAGGTGTTTCAGCGCGTACCTCTCCGCATTTTCAGAGTTTCATCGACGAGAAGAAGAGACGCCCGGTAAATTCTTTACTTTAGTTATTAGGGCACCCTGACCAGGGGACTGCTTCCCGTGGTCTTCCCTGTCCGGGAGGGGCTTCAAAAGCTCTGTTACTGGGGGTCCCCTGAGGTGCCTTTCATGCCTAAAAAAGGTACCAGAGTTTTCTCTGAGGGCCTCTGTGAGGGGCCTGCCTACACCGGATTGCAATCCGAGGCCCCTCCTGTGGGGGCTATTCAACGGCTATTATACTGATGCTGGGGGTACCGGAGCTTGCTTCGAGGTCTCCTTGTCTGGAGCTTCCCATACAGACACCGGGGTGTGCCCTGAGGCCTCGGTAGAGGCTTTCTGTACCGAACCAAGGTTCAAGGCCCCTCATGAGGGAGCTTTTACCGGACTCTGGTCCGAGGTTCCTCTCTCTGAGGCTATGGTGACCGACGGAACAGAGAAGCCTGTTAAGGTCTTGTCGGTGAGGTGGATTCCTCATCGTTCCCACCCTGGTGGTGATACCGGTTCTGTCGAGAGGGCACACAGTGAGGTCGCTGACTGTAATTCCTCTGTTACCGGCCTGGCCGAGGTTCCTCTTTTAAAGGCTAATTTGGCTGATAGTATGTCTCAGAAACATCCCAGGCCACACAGTACTGACTCTACTTTAGCCTTGACACAAGGAACCTCAGCAAAGACCCCTGACCCGTCTGTGGAGACCCCTGCCTCACTCACACATGTGACGCTGGGCTTCTCAGGCGCCGACAAAATGGCGCCTGCTCCCGCGTGAACTACGGCAGCCATTTTGGACTCTTCCCCTACACCTACGCCATCGGTGTTGGGAGCATTTTTTCAGGTGAACATAGTTTTCCTTGTGCACCGTTTTGTCCAGTTTGACTGGAACGCTTGGATGCCTTTGCCGCACACGGTCTCGCTTCCTGCGGCATCTACGCCATTGATCTATGTTAATCCGGCTGGAGAGGGCACTTCTTGGCATGCCTCTCCCTTGCGCCCCTGGAGCTACTGCTCTCATGAGAGGCCTCTGCCCCTCCCAGTGTCTAAGCCTTCGGCGTAGGATTCCTTTTTTGGAAGATTTCCGAAGCTCATGCACTCTGACCTCATGAAACAGTATTTCAGAGGTCTTTTTAAGGTGGGCCGAATCCTGTGCTGACGGTTCCATTCATAGCACTGGTTGCTCCGGCAGCTGTTCCACTTCTACCTGTTGGCCCACATCCAGACCTTCCTCCCTTGTCTCCAATACACAAGTCTTCGGCAGAGCCAGATGTGACGCTGGTCGATCCGGACACGTTGGATGACACGCAAGGGGATCAGGATGGCGATGACCAGCCCCACTCTGTTAGGGTGTTCCATGGCGCCCGGACCCGCGCGAACTACGGCAGCCATTTTGGACTCTTCCTGGTACTGGACATGATGGCTCTTCTGGATGTTCCAGTACCTGAGGCACCTACTCCGCAAGAAGGGGTGCTTTCTGGGGTGTTCACCTCGTCTCCCCAGGAGCGCACCGGCTTGTTCATCCAGAAGGACGTTTTGGCCGAGGTCTGCAAGGTCTGGGATAAGCCACACATCTGGACTGTACGTTAACAAAAAGATTGACGCTCGTTATAGGCTTCATACTTTGGAGGAAGTAGCCTTAACGTCTTGCCTGCTCCCTTTCTCCACAGTGGTGGTGGCCGCCACGCTACAATCCAGACTGGCTTCAGCGTCGTCTACAGCAGTGGCTCAGGTTCTGGCCAAAGAGGACAAGCTGCTTGACTCTTTGGGGAGGAAGATCTTTGCTAATTCGGTCCTGCAGTTGTGCCAGGCAAACGCAGAGCTCATATTAGCGGGGGCGAATATGAAAATGTGGAAAGGTCTGTCAGAATTTGAGGAGTTCATTCCTGCGGACAAGCTGGACAATTTTAAGGCTGGCTTGTCAGATGCCAGAGTCCTGGCGCAGGACATGCTTGAGGCTGCGGTGCATCATGTCGACACCTCGGCTCGGGGCTTCATGCTTGGCGTGGACACCTCTCGTCAGGTTTGGCTTCATGCCACAAAGTTTTCCAAGGAAGTTCAGAATAAAGTTCTGGACCTGCCCTTTGATGGCAAAGAACTGTTCCATTCGTCAACGGATGTAGAGCTGACTAAGACTAAGGACAGCACCCAGACAGCAAAGTCCCTGTCTGTTCTGGTGAAACCTCCTTTCAGGGCTCAGAGAACAGCCTCGGTCCTCCTCTGGTTTTCGGGAGTTTCTGGATGGAAAGACACATAAGTCGATCCTCCAGCTGGAAACTCCCGTTGGCAGCGAGGCCGATTTTTCTCTCGGCCCTCTGCCTCCTCAGGATCTGGGGGTCTCGCCACTGAGAAACCCGCTAAATTAGGTTTTTCGGCGCTCGCACGAGACCCCAGTGGGAGGGCGCAATGCGTCTCATTGGGAGGCGTGGCAGACCATCACTGAGGATCGGTGGGTCTTGTCTGTTGTTCGGGCGGGCTTCCGCTTGCCCCTTCCCCCACCCCACCCTCCAATTCTCCCTTCCAGCAGTCTGGGACACCCTCCCTCAGAGCCGAAGTCCAGAAGCTTCTGGATCTCAAGGCAGTGGAACCTGTTCCCCTAGGGGAGCGCTTCTACTCCCGTCTGTTTAGTGGCCAAACCCAACCAGGCTGGCCAAGACACCATCTTAGACCTTTCCCAGTTCAACCTTTCTCTGCCCCAAGAGAAATTCAAGATGGTCACCCCCTGTCAGATAAAGTCCTCTCTACAGAAGGACGACTGGCTCAGCGTGTGGTGGACCTTCAGGATTCTTATATGCATATCCTCATTTGGAGCCCGCATCAGAAATGCCTACGGCTTTCCATGGGGGAGGAGCATTTCCAGTTTCGTGTGCTCCCATTTGGTCTCAGCTCGGCACTGCATGTCTTTACGAAGTTTTCGATCATCAAAGCTTGTCTTCGGCTACAGGGCATCCATGTGTATCCGTATTTGGACGATTAGCTGCTGCACATTCCTTGTGCACTGAAAGCCTCGAGCAACCTTCAGTCTCTCCTCCAGCTCCTGTTCCACCTTGGGCTGTCGGTGAACTGGCGGAAATCATCCATGACGGTCTCTCAGGACTTGATCTTCCTGGGTTTTCGTTGGAACACGATCGATTGCAGAGTGTACCTGACTGGGGACAGAATGGCGGATCTGTTGGCCACGTGTCAGGTGTTTATACAGTCGGAGAGCATGTCGGCCTGGAGGTTCCAGAGGCTTCTGGGCTTCATAGCATAGTGCGTGCTGGCTCTTCCTCTTCTCAAGATGAGGCGGACACAGATGGCTCTTCGGAGCTCATGACTTCAAGCAGTGGACCCAGATTCCAAAAAGATACTGGTTCCACCTTTCATGATGACGGACCTCTTGCGTTGGTCGTCTCTCGGCAGTCTGTCGGTGGGCGCTCCCTTCTAGGACCCAGGCCCACTTTTGACTTTCACAACAGATTCCTCCCTTCTGGATTGGGGTGCAACGCTGGATTATCTTCAGGTTTTTTGATCTTTGGTTGGCACAGGACAGACGGCTTCATATAAATTATATGGAGCTCTTGGCGATAATCCTGGCTCTGAAAGCGTTCAAACCAGGCATTGTCAACAAAGGTGATCTGTGTCCGCACAGACAATGCGGTGTCCATGTTCTATATCAACAAGCGGGGGTTACCAGGTGTCCTCTTGTCGATCTTGCCTTCAGATTTGGGAATGGGCCTGGGCCCCAGCCTGGGAATGGTATCTGGATGGTACACATCCTGGGCCAGCTGAATGTCACTGCAGATGCCCTCAGCCGAGGAGCAATTGTCAGCTACGAGTGGGAACTGAACACTGAGATCCTCTCGGATATTTTTCGCTGTTGGGTCACTCCAGAAGTGAACCACTTTGCAATGTCTACAAACAGGAAGCCTTCACTGTATGCCTCCAGGAACGGGCTCGGAGTCTGGGGGATGCTCTTGAGATTCCATGGCACAACATGAAGGCCTATGCTTTTCCGCCCCTTCCTCTGATCCATCGGGCGCTTTGCAAGCTGAGGAACACAGTGAATTGCTCCCTGCTGTTCATGACCTGTCTTCTTCCCAGACCCGACCTCAGAGGCCGAAAGGGTTCTGCACTGCCTGGACGTTAGAAGAGCCCTTAAGTTCTATCTGGACAGAACATATGAGATTAGGAACTCTACGCACTCAAGGATTCTCTGGGTCTCAAGGTGGTTCCTTTTACTGATAATATCTTGCTATCTATAGGAGATCACGACTTACCACTCTCTTACTCTTGTAATTGTGGACGCATGGGACAGAGGGGGGTGCTAGTAGACCCAGAGATGTTTCAATATTGGACTGACCTTGCCATTGCATGGATGCCAGGCATTGTAGGGAAGGTATGGCGAGTTCCAAATGAATACCTGTTCAGGCCAGAGACACCGTTGGATGAGCCAGCAGTGACTATGGTATCCATAGAAATAGAGGCAGTGGTGGCAAGCGAGGACTGGATTGCAGTGCATGGAATAGATGACGCAGGAAGGGCATCGAGAGCAATAATTGCAGTTGCAGAAGGGTGCAGATTGACCACAGTGACAGATGAGGAACTATTCAAAGAAGAGAGACTGGAATTGGAGATGGTATTCGAAATTAGTGTAACCTATTGGTTACAGATGCATTAAAGGGAAGTGCCACAGAGAATGGCAATGGTGCTGGAGGTGCCACCCTCATTTTGGGAGGAGGACATGGCCAAAGTGCCCAGCAGTTTATGGACCACAAGTCCTTATGATGTGGGTTGCATAAAGAGCATAGGGGGAGTGAAGATTTAAACTGATACCAGGGTCGATTTTGCCAAGAGTAAAGAAATACCCCCTAACCAAGGAAGCAGATGAAGGCATTGATGAAACAATTGCAGCTTTGATTGACAGAGGCATTCTGGTACCATCAGAATCTCCATGCAACACAGCAGTGTACCCTGTGTGCAAAGCCAATGGGGGGGGGGTCATGGCATTTCATTCAGGATGTAAGATCTGTTAACCACATTGTAGAAGCAGAGTATCCACTAGCAGCAAATCTGGTGATAATTTTGTGCCATTCCAGCGGAAGCCACCCTTTTCACGATCATTGATTTGAAGAACTCATTCTTTTCAGTGCCACTACACCCGGACTCACAAGAGCTAACCAGTTTTTCATTTATCGAAACAAGAAGTCGAAACACTAGTTTACCAAAAGGGTTCTGCGAGTCACCATCTATCTTTAACAGAGTGATCCAGATGGACCTAAGCAACATACAGACAAAACACGGTTTTACAGTATGTAGACTACATTTTGATTTGCAGTGAGACAGAAGACAAGTGCAGAAGGGACTCTGTGCACATCCTGACAGTGTTAGCTGACAAAGAGTACAAGGTGGACGAGGCTAAGCTACAGTACTGCCAGACGGTGTTGCTATACATTGGACAGATGATCTCTAAAGACGGCCGACACATTGCCCCAAAGAGAACAGAGACAATACGTAACACACCCCAGCCCATGACAGTAAGTGGACATGCAACAATTCTTGGGGTTGTGCAATTACTGTAGAGCATGGGTGTTCGACTACAGCACATTGACCAGGCCACTACTGGGTGTACTGAAAGAGGCACAAAGGGGAACAACAACACTGACATGGACCACCGAGATGATGGAGGCCTTTGAGGAACTGAAGGAAGCCATAAGTATATCTCCGGTGTTGGGGACCCCAGATTACAAAAAGGAGTTTTTATTATTTTCACACACTGACGGAGTAGTGATGAAGGTGGTACTGACTCAGAAGACAAGAATGGGCCATTAGCCAACTGCTTACTACAGTGGACAACTTGACTCGGTGATGAGAGGACATTATCTGTGCGAACAATCATTGGCAGGTGCAGCCTTTGTGGTGGAAAAGTCGTCAGCAGTGACAATGGGGTGCACCACCCCTTTGTACACGGAGCACACCCTCTTTGTGATACTGCATAAGCCAAAGAGCACACTGTCCACACACACTGCATCAGGGTATGAGAATGATACTATCAAATGTAGGTCTAAAGATAGTAAGGTGGAAGACTGAAGGAGGACGGGACAGGTGAGGTGGTTGTGAGTGCACAACTACCATCCCATAATTCAGCACAGGCAGCAGAACTAGTGGCTCTTACATTGGCACTAGAAACAGCTTAGAGAAGTATGTGACAAATCATTCTGACTCCACCTACGTGACATCAACGGTACACTCAGGACTGGCACGATGGCTCGAGAGAGGGTTCAGGAGAGCAGATGGGACCCCAGGGCAGCACGCACTGTTATTGGGCAAATTGATCGAAGTGATTGCATATCCAAGACCGTTAGCACTAGTGAAGTACCAGGCCCACACAAAAGGGGGAGTACCATATTTTAAGAGGAGATTAGGAGGCAAGCGCGCAGTGTATTTTAGGCAATTGTAGGAACTAAAGGAGAGACCAACAGCTCAGGGAGGAGTGAGACACATGGTGATGAGGGAAGGCTACAATACACTACCAGAGACAGATTATGGAACTGCAGGGACCTGCACCCCCGGAGGAGAACGAGCTATGAATAAACAGATGCTTTATGGTGACCGAACAACACCGGGAAAGTGGTCATGCCACTAGCATTACTAAAGACGGCATTAGCACAATTGCAATATCCAACACACAGGGAAGGTGGTCATTGCTACATGTATTTGTCCACCTTTGAACAAACATGTAGCTGATTTCAGAAGTAACTGCTTGACTTGCCAGCAGTTTACAGCAGGACATACTTTGAGAGTTGTGAGAGGAACCATACCAAGACCCGTAAGCCCATTTCGAATGGATTGTGTCCTCCAACGTATTCCACATCTTTGACATGAAATGTCCAAAGCTGTTACTTGGTACATTTTTCGGCAGAGGGCGTCCTGCGTCGGGTCGATATCCCTTGAAGGCCTCCTTCGAGGGTGATGTCAACGGATGTTATAAATAGGACGCACGGCGCCCGTAGCCTCACTTCATTTTATTCCGCAAACATGTTTGCTTCGAGAACTTGGCGCGCCTCGTGTATTCCTCGTGAATATGTCGTCTTCTTCGACCCCTCCGACTCTGCGGTCTGGCTTTAAGACTTGCCGGGACTGTAAGTCTAAGATGTCGATTACGGACCCGCACCCACACCGCATTTGTTTGTGGTGTCTGGACGAGAGTCATGACATTGACAACTGTTCGAAATGCCAGTCGCTGACTGCTAAGGCCTTGCGGGAGCATAAGGGGAAGTTACAGGTAGGTAGGGGTTCTAAACCCATTAAGTCCCGTAAATCTGCGAAGGAGATGTCCACCGACCATTCGAGGAGCGACTCTCCTCATCGGAAGGAGTCCCAGGGATCTCGGTCCCGCAGTGGGTCTCGCCATTGCCGGAAGCACCATCCCCGGTCACCTTCCCTGTCCTCCTCGGAGGATGGTGCCGCAAGGAAAATGGCTTGTCCCACTAAGTCCTCGACTCCGGAGGAATGGGCAGCCTTCAGGGAGCAGATGCTGGCGATTTTTCAATCCCAGGGCACAGTTCCGTCCGTGCCTTTGGAAGAAACCGGCAGAGGACAGTCTTGGTCTGAGGCTCGTGCGCCTTCGGGCCAGGGTCCTCAGCGCGATTCTCATCGGTAACCGTCGAGGTCCCATTGTGACAAGGTTCAGGTTGATCGCCAGGGACGTGCTACATCCAGGTCTCGGGTCTTTGTCCCCGGCGAAACCGCAGAAATCTGGTAAGGACTCGAGGTCGACTTCGTTGGTTCCATGCCCGTCGGATATGGATGTCGAGGCTTTGCCTTCACACCAGCCCTCCGCGCTGTTCGGCGTTGACGCCTTTTTGGGCCTTTTGGCCAGAATTTGCCTATGGAGGTCCCTGGTGCTGTGGATCCTCCAAGGAAGGCTACATCCAAGTCTGTGAGGCCTGTTAAGGATTCCCGACCCTCTTCTGTCCCTAGGCAGGAGTTCTTTCTTCCTCTGGATAATATCTATGAGGATGATGAGAGGTCAGATTTGGAATTTCATCCTGTTGAACCTGATGTGGCTCCTGTCTTTTCCGGGGACAGTCAGTTGGAAGAGTTGCGCTAATCACTCCATGATGCCAGTGGCTTTGACACTTCTCCTGAGGTGGAGTTTGGCAGGCCTGATCCTGGGGCTCATGCTGAGTCCTCTTGTAGGTGGCTGATGGCTAGGGTTACTGAGTATCTTGGTTGGTCTAGTCCTCCGTCGGCATTTGTTCAGGATGACTTGACTGATATTTTGGATCAAGGTCTGTCCTCTGACCCAGTGTTACCTTTTCATTTGACTTTGCAGAAAAGGGTGGCGGCTTTTTGGCAGACCCCGGAATCTCTTCCGGCGGTTAACAAGTCGTTAATTAAAAAGTGCTGCTCTTCCAGAAGCGACTCCAGCTACCTTTCGTCTCACCCTACTCCCGAGAGTTGGTTCAGGAAGCTACGGCCACCTCGAGGCAGGCAGTGTACCCTACCATCCCCCCTGATGGGGACGACAAACACTTCGATGGTTGGGCACACAAGGTGTTTTCTGCGGGGAGTATGGCGCTGAAGTCGGCCAACTCCACTTGTGCCTTACACGATTCCAGCTTTAAAGAATACACCAAAAAACAATGTATTAAAAACTATTAAGCCAATGAGAGGCTTCCTTTCCCTCCTGAAGAACTGTCTGACTTAAAAAAACAGTGAAACACGTGTGAAGGTGTATGGCTATAGCTTGAATTAGAAATAAAAAATCAAAATAAAATAAACTAATCAAAAGAAACCAATTTTTCTCTTTATTTGTTATACAAGAAACCAGCTGAGGGCGCAAGATAGAAGGTTACGCCACTCTAAAAGACTGTATACTGATTTCCCCATAAGTCTGACCAGCCTCAAACTTGGTAACCACAGTGCAGCCCAGCGAAATGTAATAAATACAAACAAACAATCAATCCCAATGGGAAGGCTCACCATAAGGTTGTGCAAGGCTGAAAAGGGACCCTTGAACCTTAAAAACTAAATCCTCTTGTGCCTTACCAAGATTTTCATACACTCTGTGGAATTGTTTCTCTAGCGGCTGAGCATATTCCCAAGGGGGTAGAAAGGTATGGGTTCCTTGCTCTCGTGCAAGATGGCAAGGATACCATGTGTGAGTCCCTTCAGTCGGGTTTGGACACGGCCGACAGTGTTAGATGGTCCATTGCTGCGAGCCCTGTTGTACGTAGGTTTGCGTGGTTGCGGAAGTCAGGTTTTGCTCCGGACGTACAAGCCCGTCTTCTGAACATACCCTTTGATGGCGCGCATTTGTTTGGCAGCAAGGCTGACGAGAGCCTTGAGAGGTTGCAGACCTCAAAAGCTGCGGCTAAATCTTTGAGCGCAGCTGTGCGTCAACCTCAGCCTTTTCGTCCTACGGGACAGCAGTGGAGGGGAGGTTCCTTTCGTTACTACTCCTCTTTTGGTAGGACATGAGGAGCTGCCAGTCAAAGGGGGCAACGTAAAAGTACCCGTGGTGGTCGGGGGAAATAGAGGTGCCAAAGCTGCTCAGGCAGCTGCCTCTTTGCCTTCAGGCGCTGTCGCAGCTGCTCCAAAACAACTATGAGGCCATGTTCCATTGTTCGCCAGTTGGGCGCAGACTGTCTCAGCATCTCGAAGAATGGCGAGCTATTACTTCGGATGCGTGGGTTCTGGATACAATAGCCCACGGCTACTGCCTTCCCTTCCTAAAGCGGCTGCACTACAATCCACTGCGGACTGTCTCTTTGAAGCTTCTGGATCCGCTCCTTGTACAGGAAATCTTGAACCTGCTGGAGAAAGGCGCTATAGCACTGGTGCCTGTAGCAGAGAGGAACAAGGGATGGTATTCCCCATATTTTTTTGATTCCAAAGACCCATCTTGGACTTGCGTTGGTTGAACAAACTCCTCAGGAAGGACAAGTTGAAGATGGTCACTCTTTCTCAGATCCTCCCGGCCCTTCAACTTCAGGATTGGTTGATGTCTCTGTACTTTTCATGTGCCGATTCATCCAAAGCACAGAGAACCTGAGGTTTGCGGCTGGCAGCTCGCACTTTGTTTCGGGTCCTGCCATTCGGATTGACCTCCACCCCGAGGGTCTTCAAGCTAATGGTGGTGGTGGCAGCCTATCTCAGGCGAGGAGGGGGGGGGGAATTCACGTATACCCCTACCTGGACCACTGGCTGATCCGTGCGCGTTCTCCCAAGCAAGCGATGGATCATCTGTCTCACCTGCCACTCCCTACACAAGCTGGGCTTCTCCCCTAAATTTCAAGAAGTCGCATCTGACACCTTCCCAACAGCTCTAGTACATCGGGCTGTGTTGCACACGTCCTTGGGGAAGTGCTCGCCTCTCATGGAGAGGGCTCATCACATTGTGCAGATGGTGGACAAATTGCTACATGCCCAGAGTCTTGCAGCTTTCGATTTCTTAAGGTTACTCGGCCTCATGGCATCCTGCATTTTTCTGGTGCCAGAGGCCAGGCTGAGGATGAGATCCCTGCAATGGGTCCTCAAGATGCAGTGGTCACAATTCTCAGGCAAGATGTTGGATCCCGTTCAGATTACATTCTCGGTCTCGCAGGATCTTCTGTGGTGGGCCAACCACAGGAATCTGATTAAGGGGGAGTTGTTATGGCAACCGTGGCCAGAGGTGACAGTAGTGATGGACGCTTCCCTCAAGGGATGGGGAGCTCATGCTGACGATCCGACCGCCAGCGGTCGTTGGTCTCCATCAGAGTCCAAACTCCACATCACCCTGTTAGAGCTGAGGGCCATCAGGAAGCCCTGAAGGCTTTTCTGCCGTCTGTGCAGGGGAAAAATGTCCTGATCATGACGGACAACACAGTGGCCATGCATTAACTCAACAAAAAAGGTGGGGTGGGGGTCACTCCCTTTGTGCAGAGAGGCGATGCAGCTCTGGTTCTGGCCAATCCAGCAAGGAATAACTCTCGGTAGTACATCTGGCCAGAGGAGAATGCGGCGGTGGACGCTCTGAGCAGGCAGAGCACGGTCTCACGAGTGGGAGTTGGTCCCGGAAGTCCTTCTGGAGATCTTCGCCCTTTGGAGAACCCCACAAGTGGATCTCTTTGCAACCAGTGCCAACCAGAAGTGCAAGAGATTCTGCTCAAGGTAATTTCCTCCGAGAGGAGCCTTAGGAGACGCATTTGTCGTGGTTTGGTCATTCCCACTTCTGTACGCCTTTCCTCCGGTCCTAGTCATTCCTCAGGTGTTGAGGAGATTGAGGAGATTCGGATCCCATATGATCCTCATTGCTCCGGATTGGGCCAGGAGATCGTGGTACCCAGACCTTCTAGAATTGTCCATCTGCCCTTCACGCCGTCTTCCCTACTGAGAGGATCTCCTCTCGCGCAATGGGGAGGGGTGTGGGTGCGGGAGGGTCGGGTTCTCCAGCCAGAGGTCAAGACTCTCAACCTTTACGCTTGGTATCTGAAAGGTTGAGATATAAGGATTGGGACCTCCCGATGACGCGATGGAGGTGTTGCTTTCGGCCAGGTGGCCGGCAACCAAATCCCTGTACCATTGGCATAAGTTTTGCGACTGGTGCAGAGGACACAATGTAGATCCTTCTCAGTGTTCCATTCCCATGGTTCTGTCTTTCTTGCTTGGCCCACAGTGGTTGTTAGGGAGAATTCTCATGAATGTGCTAATTCCCTTCACCTTGGACACCCCCAGCAATTTAGCTGGATTTTGAGGATTCGATTTTTTACCTGGAAAGAGTGTGAGCCATCTTTTTCCACTCTTTTATGTATTTTGATGTGTGTTTTTCACTTGTGTTCTTTGAGTTTTAGATAACTCCATAGGCATCATCTTTTCATGTGTGTTACACAGCACCCTCAGTGCAGTGATACAGGGATGTATTTTAGACTTTCCAAAGGTTTAAATACCTTCTCTGGTATAAACTACTGTTTCCCAGAGAATGTAAAGTGAAATTCACTTTACTAGTCTTTCCAAATTCCTAGACGCAGCACACACCATCTTACAATGGAGTGCTGGAGGGGTTATGTAGTATCCCCTGTGTCTAGATACTCATGTAGCAGTCAAATGCTACCCTTTCCTATTGAAAAGGCTGCTGGCAGTGGTTTTTCAACAAACTACCATGATTTTTCCCGACCGCGAACACCGGTAGCTAAAAATCACATGAGTCATGTTTTTCAAGATGGCGCCTTAAGCCCCTTTGTTTAAACAGGTGCTGGTCTTCTTTTTTTGACGTTTCTTTTTGGAAAGGTCCTTCTAGTGTTTGTCTCTGCGCGCCAAACCAGGTTTGGTCCCTTTGTTGTTATGCCTTTGAATGGTCTCAGGACTGAAGACCCCCTCTGGCGTCTGAGTGTCTAGTCTGAGTGTCTGGGGTGGGCAGGAAGGGAGGGAGATGCCCGAAACTCCCTGTGCTTAGTCTCCAAGGAGACCCAAATGCACTCTTTGGTGATTGGCTGGCTGGCTGACTGTCCGGCAAGGACAGCCACCCTGCTGGGTGAGTGACAGCTAGGCTGGAATGAAAGGGAGAGAACTGTTTAAAAGGTGAGACTCTTGGACTGGAAAGGAGTCGACCACTGGAACGAAAGAACAGAAGAGCTGGAAGAGGACAGCTGCTGCAACAACTCCTGGACCGTTGGTTTGCCCGGTGAAGCCCTGCTGCAGGTCCAAATTGCCAAGTTCATCTCAACAGAGAAGCCCCTTAAAGGACAACTTCTTCCTTTCAGTTGGTGGGACCAGTCAACTCTTAAGCCACCTGGATACCATTCTCAAGGTTGGTTAGGATTAACCAGGGAGAGGGATACCAGCTTGTGTGCTTGAATCTACGGTTACTGCAACTGAAGTGACTCCAACTTGTTTGCTTTTTTGACGATCCCATGCAGTGCAGGAGTCCCCCAACGTCCTCCCTCTTGTCCCCACGACTGAGGCTCAGGAACAGTGAGATCTGCAGGACCTGCCAGGAACCAACATCTTCAGCTACATTTTGTTCATACTAAGGTACTGTGCCAATCCGATTGAGAGAACGCCACTCTTTGCGGTGAAAGTTCATGAAACTTTCCCAACTTACAGGCCTAATCAGCTTGTGACTCGACATACGATTCTTTTTCTGGTACTATTCTTTTTCTGGTACTATTCGCACCATCTGCTCCAAAGGTGCTGTATTACCCGCCTTGGACAACCATGGCCCAACATTAACTAAAAGCGCCTCTTTATATTTGCCTGCCACGACAACGGTACGCACGCCCGTCCATGCATCTGACTCCAGGTTTGTGCCCACACCTGCGAATATGTATGTGCCACGGCTCTCAAATCCCTTTGTTGATCATGCTCCGCCTAGCACACTTGAGCCTTGTGCTGTACCCTTGCCACAACGTGCCTGTGTCTATTATGCCATGCCTACCTTGCCTGCGCCTTGTGTAGTGCCCATGCCACTGCCTGCCTGTGTTTATTATGCCATGCCTCCCATGACTGCGTCAAATGCTATGCCTATGGCATTATCTGCCTGTGCTAATCATGTCACACCTAGCATACCTGCACCTTGTGTTGTGCCCATGCCATTACCCACCTCCACACCCCAATGGATTGATACGCTCAGCTGTGCATTGGTCAACGCACGTTCGATACCCGCCCATGCTCTTAATATTCATGACCTCATTATTAAGGACAACCTCAACCTCCTGATAATTACAGAAACATGGCTTAATGAAGCCTTTGGCCCCGCACTCACTCGCCATCACTACAGGGTACACAATCTTCAGAAAAGACCATGCTCACCAGAGAGGTGGGGGGAGTCGCCCTTATCACTAGGGGGGGCCCTCGCCATTAGGGAGGCCGAAGGGCAACATGGACACAGTTGCGACTACCTCCTACTCAAAATCAACCTCTCCCACACCTGCACCATTACCATGCACATTGTCTATCGACCTCCAGGGCCCATCGCCAAATTCCAGGAGCCCCTCATCTTCTCCCTCTGACAACATCAAAAAGACCTCCCAAGTCCTGCTCCTGGACAATCTGAATATAGGTCATAATGACCCCAAGGACTCCATGCCAATACCCTGAATAAAGCCCTATCCGCCTTGGGCTTCGCTCAAACTATCTCTGAACCTACCCACTTCAAAGGACGCACCCTGGACTGGATTAGCCATCATAACTGTACTATCCAAATCACTGCCAACACTCCAATCCCATGGTCTGACCACCACTTTATTCAATTTAACCTCAATACGAAAAAATGGCCCCCCTAGGCCTTCTCTCCCATGTCCAGCAGCCTTTGCGAGAAGCTCACGTCAATTGACGGTAGAACACATTGCACCTTTTCTAATGGTGCCCGCTCTGCAGGCTCCTTTCTCCAAAAACACAGAAGCTCTAGCTAGCAATTTTAAACACATCAACATCCAAGCGGTTGACACTATCGCTCCTTTCCCTAAAGAAAGCTAAAAAGGTCAAACACTCTTAACACCTGGTTCTCAAAGGAGCTGCTTGACCAACGCTCCAAGAAAAGGCTTGCACTACCAACCCCTCAGAAGTTACTAGAAGTGCCTTCAAGGCCTTTTCCAAAACTTACAAAGCCCATATAACCCAAGTCTGAAGGGGCCCCTGAGGGACCCTCGGATGTGGAAACAAGGCACAGTCACCACACACAAATAGATACGCCAGACACGAGGTTCCGTTCCCAAAATCTAGGGTTTATTGCAATACAAAGAAGTCCCAGTTGGCCAAGTGGTCCCAGACCTCGGGGGACGCAAGAGAGTGCGAGACGTACATCAGTTACATATATACAAACGGAGCATCTTACAATCAGTAATGACACATTTGATGCCGCCCCCAATTCATATTGACCAGTGTGACAAATATGACACCTTAGCCCACCATATTTAGTAACAGTTTGCAATCTCCAGTTTTACAGAGACCATTCTTTGTTTGCGAGAACACAGCGTTTGTTTTTCATGGGCAAGCTGCGCGTAGGAGACTGGCGCATACCAGGCCTCACTATCTCCAAGTTTCGATTCTCGCTCTAGAAGTCAGCCTGCTCTCCGAGGCCTCTCTGGGCTCAGAAAGGGGGGCCTTAAAGATCATAATTCAACTCTTTAAATGCTAGTTTCGTACATTGCTATTCTTTCAGGAGACTCGCTGGCATTCGTGTACTGATTAAATGCCTTGCTCCCTGTCTTCAAGGATACGTGAGGGAGGGAATCGGGCATTTCTGTCTGGCTCTCCAGTGTAATGTTTCAACATGTTTCTTAGCCTTGGACCATTGAAGCGAAATAATATCTACAGCAAAGCAGTTTTACATGAGGCAAAGTGGCAACGTTAGAGAGAGCAAAGGGAGAAAACAAAATGGCGATTCTGGTCATCTTAAAATGGCTTCACTCTAGTTGAACTAATAGCTACGTAATAACTAATGACTAATGAATATATATATTCTTACACTGTGAATGAGGCGGTTGGTCTTCGGGCAACCAATTATCATTCATTTCCGGACCCTCAAGGGGTGTTTGGTTTTTTCTGGACTGACAAAACCTTCTCTTGGCCGTAAGCCAAACGTCTCATCCATACATTGCATCCTCCTCCTCAGACCAATTATTTGGATTAGATTCGGAATCTGATTCAAATTCGGACTCATGTACACTTGTTGTCGCCTCGTTATTATTATCAATATCAATTGCCATGAATTCTTTAATGGTTTCAGATTCGTTACTATGGCGAGTGATTGGTTTAGTAATGTTTTTTCGTTTCATCATTTGTAAACGCTCTTCGCTAATTTCAGTACATATTATGGGGAGACAATGTATGCAACAACATGGTGTCACGAATATTCCTAGGATTGCTACTAGGATTGCAAATAGTTTCCATCCCCAGGATCGCAACACTTCCAGAACCAGGTGCTTATGTTCAATTCCCAACCCCCTTCAGGGGGATGAAGATCAGAATTTAACACATGCAATTTTCTGATCGCCTCAAAAATCGTGGGGGAGGAGTCACTTACAAATATGCAACGCGCTGATCCCACGATTTTGCAAACACTGCCGCGATCAACTAAGATTATATCAAGGGCCATTCTATTTTGCAGTGACATTAATCTAATTCCTTTTTCTTCAACAGTCATATTATATATCAGTGGTTCCATTTGTTTGTTCTAATATCCTAGATAGTCGTCTTATGTTATAAGAGTTTATCGCCTGGTCCCAAAATGGTATGAATGATTTTGCTATGTCCTCTACAATCAACCCGTCTTCAATATTACAGCGAGGTCGTGATCTGGTCAATTTGGTTATGTCTGATGTTTTTAAAAGAAACACCCCAGGGAACAGAAATCCAAAATAGCACGTACCTCCCCAGTTCCTAGGTAAGCAAGGATATGCTTTTTCTCCACATATGAAATACACAGGATCTCCCACATATATTGGTTCCACTTCTTTATCAAGGAATGTTATATTCCTGCATCTGGTAAATGTTCCTACCTGGAAAGAACCCTTTTTCTTTAAACAGAATGGGACAGAATGAGGGTTATAATTCACTGTATATGAAGGTGGTTCTGCATCCTTATTCCCCTGTGGGTTCATGTGGAACGTGATCACAGAAGTTTTATAAGGTACAAACAATCTATCCTGTGGCATTATTGCTGGTGTAATTAATCGTCTTTTGTGGAACATGGAGCAACCCACCGGTTTCATAATCACTTCCTCGAATTCATTCATATTTGTTTTATCTAGTTGACCAGTTTCACTTTCGTTCCATTTCCCATAATATAGGGCTCTCAGAGAAGCATAACATGCAGAAGTTAAGGGCAGGGGCTGTGCATACCATCCTATTCCCTGACCACCATGCTGCGGCAGGTGGGCACAAACCCAACAATTATTTTTTCTTAGGATTGAGTGTGTCATATTCATTATTAACAGCAATGTGTTGTTCCCATATCCTTCCCTATGTTTCTCTTCCATTGGAGACAAGGTATAGGAAATCACATGGACTGGGCTTTCCGTTGTGGAATGTTCATCATAGGCAAAAGTACTTCAAGAGGGTGCGTTTCTTCTAGATACCATAATACTAATATGGTCAATATTGGGGCTAATATACTCATTATGCACATTATTATGGTTAGACCCAACATAAAATTCTTTCGACCATGTCCTTTTTTCACCTTATTATGTACTACATTTAACTCGCTATCAGAATTGGTGCAAGAGGGGGCATTTGCTGGTTCCGCCATTTCTTCTCTCGTCCTTCTTCTGCTGTGCTCGTCGTGAATATCTCTTGTTCATGTGCTTCCCAGGATGTTGAAAAAGTTCAATCTGTGTCTACAATCTTTATTTTATTGCCTATTCATCTGGCAAGGCCTCCGTGCATTTTGCACATTGCTCTAGAATTTCAGAGCAGCTTCCTTTGTACCACGTGCGCCCCGCTTGTTCACTCGGGTTCCTGACACATGGATTTAGCACCGAGGAGTTGCGTTTCGTGAGCTGTCTAACTTGCACATAGCCACCCTCCTCTAAGCCTCTGGTTCCCACTTCATCTGAAAATAGGAAACAGAGGCAAGAAATTCACCAAGTGATGAAAAATGTGATCACTCCTTCTTTCTGCTCTACAGGTTGTACCGATTTGCTCCTGGTACCGTGTGATCAACAAATAGTGCGGGTGCACTTCCGGTCTCGAGCTTGGAGTCAGCCTGGGGCACAATGGCAGATGATGGGTGCCCAGGCGACAATGCAGGCTGTGGCGCAACAGAAGATGGTGGGCACCACAGAGGTATGCGCTTGATGTCGGCCAGCAGAGATGCAGAATCTGCTGGACAACTTTGAGGCACTCTTTGCTCTTCTGTTTTTATGGCAATCTCATTAGGCTTTGTTTCAGGATCAGGCAGTTTCTGTGGCAAGGGACTGGCAATGGCATTTTTCATTTCTGGAACCGCTGCCATCTCTTGCTGGTCTTTGTCCCGATCAGTTGCCGTGTCGAATGGCGATGGGACTTTCTTGGCGTGCGTGACATGAATCCACGCCTTGCGTCCATCCACACGTAATGCTGTCTGCGTGGTTAAAAGTACCTGGTAGGGCCCACGCCAACTGGGTGCCAGCGATGTTTTCTGCTCATAATTTCTGATGAGCACCCAGGTTCCGGGCTCTAATGCATGTCCTGGGCCAGTATACCGCACCGGTAATGCCTCCTGCACCTGCTGATGAATCCAACGCAGTTTTTTTTATTAACAAATTACAGTAAATGCTGAGTACAGTGTATTCTACCTCTCTCATTCTTTTAGGCTGAGGTGCGCACCACAAATTCGCCGGTCTCCCCATTATGATCTCATAGGGGGAGAGCCCAGTTTTGGCCTGCACTAACGTTGGCATGCACACTAACGCTATTGGTAATGCATCTACCCAGCTTAATTTGCTACCTGCACAGATCTTACTGATTTTGGATTTCAAAATTCCGTTCTGCTGTTCAACAAGACCGGCCGAACTCGGATGTCTTGAACTATGGAATCGTTTATCGATCTGTAATCCTGAACAAATCTGCAGTATCACTGCAGCCACAAAGTGCGGACCATTGTCCGACCATATGACACGGGGCAGACCAAAGCGAGAGAAATACTCTTTTAGCATTACCTTCGCCGTGCTCATGGCTATGCAATCTTTCAAGGGATATGCTTCTACCCATTTGCTGAATGCACATATGATCACCAGAACGTATTTCAGATTTTGGCATCTCTCCATCTCTATGAAGTCAAAGTGAATCACTTTGAATGGCATAGAGGGAGGTCCGAAACTTAGTCACTGTTCCTTTTCCCACATTGTGCTGTAGGCACGTAATGCAGTTTTGCACCAGCCTCTCAGCATTATTTTTTATGAGTGGATTTTCCCAGACCGTGGCTAAATGTTGCACTATTTTCTTTGCGCAGATGTGTGTGGGACTGTGAGCCATTGTGACCATTGCGTTTACATAAGCATTCGGCAATATCCAATTCCCATTTTTTTTTTTTTGTCAACCCAGCAACCCTCCAAATCGAGTTCTGTAGAGCCCTTGGTGCATCCCTGTATTTCGTCGGCGGTAGCTTCCGCCTGCATTTCTTTAACAGTCACAATTCCATTTTCTATAATGCAGGGCAATTCCTCCGATTATACTGTCAACATTTTTGTACTCAAATCAGTAGCAGTCTGTTTCGCAATCTTGTCTGCAAATGCGTTTCCTTCTCCCACTTTACATGTCACCTTTTTATGCGCCTCGCATTTCACTATTGCCAGGTGCTTTGGACACGTAAGTGCAGACAGTAATCACACAATCAGAGGGCCATGTTGAATTCTAGCCCCATGAGATCTTAAGAAACCTCTCTCGGCCCATAATCGGCCAAAATTATGAACTACGCCAAAGGCGTACTGGCTATCAGTATAGATATTTACGCTCAAGTTCTCCGAAATTTCACAAGCTCTTGTTAAGGCAATTATCTCTGCTGCTTGGGCAGTGTTATAAGGAAATATTTTACTCTCCACAACACTTTTTAATGTCGTAACAGCATATGCGGCAGTTGATGTGCCGTCAGGTAGTTTAAAACAGGAGCCGTCACAAAACAGTTCCCCATCTGGTTCTTTCAGTGGTGTGTCACTCAAATCAATTCTCCCTTTTGTTTCTTCCTCAGTAACCATTAGGCAATCATGGGGAGGCAATTCAGTCCCACCACTGTTTTCCCTGGGCATTGGCATTAATTCTGCTGGATTCAAAGCGGTACACCTCATAATTTGGATGTTGGGCGCGAACAATACAATTTCATATCTAGTCAATCTAGCAGAGGTGAGGTGTTGCCTCTGTGTTCTATTGAGTATAACATCTATGGCATGTGGCACCATCAAAATTAAGGTGTGCCCCAAAACCATCCCTTCTGTTTGTTTCACTGACGCAGCAGCCGCTGCAACAGCTCACAAACATCGTGGTAGTGCGCGCTACAGGGTCCAGCGCAGATGAAAAATAGCCGCACAGCCTATTTCTTCCACCTTGTTCCTGTGTTAAGACAGACAACGCGCACCCTTCGTTCTCATGCACAAATAGCCTAAAAACCTTTTCATAATTTCGGTGTGCCCAAAACTGGAGCAGAACTCAAAATGGTTTTTAGCGAATCAAATGATTTCTGACATTCTTCATTCCACTGCAAAGGCATCACAGCATCCTTTTTTGTTAATTCCACCATTGGTTTCGCAATTAAAGCGAAGTTCATAACCCATTGACGACAATAAGAAGCCATCCCTATTATCGCTCTCACACCTTTCTGTGTTGTTGGAATAAGCATACTAGAAATGCTCTTTATTCTCTCTGGTGTTAATCTTCTCCCTTCCTTTGAGAGTAGGTAACCCAAGCTACTTCTTTCTGACAGTACTGGAATTTCTTTAGGCTTTTTTTATGGTCATGCATGGCTAGATGAGTCAATAATGGAACAGTACCTTTTTTACATTTCTCCTCCGTGTCAGCAGCGATTAGTAAATCGTCAATGTATTGTAACAATACACAGTCTGCTGGTAATTCTAACATGTCCAACTGCTCTTTCAACGCTCTACTGTATATGCTCGGACTTTCAGCATAGCCTTGTGGAATGCGTGTGAATGATCGTCCTTCTAAAGTGAAGGCAAATAAATACCTGCTTTCTTTGTGTACTGGAATGCTGAAGAAAGCGTTTTTCAAATCAAGAACAATAAAGTATTCTGCCGAAGCAGGGATCATTGTCAAAATCGTAGTGACATCTGGCACTAACAGGAATTGGGGATCAACTCCTTTGTTCAGTGCACGGAGATCAATTATGAAACGGTACAGTACCTCGTTACTCCCTTTCTTGTACACGGGAAGAATGGGGCTGTTACATACACTACCTGTAATCTCTTCAATCACTCCCAATTTCACCAAATCAGAAACAATACTTTTCAATCCTTTTTCTCCTTCTGCTGAAATTTTGTGTGTCATTTTTACTGGCTCTATTTTCAAACATCCAACATCATTGTCATTCACGGCCCAAATGCAAGTTGACACTGTACTCAATTCCCCTGTTAAAGGTTCTGTCACAAATTCAGAAGTCTGCATAGTCTGGGGAGGAATAGTCAAAAATACCCCATCTGGTGTACAATGAATAACTGTGCGTAGTTTTTTCAAAAGATTCAATCCTAAAAGATTCTCCACACAATGCTCTGTTTAAAGAAATGGACAATGTTCAGTAAAAGGCCCTATTGTCACTGCCACTGATTTGGACTCGGGGTTTATTACTGGGGTACCTGCAAACCCTACTGAGATATTTTGTCGCCCTGACAGAGGTATGTCTGGAACCAAGTGATGATCTATCGAGCACTTTTGTGACCCCGTATCTACGAGGAATCTATGCTCTTCATTCCCGATTTTCATCTCTACGTAGGGTCCTTTCTGATTCACGGGAATTGACACTGGTTCCGACCCCTGTCCTGGGCTGTCCTATTGGGGTAACAACACGTCATCCGATGTGTAGTCACCACTGTTATTATAGAATGCACCTGTCTGGTTATCAAAAAATGCCCCCCCCCCCGCCCTCTCTCCCTCTATTTCCCGTTTGCACAACCTGCTGATTTTGACTTTACGTAATTTGATTCGAAGCCTGGCCTTGATTCTGTGCACCATTCCCTTGATCATGCTGATGCTGCTGCATATGATTTCTGTTGTGACCATTTGTTGCCATGTGCCCTCTGTGAGGCCTTCTCTGACTATATCCGCCTCTATTTTGCAATTGTGCCCGACAGTGTCCTTCCTCTCTGCAGTATGCACATTGATTTAATCCCAAAGGCCCTCCATGCATATTCGAATTTCTCCTACTCTGTGCATTTCCCCTTCCCCTGTGGTGCCTGCTATCTGCTGGAGTAACACCCGTGTTTCAAGTTTTTTTCTATCCTTTGCTTCTCTTTCCTTCTCGGTATTTACCCGGTTCTCATAATATTGGGCCATATGTAATACTTCTCCTAGCGTTTTTGCTTGCCATGCACTTTCTGAAGTCATTATCAAATTTTGAATCGGAAGTATTAATCCCCTCACATATTTATCCACAAATAGCCTTTTCCCTGCTTCCGTACTCCCATCCTGTCCACTGAAATCTGTAAATATCTCTTCAAATCTGTTGAAATAATCTGTGGACAACTCGTCTTTACCTTGAACACAAGCCGTCATCTTGTCCCATTGAATTCTTTTCTCTGGGACCAATTCTTTTAACTTCTGTACTATTCGTGCTGGTAATGCTAACATATTCGCCCCTGGCTGTGCACCCACTGCTTTATTTTTATCTTCCAGTATTACATTTGCCCACGTGGCGCCATAAGCCGTCTCATCATCTACCTTTCTTATTCGTTTCCATATATCCGCTGGCAAAATTACGGGGAATATTAGATCTGTCACCCATCGTGAACACTGAAGATTGCAATAAAGACTCCACTTCTTTATAAAAACCTGATGGATTTTTTCATATGTCAGGGATTGTCTGTTTTATATTATTCACTTCCTGCCTAGAGAAGGGAACGTGCACATATTGGGCTGTGTAATGTGCTGGGATTACCACAGGTGGCGCACTGCCTACTGCGGAAGTCTCTACCTTCGGTACAAAGGTAGGTAGCACTTCTCTCATGGGGAAAGCCACACTTGCTATTCATCCCCCCTCTCTCATATGCAACAATATTCCCAAGTTGAGGGATAAGGCTGTCTCTCCTGTTCCCCGTTCCATCGCTCTTATATACCGCCAACAATTCAGGAGGGCTCACCTTCTCCTCGCTTATATCTTTGTTTATCAAATATTCAACCATTGTTTGGAACGCTCTCCTTTTCATTGCTAAAGTGTATTCATCAAATATTCCATCTATTTCCATTGTGGGAATAATGGGATCTGAAATCCATTTTTGTGCCTCCCGTATACATACTTTTAGCTCTGCACTAATTTGCGCTGCTGGTGACATAAATCGCTGCTTTCTACCCCTCTCAATATTCTTTCTCTTATTCCCCGGTGTGGCGAATACTTCAGAATACTCTTCATCCAATTAATTCTTCATTTCAAACAATCGCTTCACATGCTCTTCTATTTCTTCATCTCTCCCTCTACAACGGGCTAATGCATTCAAATCCAACAATCGTTGCGGTGGTAACTTCCCAATTAACTTTTTCCATTGTCCTGACAAATATTCCCCCATGCATTCCAACAATACCTGTCTTTCGTTGTTTCTTCTGAAGTCATATAGGGACGCTAACGTGGATACCTCATCATTATCGTCTATATACATTTTCGCCTGTTCTTGCAGCTCACGCTTTCTCTCCTTACTGATCGCGCTGTGAGTTACTCTCGTACATCCATTCTGCTCAATTCCACTCATGGGAGGGGCAGTCGGGACAGTGGCACCCTCTTGATCAGGAGGTGCAGAGGGGGCAGTGAGAGTGGGATCCGTCTGCTGGGGCTGTGGTAATTGTGAAACACTCGGGGCTGGCTGGCTAGTGGGCAGTGCTGGTGTTGGGAGGGGCTGAGCAACGGGAGGGGGTTGAGCGGCAGCTACTGCCGTAGTCTTTTTAGTTTCACTCCTCGTGCCCTGTTTTGTTTCAGTTAAGATTCTGTTTATTTCATCCGATGAGTGTAGCTCTCTTTGTGGATATATTTTTTCTATGTTTAATTCATCGCGCCGTCTTGCCTTTCGCAAGTTATTACTCCACTCCTTCTCCTCAGCTTTCTCCGTCTTTGACTTATGCCTGTGCGCATGTTTCTCTCTACTTCTAAATCGAAGCATTGCTTCCCTCCTCCCGTCCCTAAGTATATCAAGTGCTCCAGGGCGTGCTCTTTTACTTATCAACACCTTTTCTAGGTTATCTATACGTTTCATCTCAAAACTCCCATCCCTCGGCCACTGAAGATTTTCCTGTTTTCTGGTTTGCTTATGCCAAGTTTCACAAAAAATTATCTCTCCCATACCATACTTTATGTACATATCATAAGCCGGCGTTCCTCCCGGAGGTGCTTCCTGGCCAGTTTCCAAAGATTGTTCACCGCAGCGGAAAAATCCCGCTAAGGTGGACAATACCGCAGGCATGTTTTAACCTTACCCTTGGCTAATCAAACTTACTCTGGGTGTTTGATTTTGCAAAATCAGCTCTCAACCAATATCAGGATTACTTACGAATCGGGGCACGACTCACCTGATCAATTAATTTGCCTTTTCAAGACACAATTCGTCCGTATACTGACGCAACCAATGACGTGTCTGCGTATCTCGGCTCTGCCTCGTTTCGGGACCCTCGCCGCCTCGTTCACTGGCCAGGGACGTCGATCAGGGATCAGCGGTGTGCAGATCTGCAAAGGAGTCATCGCTTTTGCAGGGGCGCCCCGAACACCTCTCGATCCCGGCTCGATCACTCCTGTCCTCGCCGTTCTTACTGCCTTCCTTATTTTGCAACGTACACGTTGGAACAAGTGGGGAGGGTCCCTATTCGGGCGCCATCTTGAAGGGGCCCCTGAGGGACCCTCGGATGTGGAAACAAGGCACAGTCACCACGCACGAATAGATATGCCAGACAGTAGGTTCCGTTCCCAAAATCTAGGGCTTATTGCAATACAAAGTCCCAGTTGGCCAAGTGGTGCCACGCCCCGCAACGTGTTTCTAACATACCTTGGGGGACGCAAGAGAGTGCGAGACGTACATCAGTTACATATATACAAACGGAGCATCTTACAATCAGTAATGACGCATTTGATGCCGCCCCCAATTCATTTCCCTTTGAATTAGAGGCGATGATTGACCAGTGTGACAAATATGACACCTTAGCCCGCCATATTTAGTAACAGTTTGCAATCTCCAGTTTTACAGACACCATTCTTTGTTTGCGAGAACACAGCGTTTGTTTTTTATGGGCAAGCTGCGCGTAGGAGACTGGCACATAGCAGGCCTCACTATCTCTAAGTTTAGATTCTCGCTCTAGAAGTCAGCCCGCTCTCCGAGGCCTCTCTGGGCTCAGAAAGGGGGGCCGTAAAGAAGATCATAATTCAACTCTTTAAATGCTAGTTTCGTACATTGCTATTCTTTCAGAAGACTCGCTGGCATTCGTGTACTGATTAAATGCCTTGCTCCCTGTCTTCAAGGATACGTGAGGGAGGAAATCGGGCATTTCAGTCTGGCTCTCCAGTGTAATGTTTCAACATGTTTCTTAGCCTTGGACCATTGAAGCGAAATAATATCTACAGCAAAGCAGTTTTACATGAGGCAAAGTGGCAACGTTAGAGAGAGCAGAGAGAGAAAACAAAATGGCGATTCTGGTCATCTTAAAATGGCTTCACTCTAGTTGAACTAATAGCTACGTAATAACTAATGACTAATTAATATATATATTCTTACACTGTGAAGGAGGCGGTTGGTCTTCGGCCAACCAATTATCATTCATTTCCGGACCCTCAAGGGGTGTTTGGTTTTTTCTGGACTGACAAAACCTTCTCTTGGCCGTAAGCCAAACGTCTCATCCATACATTGCATCCTCCTCCTCCGACCAATTATTTGGATTAGATTCGGAATCTGATTCAAATTCGGACTCATGTACACTTTTTGTAGTCTAGCCTCTTCATTCAACTCAAGGATTAATGATGCCAAATCAGGATCCAAACAAATATTCACCATCTTTAGAGAGCTGGAAAAACCGTACACTCCCCCTAACCCCCTTCCTTCTCAAAGACGAAATTTGGTGCAACAGCATTCAGTCTGCCATGCTAGAAAAGCTCGGTACTCTGCAAACTAAAATCCAAGGCCATCAAAAAGCACTTACCCTACTCATAGCCAATCTGCACAGTAACTCGCCTACGGTCACCAAGTCCAATGCCTCCTCCCCTGTTGACTTTAAAGATATGACTTAAGTAGAAGTTATCGCCTTGCTGAAGTCCCTCGAACCATCTAATTGTAAAGGTGATGCCTGCACGGCCCAACCTATCAAAGACTTGGCACACATCCTAGCCCCTTTCCTAACTGCTTTCATTAACTTATCCTTCCAGTCTGGCCACATCTCCACTGGACTTAAGGAAGCCTGGGTACGCCTGCGCCTTAAACCTTTCCTTGACCCAACGGTTCCAGGTAACTAAATGCCCATCACCACCGTCCCATTCCTTCTAAATATTTTGGACAAAGCAGCCTACCTGCAAGTCCAAAAATTCCTGGAAGATAACCGTCTCCTTGGCCTGTGGCAGTCTGGCTTCCACCAATGACATGTCACCGAAACGGCCCTCCTAGACTTAAAGAATCAAATGGACGATCTTAGAGACGCAGGCAAACCTGCGCTCCTTCTGCTCCTTGATTTATCCGCAGCCTTCGGCTTGGTGGATCACAATACTCTCTGCCGCCATCTCGCCACTGCTGCCAACGTCTGCCCCCAAAGCTTGGGCCTGGATCACATCCTTCCTTCAAGAGAGGGCCATGAAAGTCTTCTCAGACTCAGCATGTGCCACCCCGAGTAACATCAAATGTGGAGTCCCACAAGGCTCCTGCATCATGCCCACTCTCTACAACCTCTTCACGAGGCTTCTGTTCAGCATCCTTGACTCCCTGTGCATCTCATACACCAATTACGTGGGTGACACACAGATGCTTATCCCACTCACTGGCAACTACGAGGCAGATATGAACACTCTCACCACCATATACTCCACGATCCAATCCTGGATGGCGGACAATGGTTATTCCTCAATAGTGAGAAGACTGAACTTCTGCTAATCGGCTCCCCCACTACCTTGGGCAATCTTGATCAACAATACGTGTCATTCACCATCGACAATATTCCCATCAAGGGATCCCATAACGTCAAAACACTTTGTTTACCTTGACTCGGATTTGACTATGGACAGACAGGTTAGTGCCATTGCGTCTGCCTACTACTCCAAAGTTCTTAACGCAGCTAGACCCTTCTTATCCCGCAGGAACTGCTTCACCATTGCCAGGGCAATAATTGGTTCAAGGCTTGACTATTGCAATGCCCTCCTTGTAGGGACTTCTTGTAAAAATGTGCCTAAACTCCAACTGGTTCAGAACAACGCCCTTAGGGCAGCCACAGGAACTTCTAGGAAAGACCACATTTCTGAAGTGAGAAGGCAGGCTCACTGGCTCCCTATCAAGGAAATAATCGTGTTTAAAACCCTCTCCCTCACGCACAAATGCCTCCATGATCTTGCACCTCCCTACCTTGTCCAAAGAATTGCAAAACACACCGCCACGAGACCTCTGAGGAAGGGTTACTCCAACATGATTCTCATTCCCAAGACCCGAAGAGGGCACTAGTTTTCCCATGATGGCCGCCTCCCACTGGAATGCCCTTTCTAATCACCTAAGAATGATCGAGTCCCACCAAGCATTCCGCAAAGCAATTAAAACTAAGCTTTTTGTCTGAAATTATACTGTTTTTGTTGACTGATGTAACAATGACTGACATGTAACACTTAATAATGTATGTAACGTCGGACTTCACTTGTTCATCTATGAAGTCACTTACTACTAATGTACCTGTAACCAAGAGACCACCTTGGTCACCTGTAAACTCCCACAAACCTCATGTAACAGCGCCTTGATGCCTCTCGGCTGTAAGTGTGCTATACAAATATAAATAAATAGATAAAAATTCTTTTTCGCCTAAACTACTTCTGAGAACTTTTGCAAAGACTTAACCGTTTGATACCAGAACTGCTCTTTCCTATCCAGAACACTAGCCCATTGACTTTGGTCTGGCCTATTGACCTGAACTGAACTCTTCTGGTGAACTGAAACTATATGCACTGTCTAACAAGTATATGTGATTTATTCTACTTACCTTGCTCACTTCTAAGTAACTAAACGGCCATTTGGCTCCTATTTCAGGGGAGCTCAAACTGTCTCAAAATCTTTTGTATTGAAGTGTATTGGTATATAATAAGTCTCCTTCTAGTGAAATGTTTTCTAAATGATTGTGTAATAAATGAATACGTGCTTTTAACAAGAAACCTTGAGTATACGTGTCTACTTGAACCACTGTGATTGAAAGTCCTCTGTGTAATTACTTGAACTGCTCACATGTACTCTTGAGATAAGGCTGGCTGCTCAGCTCGCTACCAAAAACTGTGCGCTACAGACTTCTACCAAAGGTTGGTTTGGCTAACACCTGTAGTCCTAATTGTGTGTAGTGGTCCCGGAGGGTACTGCATGCATTTCTGCCTAAGAGTGGTTTTCAAGTAGGTACCATTAAAGGTTACCTGGCGGCGCTGTCTATCTTCAAGTGCTCGTCTGAAGAATGTTCTTATTTTAAGATTCCTTTCATTTCCCAATTTCTAAAGGGGCTCACTAATGTGTTCCCGCCGTCCCAGTTTCAGGTGCCGGTTTAGGATCTGAATTTGCTCTTGAAATTCCTGATGAGTGCTCCATTTGAACCTTTGCACTCTTCCCCTTTGAGACTCTTGTCTTTCAAGACAGTTTTCTTGGTTGCAGTTACATCCACTTGCAGAGTGAGTGAATTGCAGGCTCTTTGATCTTAGCCACCCTTTATGGTGTTCCACAAGGATAGGGTTGTACTGAGGGTACGTCCTTCCTTTCTACCTAAGGTAGTGTCTGAGTTTCATTTAAGCCAGAAAGTGGTACTTCCTGCTTTTTATCCTCCCCCTCCTGGTAAGGAAGAGGAGCAGCTCCATAGGTTGAGCCCTAGGAGAGCTTTGAGCTTTTATATTTCTAGGCTGTCCAGGGTCAGAGTGGACAAGCAGCTTTTTGTGGGGTACACTGGACACAGATTGGGCCAGGCTGTTACCAAACATACCTTGCCCAGGTGGATTACCCTCACCATTTCTGAATGTCACAAATTGGTGAGCAAGGACCCTCCTGAAGGGTTGCAAGTTCACTCCATTAGGGGCGTGGCTACTTCAACAGCCCTGCATCGGGGAGTTCCTATTAGGAATATTTGTGACGCAGCGACATGGGCTTCTATCCACACTTTTGTCCTCCATGGTCAAGATTTGGCCTTTGGTAAAGCGGTTCTGTATTCGGCTATCTGATTGGATATTTTAAATTTGTCTCCCTCCTTGATTGTCTGGTACTGCTTTGGGAGTCTGTCAAAGATGTGGAATACGTTGGAGGACACAATCCATTCAAGGAACAAGTTACTTAGCAACTGGTAACGTTCTTTCGACTGGATGTTCCTCCAACTTATTCTACATCGCCCTCCCAGCCTGCCCCTCTGGAGAATTTCCTATGATATTGCAGCTTGCCCTCAAGGCTATGGGCAGTCCAGCAGGCATTGTGTACAAGCATGTCACACGTTATGGAGGAAAAAACATAAACTGAGGCTACGGGCGCTGTGCGTCCTATTTATAACATCTGGTGACGTTGTCCTTGATGGAGGCCTTCGAGGGACATGGACTCGACGCAGGACGCCCTCTTCCGAAAAATTTCCAAAGTAACACAGCTGTGGACATTACATGTCAAAGATGTGGAATACGTTGGAGGAACATCCAGTCGAAAGAACGTTACCAGTTGGTAAGTTACTTGTTCTTCTGCATCTCCATGTGGACTACATGGTTCAAGTTTGCCAAGGTTACAGCCACATGATAGTGGTTGTTTGCCCATTCTCTAGGCGGAGAGGCGGGGCCCTGTTTCCATGCGGACGCCCTTGGAGCGACCAAGTTCCTGGACAGGGAAGTTTTCCTGAGATGGGGGGTGTGAGGTCATGCAGTCTGACAACTGCGCTCATTTCGCCAATGAACTGTTTCAGCACATCACAACCATGCTAGGCATCAAGTATAAATTTGCCTGTGCATACCACGCGCAACCACGCGCAAGCAAATGGGGTGTGTGAACAGTTGAACGGACCCCTAAAGTAGTGCATAGCAAAAACCCAGCAGAGCACCAAGAAAAACTTACTCCATTGTTTACCTTTGGCCTTGTTGGAATTGCCAAATAAGTCAGGGTCTGACCACCATTTAACACCCCATGAGGTGGTGACAGGACGGCACATGCATCTTCCCCTGGCTCCTCCCACAAGAGCATTAAAAAATGTGAGAACAGTGCAGATGTGTTGGGGCAGGAGATGTTTCATTACAGTACTTCTGGTTTCTAGTGCTTCTTTTATCTCTTGCCAGATACAGCGGATTCAGCGGGGCCCAGAAGACAGCAAAGACATCGACATAGACAGCGACGATACACCACAAGACAGTGAACTAAAGCACTCTGTGAAGGTAGGAGACATTGTTCTCCTGCGGAACTTCGTGTGGCGCAGGAATGCACCAAGATTCACCAGCCCTCACGTGGTTGAGGCCGTAGCAGACAGAGCTGTTAGATTAGTAGAGTCTGTCTGGAACCACCTTCAAGACGTCAAGCCCCTATAAAACAGTTGCCTCACCTGGCAACCGAGTATCAGTGACTGACAGGGCCAACGTTCAGGACCTCGAACTACAACTGCGTGCGGACCTCACCGAGTTAAGGAGACACGGTCACTCCATGGTTCGACGATCCTAAGCAGCAGAAGTGGCCACTGGAGCACTTGTGGAGATTCATGAATGAAACACTGTGTTATTTTTCCTTTTCACACACGCAGGTAGATGCAAATTTTGTAAGGATTTTGTAGGTTGTCCTGATGCCACCTCCCATCCATCACCCTGAAAGTTTCTCTAACCAGTTTGTGCACTATTTAAGGAGACCTGGATGATTTTGCTCACAATCCCCTGAAGTATATTTCCTTTTTTTGTAGTTTCCTTGGCCCAAGCATATCCACAACTTGAACACAGTGAATTCCCGGTATTGCCTACATTGAGAGACCCTCAGTAAGAAAGGATTATTGCAATTAGTGACAGTTTGCGGGGCTTGAGAGTACTGACAAATACTAACATAGTAACTCCTTCTTTTGCAAATTTCAGATGGGCAACTTGATCACCAGGCTGCACGGATCAAGCAGCGTAAATGGATATGAAGGAAACAATAAAGAACTTTATCATTATTGGCGTGCCTATTAATTCCCAGTGGTTTGATGGGATTTGTATTTTGGCAATTATATCTTGCTACCGCTGTACCATATACTAACATTACCCCGACCCAAGCAGGAGGGACGACTACGTCAGGTGGAAGAGAAGACGCTGCTGATAAGGTAAGCCCAGTGTTGACACAGACTTGAAGGGAGTTGATATGTATCTCACTGACACAGCACGAGTATCTAACATGTGGTACAAACACATGACCAAGTAGGTAAGGAAACCACTGTGGAGAATAGTTTTGTCTGCTCTTTAATACCCTGCGCCATTAGTGCCTCTAGAACATTCATAGCAACGGAAATACCAGCAGCAAGAGCACAATACTTGGTGTATCTCGCAATGGTGCAAACGCGAGGCAGATTCCAAGGGAAAACAGCAACATTGAGATGGATGTCCAAAAGGACATCCCCGTATGAAGATATTTACATAAAGACACTAGACATGATGAACAGTTATTGGCAGCTAGATGACGCCTTGTAGTACATAACTGATGGACCAGAGAAAGGAGAAACAAAGACTATTACACTGAAGGAATTGCCATGTCCCTGGACAAGAGTGAAGGAGATAGGAGAGCCTGGATACTGGGTATACCACATATATTAGTGTATGAATGAGTGTACACCAACGATGGATGGCAGGATGTAGTGGTGGGAAGTACTGACACTAGCACAGTTGGCGGTGAACAAGGTGCAGGAAGAAAATGACAAGTGCCTGAAGGAATGGGATGTGATCGCAAAGTTCCTGACTTGGGTGGAGAACGAAGCTGGACCGATGCCAATAATTACCCTGAGGACGCCAGCCTTGTGCTCTCAGAACAATGGCGATGTTGAAGTTGATGAGAACGTAGGATGCAAGACAATTGAACAACTTGCAGCAATGAGAGCAGGAACGGCAGTGCTAATGGATCCCTACTGGGCGTGTGGATCAAAGGCATATGAGAAGCTGCCACCTGAGTGGGGAGGAGTATGCTCATTGGTACACCTCATCAATGCTATAAGTAATACATTTGAAGTCCTCTTTTAATGTTCAATAATTTTAGAAAAAATACATTTCTGGTTTAAAAAATGATGGGTCAATCCCATTCGCTTAACACAGTAAAACATTAACACACTGTCTAAAAACAGACAATTAGGTCGTGACACATAAATATGTATAGTCCGATAGCAAATATCTAGTTTGCTTTTGGTGAGTTTAATGATCTCTGTAGGGGGTTAGTTTCTACCTTACACTGATCATCAGCCCCTGTTGTGGGGAATCGTCTACGGCTGTGGGTCCCGGCGCCTAAGATCCGGTGTGCAGACTTCCACGTGGTCGGGCCTTCTGGCCGACCTACACAGTAGGGAGAGTGGGCTCGGGGTTTGCCATATTGCTATTATGTCTTTCCTCTTTTCCACTGCTTTCCCTTTTGGTCCGGTCACCCTTCCCTTCTGCAATGGAAAGGACTCCATTTAGATTCTTCTGTGTGTAGGGTCAGATATCCGTGGAAAGACGAGCACACGACGTGTAATGCTTGTCTCCCCCTAGAGCACGACGAAAGGCGGTGTTCGGTCTGTAAACTCCTTAAACCTAAGACCCTTAGGGAGCGCCGGTTAAAGCGGTGGGCTGCGTACAGCATGTCGCACATGGAGCCTCCTTCCCCTGCCGCAACACCAGCCGAAAGTGACTGGGGCACGTCGGATGACCAAACGTCCAAACCGGACGTTATAGAACTTGAGGTGGCTACTTCTAGGTCCGCCACACCCGTCCCCGACCCTTCCAGGCTCGACTCCGGTCTTGCTACAGGGACCACCCCCGGCGACAGGGGCGTACAATCGCACCACACCAACCACACAACCCATGCGCCATCCTCGTCAACATCGTCGAAGAAGGCCAAAGCGCTAACGGGGCCACCGGAAGTTTCGGCGGTACCCTCGGATCACTCTGATCCAAAGCCTTCCCTGCATCCGCAGCAGCGCATAGCGACATAATAAACATAAAAAGGGCGCTACTCCCCAAACTACACGCGCCGAAGCTTCTGGACAAGAAACTTCGACAGCTTCCAAGGCCCTTACAGGCCCGAAAACTACGACTAGGCCTCTACCCGAGAAACCAGCCACAGGCCCTTCTGATGCCGTGGAAGGATTTTCCGTCACCGACACATCATCGGAAGCGTTGTCTCCCGAAGATTCAGCGACTATCCATAAGAGTATCAATAGGATCACATTGGCGGTGGGCCTAGTGCTGGTTCCGCCTAAAGTTATGGGCCAATCCGCCAAAAAGTTTTTGACAGATTTGGACTACGATCCCGAAGATGCTTACGAGGATAGCCAAGTGCCCCTCTCAAGCACCCCGAGGAGATCCTCTTCTCGCCTTAGGGCGGAGAACACGATTCCTACTCAGGTCCTTTTGGGTCTTCCAAATGGACTACAGAACAATTCGAGGGGTGTATGGATCGGCTGGAGCAATTTTTCAGGGCTTCTGATCAGCCTTCGCCGAAGAAGGCTCGGATAGGCCCTAACCCTCAAACACAGGATGTCCAACAACAAGTCGATTATCAGGAAGATGTCCAGATGGACACATACAGGGACATCTACACCGAAGAAGAGGAGTCCTCTTTTCTCGACAACTATGGGGAAGATCAAGAAGCAACGGACAACTGGGAGGAGGCCCAGCAAGAGGATCTCTCTGATATCGTTTGCATTGACTCTTCCCCCATCCACCCCGGCTCGACAGGCCTCCCCGGTGGATGATCAAATGGCTTTCAACTCTACGTTGAAAAAAGCTGCAGAATTTTTTTAAATTGCCACGCTTGAGGCCTTGCACGAACAAGATTTCGCAGAGGACATTATTAATGAAAAACCTCCGGCAAGCCAGTCTATTCCTCTCCTGAATTCTGTAAAGAGACGCATAGCCCCATCCTTGCTCACACCCGCTCACACTAGGGCTGTGAACCAGAGGGTCAAAAAACTTTTCCGACCTTCCCCCACCGATCCTCTGTATATGAAAGGACACGCGGTCCCGGATTCGCTGGTAGTGACCAACACTCGTAAGAGGGCAGAGGTTCCCCTTGCCACGGGAGATTCACCCCCGGACAAGGAGTCCAAAAGGTTGTATGCCTTAGGCAAACGGGTTACGTCGGCAGCGGCCTATAATTAGGTTTTGCTAATAACACAACGTTACTAGCAAGCTACGCTGACGCCCAATGGAACCTGCTCCGGGATGGCCTTCAAGAGGTTCCAGAACCAGCTAGAGCCAAGCTTCTCACCATTGTTGCGGAGGGCAAACTCGTCAACCAGAATGTGGTCAAGAACACCCTGGACACCGCAGAGACAGCAGGCAGGTCTCTCTCACAGGGCACTCTCCTGAAGAGACACGCGTGGCTGTGCACGTCGGGCTTCAGACTAGAGACTCAAGCATCTCTCATTAACAAGCCCATCGAGGAGACTAACCTCTTCGGGAAGGCGGTAGACGAAGCGTTGGAGACAGCCAAGAAAGAGCACGAGACCATTAAGTCACTGCACCAATTTTCTGAAAAACCCTCTTCACAGAGGGGTAATAATTCTCAGCGGTCCTTACGAGGACAGGCCCGCGCTGCTCAGAACAACTACAGCACGGGCAACTTCAACTCAAGTCAACCTTCCGGAAGCCCCACCTACTACCCCCAGAGGGGTCAGAAGCGCGGCAGGAACAGAGGCAGAGGCTCCAATGCCAGAGGAGCTTCAACCTCGGGTCAGAAATGACCACCAAGTCCAGGTCCCCTCCCATGTCTCCCCGGTCGGGGGGTGATTAACATCTTTCCTCAAGGCATGGGAGGGGATAACTTCAGACCAGTGGGTCTTAAAGACGGTCGCCCACAGTTACTGCGTGGAATTCGCCCAACCTCCACAGTTCAGACTGCCGAAACGACGACGCCTTTCACCGGAACATCTACAGATCCTGATTCAAGAGGTGGAAGCGCTGCTGGGAAAGGACGCCATAGAAGCCGTCCCGATTCTTCAGGTAAACGAGGGTATCTATTCAGTGTACTTCCTTGTACCCAAAAAGGATCTCACCATGCGTCCTGTTCTAGACCTGCGCCCAGCGAACAAGTTCATAAAACCCCAGAAGTTTTGCATGGTAACACTGCAGGAGGTGATTCCATTGCTGAAACAGGGGGGACTTCATGGCAACATTGGATATGAAAGATGCATACTTTCATATTTCAATGTTGCCAGCGCACAGAAAATACCTAAGGTTTGTGATCCAGGACAAACACTGCCAGTTCAAGGTACTCCCCTTCGGCATCGCCTCGGCGCCAAGAGTGTTTACCAAAGTACTGGCAGTGGCAGCAGCACACCTGCGCAGACTTCCAGTTTACCCTTACCTCGACGACTGGCTCATCACGGGGGACTCGTTAGACGTTTGTTTTTTGAACACCCAAAAGAGAGTAGACCTCCTGTTCAGTCTGGGATTTTCTATCAACGAAAAGAAAATCAACTTGGTCCCCAGCCAGGTAAAACAGTTCCTGGGGGGGGCCCTAATTCGGACGGAAGACGGTCTGGTCTTCCCTTCCAAAGAGACGGTTCAGAACATGCTCTCTCAAGTTCCTCAGTATGTAGCCGGTCGAGAGGTGACGGTACGCAAAGCCATGCGATTGCTAGGGATGATGGTGTCATGCATATACTTGGTTCCCCACGCGCGGCTGCGCATGCGACCCATGCAAGAGTGGCTCAACAGCCAGTGGTGTCAGGCCAGCGGACAATGGGAAGATCTGTTAGTTGTTTCGCCAGCCCTCGTTCTCTCTCTGCAGTGGTGCTCAAGAGAAAACCTCTTGAAGGGGAAGACCTTCACCACCCCTGCAGTGGAAGCCACTCTCACGACAGACACGTCCCTCACGGGATGGGGGGCTCCCCTGCTTCAACAGATAGCGCACAGTGTGGTCCCCTCAGGTAGCGTCCAACCACATAAACTTACTGGAGCTACTAGCGGTGTTCAAAGCATTGAAAGCCTTTCAGGAGCAACTACAAGGGAAGACAGTGCTGGTCCTAACCGACAGCACTACAGCAATGTATTACCTGAACAAACAGGGGGGCACTCACTCTCCAGGGCTATCCAAGCTGTCCCAAAACATCTGGATATAGGCTCTCAAACACAAGATGTTCCTGATATCACAACATGTTCCAGGGAAACTCAATCTTCTGGCAGACGTACTCAGCAGAGATGTTCCTCTGCCAGAAGAGTACGAATGGCGACTGCACAAAGACATTGTATCCAACGTCTTCGCAGAATGGGGGTTTCCAGAGATCGACCTGTTCGCTACTCAGGAGAATGCCCAATGCCAAGATTACGCCTCCAGGTACCCCCAGAACCGATCCTAGGGGAACGGTCTCTGGATAATTTGGTCGGGGAAATTTGCCTACGCCTTCCCCCCCACCCCCCGACTCCCCTTCTGAACAAGATGGTACACAAGATGCACCAGGAACCAGTCACCATGATTCTGGTGGCTCCCATGTGGGCCCGCCAACCTTGGTTCGCGCACCTGATGGAAATGACCCGCTGCCCACCAGTCAAACTGCCCTGCCTGTACAACATGTTGTCTCAGGACAGGGGGGAGGCTCTGCACCCATGCCCACAAACTCTGAATTTAGCAGCCTGGCTCCAGAGGTCATAGAGTTTGGACATCTGCAACTCCCTCAAAGATGCATGGACATACTGAGGGAGGCAAGAAAGCCTAACACACATTATTTCTATGCCAGCAAATGGAAACGTTTTGTCATCTAGTGCAGTTCCAAAGGGCTCAATCCCATCGATTGCTCGCCATCACACATTGTGCTTTATCTAACCCATCTGTTGGATGCTGGGTTAGTCTTTAATTCCTTAAAGGTTCATCTAGCTGCATTGTCAGCCTACACCGCTTCACAACAAAAGGTGTTGTGGTGGAAAATACCAGTAATTAAGGCCTTTATGGAAGGGGTTAAGAGGATTTATCCTCCCATCTCTCACCCAGCTCCTGGGTGGGATCTGAATGTGGTTCTGACTAGACTGATGGGACCTCCCTTTGAGCCTATGCATAAAGCAAGTCTGAAAGACCTGACTTACAAAACAGCCTTTCTAATAGCTATCACTTCTATCAGAAGAGTTAGCGAGCTACAGGCTCTTTCTGTTTTGGACCCCTTTGTGACAGTCCACAAAGATAAGCTAGTTCTGCGCACACATCCCAGGTTTGCGCCGAAAATTTATTTCGAAGTTCCATGTGAACCAGTCAATCGAACTACCCACGTTCTTCCAGAGACCTACTAACATGGCCGAAAGAAGCCTTCACACACTAGATGTGCGCAGGACAGTCATGTTCTACATGGATAGAACTAAACCACTGAGGAAAACTAAACTATTCTTTGTTTCAGTGGCAGCTGGTAGAGAAGGGGACCCTGTCTCTAAATCAGCAATCTCAAGGTGGATTGTCAGATGCATCACACTGTTAGACTCTTGCAAAGAGAGAACTGCCCTTTAAGCCTAGAGCACATTCTACTCGAGGCACTGGGGCATCCATATCATTCATTGCAAATGTTCCCCTAGAGTCCATTGCAAAGCGGCAACCTGGAGTTCTGTACACACCTTTACAAAACACTATTGCCTAGACACTCATTCTAGGTCTGATTCTCAGGTGGGACAAGCAGTACTAAGACATCTTTCTCTACTGTTCCTTCTCATAACCCACCTCCAACTCCGGGTACTGCTCGCTAGTCTATGCACAGCATGTGATTCTAAGCAGATTAACAAGCATCAGAAGACATGCATTACTTACCGTAAAAGCATTTCTGATGATTGTATCTGCTTAGATTCACATGCGCCCTCCCTGCCTCCCCGCTCTGGGTGGAAGGAACATAGACTTCTTACTACTTTCTCTCTTCATGTACTCACTCACTTAGCCTTGGGCTCCCTCATGGCAGAAAAAATACAATCGGAGGGACCTCGGCGCGTGAGGGATTTTGGGTACTACACACATCACTATAGGGAAAGTGTTACAGACACGCCTATGCCGACGTCGGTCCCCGAAAGACAAGATGCAATACTCCGCGGTTACCACTGGATGTCGGACCATATGCACAGCATGTGAATCTAAGCAGATACAATCATCAGAAATACTTTTACGGTAAGTAATGCATGTCATATGCTAGCCTCTTTGTCCTGCCCGACCCGAGGCTGTCCCCCCTGTTACAACTATTTATATAATGTCAAGACTCCGATTTTATACATTTTGTTTGATATTATGTATTGTATTTGTGCTGTTGTTTATTTTATCCGAATAAACTTTGATTGAATGATAACCAACTTGAGATCAGATATGGAGAGATGGAATCAGCTCAACTTGTCGTTGTGGAGTAAGGTTAATGCATTGAAGGTGAACAGCATACCCATGTTCTCAGCATGATTACTTTGTTTACTGCTAAGTAGGATTTGAACAGTAGAGACCAGCTCCTACAAAGCTTTTTATGGGACAATAAACATCCTCGCATTAAGTTGTGGAAGTTATAACCACCAGCGGACAAGGTGGGGATTGACTGTGCCTTACCTTTTTGTATATCACCTGCTGTTCGCTTGGAGATATATTGTACCTTTTGTATGAGAGGAACCCGATGAATGGGTATTTGAAGAAACTAGTAAGGTTGGCCCACTGATGCTGAGGGCTATCTTGTCAACAAAATACTCTCGCTCTTTCTCACTATTGACAGAATACTTGAGATTTGCCTGAAGGAAGCTCTCAAATTCCTTAGGTGGTGACCCTACTGCCAGTTAGACTCATATGGTTTAACCCAGCCATTAAGGAGGGGAATACGATTCTGTTTTGGCCATAGTAGTTTAGTGGTATGTGTGGTGGATTGGGGACCTCATGTGTAATGGGAGATGGCTCACAATTAATCAACTTAAGCAAGGGAACAAGTTGCTTAATTGTACATATGTGTACCGTGTTCTGATAAGAACAATTTCCTTATTTGGGGAGTTGGTGAATGGTAAATTAGATGAAATTATCCTAACATTGACAAAGAACACCATTTTGACCTCCAAACAGTCTAACTCAAAGTTGCTGAATGCGTGGTTACAGAGGTTAGTAGCGGCTATGCCCGAAGCACACTTGGTGAACGTTTGCAGGAACATCGCCTTGTCCTCTTTGAGGCGTGGGACGGCGAGTAGAAAGGTAGCAAGAGAGACATATTGTAAAGTTAGTGAACGCTTTGTCAGTGAATGGAGCAGTGATTTTAGTATTGTCGGAGAGAGGTAGATGTTGAGTTTTGAGGAGGGAAACTTGCTTGTGGTGATGGTAGATGGAGAGAGGAGGAAGTAGTGGTGGAGATTGAGTGGAAGAGGAAGAAGTGATCAGAGGGAGTGGGAGAGGGAACAGTTGATTTCTGATGTTTTTTAATCTGCTTAGAATCACATGCTGTGCATATGGTCCGACATCCAGTGGTAACCGCGGAGTATTGCATCTTGTCTTTCGAGAATCGAAAGGGGATGTTGATATGGGCGTTCCTGTAACACTATCCCTACGTGACGTGTAGTGTACCCAAGAACCCGTCACGCGTCGAGGTCCCTCAGATTGTTTTTTTCCACCCAGCATACTGGTTGCCTTGATGCAACTTCCTTTTTGAGGAGCTCGAATGATGGCTGCCGATGGAGGCAGACGGTGATTGGGCCTTGCCCATCGCGGGGCCCGCTTGCATGGCGACCCCAATGGAAGCGGAGCCTTGTCTTGGGTGCCCACCGAGAAGCCGAGGCAGATCTCGCAATCACCTTCCTTGTGGTCCAGGTGAAGGCAGTAGAGGCATTGAAGGCGTTTGTCCTCCATAAACACGTTCTGGAGTCCGCATCTGGTGCAGAGCTTGAAAAGGAAACTTCCTTCCTCATTCTCCTCCGCCATGGTCAAAGGTGCGGAGTAGGCCCGATGACCTTCTAGAAATTTCAATGAAAGTTCGATTATCCTTGCCCTTGAGAGGTGTTGAAATTCACTGACAAATGGGTCCCCACTTGTCGGCAGATGGCGAGAAAAGCACACAGGCTCTGATTCGACAAAAATAGAAGTTTGTCTCAAAAAAGCACACAAACCGCAGGATAGCTCACGGAGCAAAACTTGTGGACTCACAACACTTGAAGGTGCAGTAAAAATCAGAGGATGGCTGCCGGAGGATGGGTTTAGGGAGAGGGCAGTCATTGGCTGGGGGCAGTATGACCCAGAGCACGGTGATTGGTTTAGCGGAAATTCCGTTTCTAAGTGAAAGTGAAACTTCTTTCTTATACCAAAGATTTCCGGCCTGAAGACGGGGAATAGTCAAGAGCATGTGAATCCATGCCAGTCCCCATGATGGAGAACAAGGCAGTTGGTACTGAATATTGCTCTGTAGTCAAAAGTTAAATGTCACAAGTGTTCTATAAAGTGCACAACTTCCACTGGTAAAGCTTAGTAGTACGGTTTGCTTGTTGAAAGGTGCATTCCCTACACCACTCGGGTACCTGATAAACCGGAGTCTGGAGGTGAGAGCAGACCAACTTATGGCTTGGGAACAGAATTAAATATTATATGGCCTCAAAACCATCCTTGGAAGCTATGTGTTCTTAGTGGTCGACTGGAAGTGCCAATGATTTCAATCTGCCCCTCACAGATTTGGATCAAAGTGAAAACTCTCTTGCTCAAATTGTGTGTGGCTGTGGATGGAATGGGTGAAGTTGAGCAGTTTTATGTTTTGTGTTTTAGTATTAGCAAAATATTTACCTTCTCTATACTGCAAGGCGGAAATTGAAAGAACCAAGAGTTTTGGAACAAAAGCGACTTGTGTTGATTACACTTCTTCCAAGCTTCTACATGGGTTTTGGCTGGAAATACTGTAATGCACAATTTTCCTCACTCAATGCTGCCCAGATTAATCACTTCCCTGCTAGTACACCAGTCTCTGACTGCCCAAAGATCATTTTGCTAAATAACAAACGGACATTTTGAAATTCTACTTACCTGCGACAATAGGAATGGTATGCACTTGAAAATCAAAATCTTTGAACAGACTACAAACAGTATCATAACAAAGGTGGCAGTGTGACCTGAAAGGGTTTATAAACTATGCCTTTCCCACATTAAAACCAAAATGAGCATCCAAATCTAAAGGCTAATCCCTATGGAAAGTATGAGTGGACTGCTAAAGGTTCTGTGCAGTTCTGCTAAAAGCAGACAACACATTTCATAAAAGGGCTCCTGATGGAGTACAATCTTTCTCTCCCTCACTACCCTGCCAATACTCATGTATTGTTCTCTTAATGCATTCTGGTGTTAACTATTGTGGGACACCAAACGCAAGGAGCCAAAGGAGTGTGCTTTGACAAGGAGACTGTGGTTTGGATCTCTTTTTTAAAATATAGCGTACCATACAGGGGGATGGAACAAGCCTCATTGATTTCTCAGGACTGCTGCGACACAAGAAACTTGATGCATCCAGTGATAATGAGAATGTCTGCCAATTTAAAGTAAAGCCTAGCTCATGGAAGAGACTAGCCTTTGCTATTCTCCAATAATGATTCAACATTCACTAAAAAAGTGTGCTTAGTGAAAATCCTCAAAGATTGCAATCTGAAGGGTAGAACTTTGAATACTAGATGCCTATGTTCATTATTAAGAGGAGGCTTTGATTTAAAATAATGTAAACAAATATATGAACCAGAGGATAAACGACCAGAATGTAAAAATGTATTCACAAAAAACGTTCAACTACAGAAGAGTTGGAGAAAATTAGGACAATGTCGCCACCTCTAAATGTTACTTTTAGATGTATTAGCTTAAGGGCTGGAGTTTAAACATCAGTTTCGAATCCTTCAGGTCTATAAGGAAATTACATAAAGGGATCCCTTTTGAAAGAGTCCTCTTGAACTGTGCAATTTTTTCTATTGATTTTCTTTTTAAAGAAACATCTACAGAAGCATGGTTTTGAATAAGAGGTGTTTTGACAACGAAAGGCAGCGCCAGCTAAATATAATTCTAAAGTCTTTTACATTGAGAAAGGTAACTTGCTAGATAATTAACATTTCATGTGTTGTACTGTTGCATAGTTTGACTAGAAGTCAATATAGTGGGTCAAAGAAAGAAGAAAAACAAAGTTGACAGTAGCATGGTTTGGAACCCTTGTCTTTCCCCAGCATCTCCAATTTCCTCATTGAGGATCTGTGTATCCCAACCCTTTATGTTTACATGGTTGCAACAAGCTGCATCTAAAGCAGTTTAATCGGGTTTCAGGATGTACTGCCAAAGAGATGTGTACACAAAATCAGAAGTCAGATACTGAAAAGATCCCACAGCTACAAAGGGCACCCTTTTCCATGACAAATAACCTGCACATTCAGAAAATCATTTGCCAACTACAGCAAACCCTACTTTGAGCACAACAAAATCCAAAAGACCCAAGCTGTATATGCAAGATAACCTGGCTCCTTTCTTCACGGCTATGAAGGAGTTTCCAAGTTTAATAAATATCTTTGAATTTCTAACAACACTTAAACTAAATAAAAACAAGCTTGGTCAAAGACAAAATGTATGTTTTTTTTATAGTGTATTCTGTATTGCTGCGTGTTCACATCACGCGTCCAGGTATTGGTATATTTAACTGCCAATGCATATTCTGGTGTACTAACAATTATATGCTCTACTACTTGCATCAAATGAAAGATAGTGATACAATTTTCAGTTATGGGCATCTGATTTAAGTACCTTGCAAGTGCTACCATAATAGAGCATATACTGTCATCTGCCCAGTTATACAATGTATTTGATATTCCTACCTTATGGCCGGTTCTCACACAATGGGCCAGGTTTAATTGAACGTTCAAGTATTCACACCAATGCCAGAATGGGCCATCCTATGCAAGGCACTACTACACATTTACAGCTTGTTGCATCAACAACCGTCATCATAGGCCCCAGTACTTAAAAAGGAAAGCAGATAGAATAGACTAATGCATCATCCCAGTGATCAGGACTCAGGCATGGGCAGTAGGATCAGTTGGGGCAAGCAGGGACATTTTGCCTTTTCGCATTTAGAAATTATGAAGGTGCTCTTAGCTGGAGAGAAGTGCTGCATCATTCGCTTTCAATCGCATCCATCTGCATGGTCCAAGATCACAAGTTTAACAAAGTATTCTAAAATATACTAGACCACATCTTGTGCCAAGATGCACATACAAAGACAATTTCACCCCTGAAAAAAAAACAAATCTCTGTATGAGTAACGGACACTATTAAATGTAAATTAATCTTTGTCTCATGTAAATGCACACAGAATCATAAAATATAGTTTGAAAGAAATCACAGTGAGGGGTGCTACCTTTCCATGATGTGCAACACAATAACAGTAGCCACATGAATACAAGCAAACCAAAGCATTTCTCTTTTTGACTTTTAGTCAAAAGCATGCCAGCATCACCTAAAACTAAAAACCTACATCAGCCCCCTGAGGCGAGGCTCTTCCCCCGCTCTGCCCCTCGGCAATCATGCTCCCCCACTGGCTCCTGCTAACTATTTAGCACAGCATCCATGCCACACCCTTCACTCAAGTCTACCACTATAGAGCGCCAAACATGGTTGCCGGGCCAGGACATTTCCCATCCTTCCCCGCTCTCTAGCTGCAGGCTGGTGGTTCCCGCCATTGGTTGTTTCTCAACACTTCCACTATTGGACCTCTTGACATTGGGGAGACCCAGCAAAGGGCAAACTAAGGGACAATCTCACAGCCTTTCCTCCAGCCCATTTGACTATGAGCTGTTGCTTTGCAGTATCCTGCTCCTTTTCTGTAAGTACCCATTTTGTCTTTCTCCACCCCGGTCTTCACCATGCACTGCTCCTGCTATCTCTCCCTTTCCCTTCTACTTCACTCTCCTCTGCTCCGAATCATGTCAACTCTTCCCACCCATCATCCCTTTTCCTAGACGTCACCCCTCCTCTCGCTCAACTACCTTTTACCTTCATCACACCTCGTCTTATTGCATCTACCCTCAACACCTCTCCACTTCTCAACGTCATTATGCTTCTATATCTGATTCACTTTCTGTTGCTATTTGGAATGCACAATCTGTAATAAAAGGTCCTTTACGTCATATGTCCTTTTTTCTCATTCTCCCTCTTGACCTCTTTACCCTTACTGAAACCTGGATCTATCCCTCAGAATCCCCAACCCTTGTTGCCATTCATGACCCTGCCTACACTTTCACCCACTCTCCCCGCCTTACTGGGAGGGGTGGTGGTGTAGGACTGTTCTCATCTACCAAACTACCCCTCTCTCTCTTTCAAATAAACTACATCACAATCGCTGCCCCCTATGGTGATCATATTATCTCTCTCTTTCGTTCTATCTGCCATTTTATTTATTGGCCACTGGTCCCAGCTCATTTACTCCCTTCCTCCCGATAACCACTTCATATTCATTGGTGACTTTAACCTCCCCTTTCTCTCCATGGACTTTGGAACTCTTCTAAACCCACTCTCCTCCAATCACTCTGCCCCACCCATTCAAGTGGAAACTCCAACATTATTCTCCTATCCACTCTCTAATAAAATATGCATTACTTACCGGAAAAGCATTTGATGGTTGTATCTGCTTAGATTCACATGCTGTGCATATGGTCCGACATCCAGTGGTAACCGCGGAGTATTGCATCTTGTCTTTCGAGAATTGAAAGTGGGCGTCGACATGGGCATGCCTGTAACACTATCCCTATGTGACGTGTAGTGTACCCAAGATCTCTCACGCGTCAAGGTCCCTCCGATTGTATTTTTTCTGCCGTGAGGGAGCCTTATGACTATCGTGCGAGTACAGAAAAGAGAAAGTAGTAAGACGTCCATGTTCCTTCCACCCGAGCGGGGAGGAAGGGTGGGCAGATGCGAATCCATGCCGATGCAACCATCAGAAATGCTTTTACGGTAAGTAATGCATATCTTCTGATTTTTGTTAATCTGCTTAGAATCACATGCTGTGCATAGTCTAGTGAGCAGTACCCATAGTTGGAGGTGGGGGGTTGTGAGAAGGAACAGTAGTGAAAAGATGTCTTAGTACTGCCTGTCCGACCTGAGAATCAGACCTAGAATGAGTGTCTAGGCAACAGCGTTTTGTAAAGGTGTGTACAGAACTCCAGGTTGCCACTTTGCAAATAGATTCAAGGGGAACATTTGCAATGAATGCTATGGACGCCCCAGTGCATCAAGTGGAATGTGCTCTAGGCTTGAAGGCCAGCTCTCTCTTAGCAAGGGTGTAGCAGAGTGTGATACATTGAACAATCCACCTAGAGATAGTGGATTTGGAGACCGCGTCTCCTTCTCTTCCTGTTGCCACCGAAACGAAAAACTGATTATTCTAGGGGATTGGGTCCTCCGACGTATTCCATATCTATGACGGGTAATCACCACAGCTGTGCTGCTTCGGAAACTTTTTCCTGCGTCGATGCGCCGTCGTCGAGGACCTCGTCCGACGTCATCCGATGTGATAAGTAGGACGCACGACACCTGTAGCCTCAGTTCCGTTTTTTCTGCGAACGTGTTGCTTCGTGAATCTCGGTTAACGCCTCGACTCTTTGGAGTTCTGTTCTTCTCGGTTCTTCGTACCTGTTCGTTTTTGTGAGAATTTCCTTTGTGTGAAGATGTCTTCTACTTCGTCTTCGACCCCGCGTCCAGGCTTCAAGAAATGCGGGGAGTGTGGGTCCAAGATGCCGGTGACGGACTCGCACGACGCCTGCCTCTGGTGCCTCAGGGAGGCCCACGACACGGATGACTGTATCGACTGCCAGTCGCTCACGTCCAAAGCCTTACGTGAACGTAAGAAGAAGTTGTCGGTAGGTCGGGTGTCTAAGCCCCGGAAGTCGAAGTCTGCGGGGCTATCGACGGATGATTTGAGAGGAGACTCTCCGCGTCATCGTCGGAAGTCTCGTGGGTCTCCTTCTAGGAGTCGGTCTCGCCACTCCTCGGCCTCTTCGAGGCATTCTCGGAAGTGCCGACAGCGGTCGTCTTCCAGATCCTCTTCTGAGGACTCTGCCCGGCACGTCGCTTACCCCACCAGCCGTGCGACGCCGGAGGAATGGGCTTCCTTCGGGAAGAAAATGCTGGCGATTCTCGAGTCGCAGGGTACTAAGCCGTCCGCGCCCCCGAGTGGGGTCGGTCGTGAGAGGTCGAGAGATGCCGCTCGCAAGAGTGGTCAGCACGAGTCATGGGAGAGGTCCCGTTCGGACAAGGGGACTCGTTCTCGACGTACCCGTTCCAGGTCCCGGTCCTCGACGCGTTCGAGACCGTGTGCACCTGTGATGTCTTCGAGGAAGACATCAACGTCTGAGGAGTCGAGGGCGTGGACAGGCTTTCTCGAGGCTCCGAGGAAGTCGTCGAAGCCGTCGACGCTCAGGTCATCGAAGGACACGCTCGGAGCTCCGGCTTCGAGGACTGTGTCGACGGCGTCGATGCTGGCGGCGCTGCATCTGACGTTGACGCCGTTTTAATCGACGTCGACGCCAATCCTCTCCGCGCCGATGCCTGTTCTCTCGACGCCGGCGCCGATTCACTCGACACCCTCGACGCCGGGGTGTCGGAGGTACCCTGTGGGACGGGGGAACCCCCTAGGGGGAAGGCTCTGGTTAAGAGCAAGCACTCTCGGGTGCCTTCTTTTCGCCACCTGGAATATATTTCGGAGGTGGATGAGGATTCTAATGGCCTGGTTCCTAGTCAGGTTCCGGATGAAATTGTCTCGGCCATAGTCAGTTTGACAATTTGAGGCAGTCACTGCATGATGCCAGTGGACTGGACACCTCTCCGGAGGTGGAGTTTTGTAGGCCTGAGCCTGGCTCTCATGCCGATTCCTCGTACCGGCGCCTTATGGCTAAGGTTTCCGAGTACTTGGGATGGTCTGCTCCCCCAGCGGAGTTTGTGCAGGATGATCTCACGGACATCCTTGATGTTGGTCCCCCAACTGATCCGGTACTGCCGTTTCATATGGCTCTACAGAGAAGGGTGGCGGCGGCTTGGACTGCTCCGGAGAGTCTCCCGGCGGTGGGCAGGTCCTTGTCGTGAAAATACCGTCCAGCCAGTAGCGACCCCTGCTACTTGACCAGGCACCCCACTCCGGAGAGTTTGGTGGTGCAGGCGGCCACGGCCCCGGCAAAGCAGGCGTCGTACCCTACCATCCCTCCTGATAGGGACGACAAACGTTTTGATGGCTGGGCGAAGAAAGTGTTTTCTTCTGGGGGTATGGCGCTTCAGGCGGCCAACTCCATTTGTGCCTTGTCTCATTTCACACACACTCTGTGGAACTGTGTTGCGTTAGCGGCTGAACATATTCCCGAAGGGGACGAACGGGATGGTTTCCTTGCTATGGTCCAGGATGGTAAGGATGCCATGTGAGAGTCCGTTCAGTCGGGTTTGGACATGGCTGAATGCGTCAGCAGGTCCATGGCGGCGAGCACCGTGATACGCAGGTTTGCGTGGTTGCGGAAGTCGGGGTTTGCTCCTGATGTGCAGTCCCGGCTCCTCAACATGCCCTTTGACGATAAATACCTTTTTGGCAGCAAGGCTGACGAGAGCCTTGAGAGGGTGCAGACCTCAAAAGCTGCAGCAAAGTCGTTGGGTGCTGCAGTTCGCCAACCTCCGCCTTTTCGTCCTAGGGGACAGCAATGGAGGGGTGGTTCCTTTCGCTATTACTCGTCCTTCAGTAAAGCGAGAGGAGCTGGCAGTCAAAGAGGCCAATGCAGGGGTACCAGAGGTGGACGACAGGGTACCCGTGGTGCCAAGGCCGCTCGGGCAGTTGCCTCTTTGCCCTCAGGTAACGCCGCAGCCGCTACCATTCAGTCATGAGGCCATGTCCCATGGTTCGCCGGTTGGGGGAAGGCTGACGCAGCATCTTGTAGAGTGTCGTGCCATTACTTCAGATGTGTGGGTTCTGGAGATCGTAACCCACGGCTACTGTCTTCCTTTTCGGCACAGGCCTCGCGACAATCCACCAGGGAACCTCTCTTTGCAGAGTCCGGATCCGCTCCTTGCGCAGGAAATTCAAGCCCTGCTGGAGAAAGGCGCCATAGAACTGGTGCCTGTAGCGGAGAGAAACAAGGGATGGTATTCCCCTTATTTTTTGATTTCGAAGAAAGACGGGGGATTGAGACCCATCATGGACTTGCGCGGTTTGAACAAACTCCTCAGGAAGGACAAGTTCAAGATGGTTTACTCTCTCTCAAGTCCTCCAGGCCCTTCAGCTTCAGGACTGGTTGGTGTCTCTCGACCTCAAGGATGCTTACTTCCATGTGCCGATCCATCCCAAGCACAAGAAGTACCTGAGGTTTGCGGTTGGTGACTCGCACTTTCAGTTTCGGGTCCTGCCGTTCGGATTGACCTCCGCCCCAAGGGTTTTCACCAAGCTCATGGTGGTGGTGGCAGCGCATCTCGGGCAAGGGGGGGGATTCACGTCTACCCCTACATGGACGATTGGTTGATCAGGGGGAGCTCTCCCGAGCAAGTCCTTGATCATCTGTCCGTCACCTGCCACTCCCTTCACAGGCTGGGCTTCTCCTTCAATTTAAAGAAGTCCCATTTGACACCAACACAGCGGCTCCAGTACATCGGAGCAGTGCTCGACACTTCCCTGGGGCAGTGTTTTCCTCCCCAGGTGAGGGCTATTCACATTCAGCAGATGGTGCACAAGTTTCAGGATGCCCAGACGCTTCCAGCGTTCGAGTTCTTGAGGTTGCTCGGCCTCATGGCGTCCTGCATTCTTCTGGTGCCAGAGGCTCGCCTGCGGATGAGATCTTTGCAGTGGGCACTCAAGATGCAATGGTCGCAGGCCTCCGGCAGGATGTCGGACCCGGTTCAGGTGCCGCCCTCGGTCGCCCGGGACCTTCTGTGGTGGGCCGTCGAAGGCAACTTGATGAAGGGGGCTCCATTTTGGCTTCCCTGGCCGGAGGTGATGATCGTGACGGATGCATCCCTCACGGGATGGGGAGCTCATGCCAACGGGCTGACAGTCAGCGGTCGTTGGTCTCCGTCAGAGTCCAGACTCCATATCAATCTGTTGGAGCTGAGGGCCGTTGGGCTAGCCCTGAAGGCTTTTCTGCCGACTCTGCGAGGAAAGAATGTCCTGATCCTGACGGACAACACAGTGGCCATGCACTACCTCAACAAAAAGGGGGGGGCAGGGTCACTTCCTCTGTGCAGGGAGGCGATGCAGCTCGAGTTCTGGGCCATCCAGCAGGAAGTTTCGATCTCGGCAGTTCATCTGGCCGGAGACGAAAACGTGACGGCGGACGCTCTGAGCAGGCAGAGCACGATCTCTCACGAGTGGGAGTTGGCTCAGGAGATTCTCCTGGAGATCTTCGCCCTTTGGGGGACCCCTCAAGTGGATCTCTTCGCCTCCAGTGTCAACCGGAAGTGCAAGAGGTTCTGCTCGCGGGAATTTCCTCCAAAAGGAGCCTTAGGAGACGCGTTCGTGGTGGAGTGGTCATTCCCGCTGCTGTACGCGTTTCCTCCAGTCCCCGTTATCCCGCAAGTGCTGCGGAGGTTACGGAAGTTCGGTTCCCGGATGATCCTCATTGCTCCGGCGTGGGCTCGGAGGACGTGGTACCCAGACCTTCTCGACTTGTCCATCTGCCCTCCACGTCGTCTTCACTACCGAGACGATCTGCTCTCACGGGAGGGGGGTCGGGTTCTCCATCCAGAGGTCAGATCCCTCAACCTTCATGCTTGGCTTCTTAAAGGTTGAGGTATAAGGATTGGGACCTCCCTGAAGACGTGATGGAGGTGTTGCTCTCGGCCTGAAGGCCAGCAACAAAGTCTCTGTACCGTTGGCGTAAGTTCTGCGACTGGTGCAGAGTTCAGAATGTGGATCCTTTTGCATGTGACATCCCCATGGTTCTGTCCTTTTTACTTTCTTTGGCCCACAGAGGCTTGCAAGTGGGTACCATTAAAGGTTACCTGGCGGCGCTGTCCATCTTTAAGCGCTCATCTGAAGAGTGTTCCTACTTTAAAATTCCTTTAATTTCACAGTTTCTGAAAGGGCTCACTAATGTGTTCCCTCCGTCACCTTTCCTGGTGCCCGGTTGGGATTTGAACCTTGTTCTTAAATTTCTTATGGGTGCTCCGTTTGAGCTTTTGCATTCTTGCCCTTTGAGGCTGTTAACTCTGAAAACTGTGTTTCTGGTTGCGGTTGCTTCCGCTCGCAGAGTGAGTGAGTTACAGGCACTTTCAGTTAAGCCACCCTTCACTGTATTTCATAAGGACAGGGTTGTCCTTAGAGTTCGTCCTTCTTTTCTTCCGAAGGTGGTTTCGGAATTATCATTTGGCCCAGAAATTTGTTCTTCCGGCATTCTATCCTCCTCCGAATCCTGGTAAGGAAGAGGAGAGGCTCCATAGGCTTGATCCTAGGAGAGCTTTAAGGTTTTATGTTTCACGCATGTCCCGGGTCAGAGTGGACGATCAACTCTTTATTGGGCCCGCTGGAAAGCGTTTGGGACAGGCTGTGACGAAACAGACTTTGTCTCGCTGGATTATTTTGGCCATCTCGGAGTGTTACCGCTTGGCGGGTAAGGACCCGCCGGCTGGCTTGCGGGCCCATTCTACCAGGGGTATGGCTGCATCTACTGCCCTGCAGAGGGGTGTTCCTATTCGCAACATCTGTGATGCAGCCACCTGGGCTTCTGTACATACATTTGTACGTCACTATTCCATCGATTCCATCCGGGGACAGGATCTGGCCTTTGGCAAGGCAGTCCTTTGCTCTGCTATTTGATTGGCAATTCTAAATTTTGATTCTAAATTCTTTCCCTCCTCCTTGCTCTGGTACTGCTTTGGGAGTCTGTCATAGATATGGAATACGTCGGAGGACCCAATCCCCTCGAAGAACAAGTTACTTTCTTACCTGGTAACGTTCTTTCGATGGGATGGTCCAACAACGTATTCCATATCGCTCCCTCCCTGCCTTCCCCGCTGCAGAATTTCTTTTGCGATTGCAGCTTACGTTCCGCAAGGCTTTGTGTCTGACTGGCAGTTGACTAATGTCACATGTTCTGGGGGAAAAAACTACAACTGAGGCTACGGGCATCGTGCGTCCTACTTATCAAATCGGATGACGTCGGAGGAGGTCCTCGACGACGGCGCGTCGCCGGAGGACGCAGACGCCGAAAAAAGTTTCCGAAGCAGCACAGCTGTGGTGATTACCTGTCATAGATATGGAATACGTCGTCGGACCATCCCATCGAAAGAACGTTACCAGGTAAGAAAGTAACTTGTTCGTCTTTAAGTGGTCGAATTCTTTTCATGTAGAACATGACAGCTCGGCGTACATACAGTGTGTGCAGGGTTCTTTCTTTCAGGCTTGAAGGATTCTGAAAGAACGTTGGTAGTTCTATTGACTGGTTCACATTGAACTTGGAAATTAATTTAGGCGCACATCTAGAGTGAGTGCACAGAACCACCTTATCTTTGTGGACTGTTACAAAGGGATCTAGGATCGAGAGCACCTGTGCTTCACTAACCCTACTGATGGAGGTAATAGCTAGCAAAAAAGCAGTCTTAAGGTTGAGCTCTTTCAGATTTGCCTTGTGCATGGGCTGGAAAGGAGCAACCATAAGCCTAGCCAAGACTTGTGTTTAGGTCCCATCCGGGAGCCGGGTTAGAAATGGGAGGGTGAATTCTCTTCACTCCCTCAATGAAAGCCTTAATAACTGGTATCTTCCACCATGACATTTCTGTTGTGATGTTGTGTAGGCTGAAAGTGCAGCTAGATGCACCTTTATGGAGTTGAAGACCAGGCTTGAGTAAAGTAAATGAATTGGGTATAAAACAATGTGTGTGGGAGAGCAGTTAATCGGGTTTAGGCTCTTTGAGTTGCACCAGAGGACAAACCGTTGCCGTTTACTGGAATAGCAGTATCTGGTGTTCGGTTTTCCTGCTTCCCTGAGAATGTCCATACATCTCTGAGGGAGTTTCAGGTGTCCAAACTCTATGATCTCAGGAGCCAGGCCGCTAAGTTCAATGTCTGCTTGCATGGGTGAAGCGTCTCCCCTATGTCTTGCGACAACATTTTGTACGGGCAAGGCAGTTTGACTGGAGGAGATGGGGACATCTCCATCAGATGAGCTAACCAGGGTTAGCAGGCCCACATGGGGCCACCAGTATCATTGTGACTGGTTCTTGGTGCATCTTGTGCACGAACTTGTTGCGAAGGGGAGTCGAGGAAAAGCGTAAACACATTTCCCCGACCATGTTATCCAGAGTCCGTTCCCCTTGGAACGGTTCTGGGATACCTAGAGGGGTAATCTTGGCACTGAGCGTTTTCCAGAGTTGTGAACAAATCAATCTCTTGGAAGCCCCATTCTGCAAAAACATTGGAGACGATGTCTCTGTGTAATCGCCATTAATACTCCTTGGGCAGCGGAAAGTCTCTGCTGAGTACGTCTGCCAGAAGATTGAGTTCCCCTGGAACATGTTCTGATAACAGGAACATGTTGCATTTGAGAGCCCACTTCCAAATGTTCTGGGACAGTATGGACAGCCCTGGAGAATGAGTACCCCCTTGTTTGTTTAGATAGTACATGGCCGCGGTGCTGTCAGTGAGGATGAGGATCGTCTTCCCTTGCAATTGTGTCTGGAAAGCTTTCAGTGCTTTGAACACTGCCAATAGTGCCAACAGGTTTATGTGGTTGTATGCTACGTCTGACAAACAAACTCTGTGTGCTGTTTGTTGAAGCAGGTGAGCTCCCCACCCTGTAAGAGACGCGTCTGTGGTTAAAGTGGCTTCCACTGCAGGGGTGGTAAAGGATTTCCCTTTCAAGAGGTTGTCCCTCGACCACCACTGCAGCGAGAGAACGAGGGCCGGCGGGACGACCACTAGATCGTTCCACTATCCGCTGGCCTGACACCACTGGCTGTTGAGCCACTCTTGCATTGGGTGCATGCGCAGGCGCGCATGAGGAACCAAGTAGATAAATGACGCCATCATTCCTAGCAGTCGCATAGCCTTGCGTACAGTCACCTCTCAACTGGCTACATACTGAGGGATCTGAAACTACATGTTTTGGACCCTCTCGTTGGAGGGGAAGACGAGGCCATCCTTTGTTCGAATTAGAGCCCCTAGGATTTGTCTGACCTGACTGGGGTCTAGGCTGCATTTTTTCTCGTTGATGGATCTTTTATTCAGTCTGGAATTCTCTATCGTCTTTTGGGTATTTGATAGAGATGTTTCGTAAGAGTCCCCTGTCATGAGCCAGTCGTCGAGGTAAGGGTAGACTGGGATGGATTTCCTGTGCAGATGTGCTGCTGCCACTGCTAGTACTTTTGTAAATACCCTTGGTGCAGATGCTATGCCAAAGGGTAGTACTTTGAACTGATAATGTTTGTCTTGTATCATAAATCTGAGGTATTTTCTGTGCGCTGGCAACATTGAAATATGAAAGTATGCATCTTTCATGTCCAGTGTTGCTATGTAATCTCCCTGTGACAGCAGTGGGATTACTTACTGCAGTGTGACCATGCAGAACTTTGGTGGCTTTACAAATTTGTTCACTGGGCGCAGATCTAAAACAGGGCGCATGGTTCGATCCTTTTTGGGTACAAGGAAGTACACGAAATAAATACCTTCTTTCACCTGTGACAGAGGTATGAGTTCTATGGCTCATTTCTCCTGTTGTATCTCGACTTACTGCAGAAGAATGCAAAGATGGTCTGGTGTCAGTCGTCTCCTTTTTTTGTGATCTCGAGGGCCTCATCGACCGCCTTGCCAAACAAATTGGATTCTTCCACTGGTTTGTTTATCAGTGACGCTTGCGTCTCTGACTTGAATACAGAGTTCCGTAGCCACACATGTCTCTTCAGGGAGTGTGCCCTGAGCAAGGGATCAACCAGCTGTTTCTGCAGAATACAAAGTATTCTTAAGAATGCTTTGGTTGACCTGTCTACCCTCAGTGACAGTGGTGAGGAGACAAGTACGTAGGGGTTCAGGAACCTCCTGTATGGCTTCCTGTAGTAAGGCCCACTGGGCATCGGCATAGCTGGACAACAAGGTATTGTTGGCAATGCGCGTTGACAATGCGGCCGCAACTGTGATCCTTTTCCCAAGGGTGTAAAGTCGCTTACCTTCCTTATCAGGGCGTGCCTCGCCTGTTGACAAAGCGACCCCTGCCCTCTTTTGTGTCGAAGTCACCACCAGGGAGCCTGGGGTGGAATGACCTCCGTTATACAGAGGGTCTGATGGAGAAGGGCGAAAGAGTTTTTCTATTCGTGGGTTGACACCTCTTGTGAGAGCAGGTGTTGATAATGAGGGTAGCAGACGTTTGATTAAATTGAGGCAAGGAATAGCCTGGCTGGCCAGCGGTTTCTCCTTAAGGGTTTCCTCCACGAAGTCCGCTTCGGGGACCACTTCATCTGTAGCAATTTTAAAGTGACCAACTGTTTCACGCAACATTATGTTGAAAGTGAACTGGTCATCCACTGGTGAGGGTTGTTGCCTAGTCGGAGTGAACTGGGGAGAGTCCAGAGACAGGGCATCAGGGTCTTGATGATCCGGTGACTGCCATGGTTGAGGGTCACCCACATCTTTGTTTTCTTCCCAGCCCTCTATGGGTTCATGCATGTCCTCAGGGTTGATGAATTCCTCATCCTGAGTGTCAGCAGGAATGTCATCCTCAGTTAGGTCATGATTGTATATATCCTCTTCTAAGGAGGGGTCAAAAAGTCTTGGAAATTTTGCTATGGGGTCCATAGGGCTCTTATCCCTTGGCCTCCTTGGTGTAGGTTGTTCTGAACGATAAACCTGTCCAGCCTTTCCATACAGTTCTCAAACTGTCCTCTAGTCCAAACCGAGGACCTAGAATGATCCAGAGGTGGAAAAAGGTCTTGATCTTCGCCCTCAGAGATCTCCTCTTGAGGTACCGACAGAGGTGAGACGTCTATGGGCTTCTCTTTCGGCTTATGGGTGGGTTCTGGTAGCCCCCTTAGGCCATCCTTGGACCTCGGCGGATCCTTGTGCCCTTCCGTGGGCTTCGGCGCATCCCTGCGTTGCTGCTTCTGAGAATCGGCAGCAACAATCCTAGCTAAGCTGTCGGCGACGTCCTCCACGGTCGGGAGGCGCATAGCTTCAGCCTGCGATTGCGAGGGGGTCCTCTTCGCCGGTGCCGGGTCTTTGTCCTCAACGGCTGCCTTTTTTGGCGGTGCCGGGGCCTTATCTTCTGCGACCGCCTTCTTCGGCAGAACCGGAACCCTATCGTCGCTAGACGCCTTCTTGCGATGCGTCTCGACAGGACCTTGAAATATTAGGGGTAATACCCTTTGTTTTCGATTGCCCGGTCGTTCGGCGCATTTGCGGCTGCGGGCAGGGCTGCTGATCTTGACTGTTGGTGGGTGCTGCCGGAGCTTCCGGTGTACCCGTTGGCGCTGAAATCTTCTTCGACTTTGCCGAAGAATGACTTGGGGTTGTGTGCTTTATGCTGTGTACATGTTCGTCTTTGTCGGCGGGGTGTGACTTCCCCATAGCAGTGCCTAAGCCGAGACTAGCGGCTTAGGCACTGCTAAGCCGCTAGTCTCGGCTTAGGCGACAGACTATGCGGAACGCGAGCGTTCGGTCAACAGTTCAACCTCCGGTTCAGAGGTATGATCGTCACTCTCGCTGTCGTCACATTCGGTGGCTGCGTTAGCGGGAGAAAATTCGGCCTTAGACATACCGTAGGCCGCCCACCGCTTGACTCAACGCTACTTTAATGTCTTAGGACGGAGGAGCTTACAATCCGCGCATCCTTCTTCCTTGTGATCGAGGGGCAAGCACCGGTTACACCGTCTGTGCCTATCTTTCCAGGGGAATTTACTCCTACAATTAGGGCAAAACCTAAATGGAGTCCTCTCCATAGCTGAGGATGGGTAGAGTGACGAAGACTGAAAAGGAAAGAGGAAGTAAAGGCATTCTCAATTTGTATAGAAATATCCACCCTGATCCCACTCTGCTTACTGTATAGGCCGGCGGAAGGCCCGGCCACGTGGTCGGCAGCACCGACTGGATCACCGTCTGTCGAGTTCTTGAAGGTCTTCAGCAGAAGTCTAACAGCCGTCGAAATAAGGGACGGTTTGGGTGATATGGATATTTTATATAATTATCCGACCAAAGGTCGATGGGACAATAAGCAAGTTTTACGAGCTCTCTGGTATTCAGTACCAACTGCCTTGTTCTCCATCATGGGGTCTGGCATGGATTCACATGATCTTGACTATTCCCCGTTTTCGGGCCGGGAATCTTTGGTAAAAGAAAGGAAACACAATTTCTCCTCTAAACCAATCACCGTGCTCTGGGTCATACTGCCCCCAGCCAATGACTGCCCTCTCCCTAAACCCATCCTCCGGCAGCCATCCTCTGATTTTTTACTACACCTTCAAGTTTTGCTCTGTGAGCTATCCTGCGGTTTTTGCGCTTTTTTGAGACAAACTTCTATTTTTGTTGAATCAGAGCCTGTGTGCTTTTCTCGCCATCTGCCGACAAGTGGGGACGCATTTGTCAGTGAATTTCAACACCTCTCAAGGGCAAGGATAATCGAACTTTCATTGAAGTTTCTAGAAGGCCATCGGGCCTACTCCGCACCTTTGACCATGGCGGAGGAGGAGGCGGAAGGAAGTTTCCTTTTCACGCTCTGCACCAGATGCGGACTCCGGAATGTGTTTATGGAGGACAAACGTCTTCAATGCCTCTACTGCCTTCACCTGGACCACAAGGAAGGTGATTGCGAGATCTGCCTCAGCGTCTCCAAGAGAATGATGGATTGTCACAGTAGACTTGCGGCGTGGCTAAGCGCCAAGGCCTCTGCCCTGTGCCCCAAGCAGGGTCATGCCTCACCTAGGACCACCCAGTCCGAAGAGCAGGCTTCTAAGTCCTTTGAGGATTCTCCATCGGTGGGCACCCAAGACAAGGCCAAGCGCCGCAAGTCTGCTTCCATTGGGGTCAACATGCAAGAGGGTCCCGCGATGGGCAAGGCCCGATAACCGTTTGCCTCCATCGGCAGCTAGCATTCGAGCTCCTCCTCAAAAAGGAAGTCGCCCAACCTAAGCTGCGGTAGAGGTCAGGGAAGCCTTTGGTGGAAAAAAAGATGGCTGACCTGTCCAAGAAGTACCAGGTGATGCAGGAGAAAGTCATCTGATTGAGCTTGTGGCGGCTGCTCTCTCGAAGGCCAAAGGGGCTGACCCCATGAAGGTAGCACCTACTGCGCCCAGGGTGTCCCTGCCCCCGAGACGGGAGGCCTCGGCTGGGGTGGTCACAAACGCTGCTGGCACACCGGAGAAAAGGATGCCTTCACTGAGCCTGGCTCAGACCCCTCAGGGGGCAAAAAAAAAATGGTCGGGGTGCGATCAAGTCCCAGTCCAGACGCAGGCCATACCCAAAGAGGTGGATGTTTTGTCCTCGGATGATGAGGACCAGGAGTCCCTGCACATGGTCCATGAGGACGTGGAGGGCGATGACGGTGGCAACGCTGATGGCACGGGATCTAGTGAGCCGACCACGCCTGCTCAGCCGAGAGATCCCTACACATGTTGGTGTCGGAAATCCAAAAGAGGATGCCACAGGCCCCGGCCCCTGTGGCTCCAGGACAGCCTCTGGCTAAATGGAGGAAGTGCCATCCGAAGCGCCTGCATCAATCTCACCCATTCCCGGTGATGCCACCCCCCCCTCTCCCCTGATGGACATGGACACAGCCATGGCGATGACAGACAACGATATCATCACGGCTGCGTATCGCCGCAGCCGAGGGTGCCTTTGCCTGATAAGGTGGGGTCGTTTCATGTCTTGGTCGCCAAAGCGTCTGAACTTTACCAGTTGACGACCGAAGAGACCAAGAAGGAGGGTTTCCTATACCAGAAGTGCGAGGCCAAGGGGAAAACCATCATGGCAGTGCCCCTCCTGGACAACGTGTGGGAGGAAGGCGCTGTCTGCCTGAAGAATCCATGCTCAGCCCCAGCCAAGCGGGATAGGTTGCAACCAGAGCTGGACTCTGTGGTGTCAGCGGTTGCGAGGATGAGATTGTCTAACCCCTAGTCGTCGTCTTTAGTCCCTACGGACAGCGAGGGGTAGAAGTTGGACGCCATGGGGAGGAAGGTCATTTCTCCAGCATGGGGTCTGGCACGGATTCACATGCTCATGAATATTCCCTGTCGTCAGGCTGGGAATCCTTGGTAAAGAAAAAATCAGTTTGTTTCATTTCTGAACTGTCTTTCTCCTAACAACCAATCACTGGTCTCTGGGTCATACTGCCCCAGCCGATGACTGCCCTCTACCTAAGCTGCTCCTCTGGCAGCCATCTTCAGATTTTTACCACACTTTCAAGTGTTGGGAGTCCTCGTGCTATAGCTCTCGAGCTTTTACTTCGTTTGCGATTTTTCTAAGAGTTTGCTCTTATTTTTACGGTCAATCGAGCCTCGAGCTCCATCGATCCATCATCGGAGGACCTTTTTTTCGGAACTTTCAATGCCCCCCAAAGGCTATTCTTCATCAAGTTACCTTCTTGGAGGATTCTAGAAGATTCTTGTAGGCCTACGCCACGTGGACATGGCTGAAGATGGAGGAGACTCGACGCCTCTGTTTGGGATTTGCCCTGGATGCGGTCTACGGAACATTTTCCTGGACGATGGTCACTCCCTGTGCCTCTGCTACCTGCATACCGACAAGACGCACGTGGAGAAGGCCTGTGCTTTCTGCAAGGACATGGTTCCCCGCACCATGAAGGACCGTCTCAAGCAGCTTACCAAGTGGCTCCAGTCGGGTGAGTGCCGGTCACCCAGCCACAAGAAGATATCTGAGCGGTCCTCTGAGACCTTTGAGGGTGCCCGGCGACAGGGGCCAATAAAAGGCAAAGCACTGCGAGTCTGCTGGCACTGGGAGTGCCGTTGGGACAGGCTCCTCGGCGGCCAGGAGGGGCGCAGCATCTCCGGCACCTTCGACCATGAGCCAACGGTCCGGCTCGGCTAAGAAAAGGAAGTCTGAGCACCCGGGTAAACTTCTGGAGAAGTCCCAGTCGGCACCGACGGAGAAAGCCAAAGGGGAGCATGGTGCTGACCCTCCTCCCACGGTGAATGCCCCAAGCACGACCAAGGTCGTTAAGGTCCAGATTCACCTGGCGAAAACCTGCATTAAAGTAGTGGTGGCGTCCCTGGCGAAGGCCGTTGATACAGGTTCATAGGACACGGGCCCCAAAGTGAGTTTCCCTGACGGCTAGGAGGGAATAATCTTTTCAGCCTGTAGAGAAGACGCCAGTGAAGACTATGCCGGTCATCTCACCGAAACCATCTCCCCTGATCGATAAGAGGGGGGTAGAGGGCACGATAGTCCTACAGGGCACGGACATGTAGACAACCGTACTTGACATTTCACGAAACGAGGGTGGTGCTGCGGACGCACCATTCCTTCATGCCCATGGTGCCGTCGGACTTTCATCTAAACGAGCCCTTGGTGTTACCTGTTTCGAAGGCATTGTGTCCTCCGACGTATTCCTTATCGTTGATATACGTTTCCAGCTTGCTGGCCTCGTAAATTTTTTCTCTGTAGAGGGCGCTGCGCGTCGACGTCCGCCGAGTCGATGTCCCTCGACGGCCACCGTATCGGCGCCGACGTCACCATGCCCATAAATAGACATGCGCTGCGTCCGTTGCTCACTTCTGTTTTTCCGCGCTTCGTGGGGCCTCGGAACGTCGTTGCGCAGTTCAGTCAGGTTTATCTAAATCTATTTCGACGAATATTCCTTATCGTTCTCGATGGCTTCTTAATCAGAACAGACGACGCCGCGATCCGGCTTCAAGAAATGTCGAGACTGCGGTAAAAAAAAATGTCAATAACGGATCCACACAGGGTCCGTTTATGGTGCTTGGGGTCTGAGCACCATTGTTCGGAGTGTGAGGACTGCATGTCCATGACGGCTAAAGCCCTGAAGGAGCGAAAGGGGAAGCCCGAGAGAGGTAAGTCAGCCAAAACCTCCTCGAAGGTTTCGTCGGCCGAGGCATTCGTCTCCTCGCCGTCGAAAACACTCCGATTCTAGATCTCGAAGCAGCTCCCACCATTCGTCGAGATGAAGACACTCAAAAAAGGGACGTCGAAGGTCCCATTCCTCGTCTTCGGTGTCCCCAGAAAGAGTTTCCTGTCCCACCAAACACAGTTCTCAAACTGAGTGGGAGGAATTCAGAAAGAAAATGTTAAGCGTCTTCGAGAACGCGGCCTCGACCCCCTCGAAGACAGCTGAGGGTGATGCCCCGGGTGAAAAACCCAAAAAATCAAAACGCTGCGAGTTGAAGCACCCGGCGAAACATTCCACCCAAGAGCGCCATGAGCCATCGGGTAAGAAGGCACCGTCTTTGTCGTCGAGGGTTCCTTCGACGCTGTCGTCGAGGGTTCCTACGCCGTCGTCGAAGATTCCCTCGATGCACGGGTCGGCGCCATCGACGCCGTTGTCGAAGGGTTCCTCGACGCCATCGTCGACGCCGATGAAAGAGAGGACCAAGGCTCCACAGCCAACGGTGTTTTCAAGGGCCTCCGGCACGATGCCGAGACCGTCGTCGATGCCCTCGAGTAGGATCCCGATCCTCTCGAATTCTTCGAGGCCCCTTCCAGTTTTTTTGACGCCATTTTCGGCACATTCGAGGCCGGTTACATCGGCGTCGACTACTTCGACATTTTCTCGTCCAATAACGATGAGTTTGGCTCCTTCAGCCCTAGAGATGGGCTTTACTCCATTTCAGAGATCAGAATACCCTGGTCTTTCTTCAATTTATGAGGAAAGAGAAGACTCTGACCAAGAAACTTTTGGTTTACAGAGATCCTCACTGCCTGCTGCAGAGGATTTCACCTCTGAACAAAGGAGGCTGAAGGAACTACAGGACTCACTTCATGAGGCCAGTGGACTTGACACTTCCCCAGAAGTGGAATTTGTAAAGCCAGACCCAGGGGAACATGCCGAAACACCATATAGAACCCTGATGGCAAGAATAATTGAGTTTATGGGTTGGTCTGCGCCTTCACCTGTTTTCCAACAGGATGATCTAATGGATATTTTGGACAAAGGCCCACAGGAGGACCCGGTGGTCCCCTTCCATGCAGCCCTACAAAGAAAAATTGCATCAAATTGGGAGACTCCCGAAGTCATCCCAGCAGTCAATAAAAGACTGTCGACAAAGTATAGGGTAGCGGCTGCTGACCCTGAATACCTGTCAAAACACCCGACCCCAGAGAGCCTGGTGGTTCAAGCGGCAACTTCATCCAGCAGTAGGACTGTTTACCCTACTGTCCCACAGGACAGGGATGACAAGAGGTACGACTCTATGTCAAAGAAAGTCTTCTCTGCCTGTAGTAAGGCGTTGAAGTCCATCAACGCCACCTGTATGCTCGCCAGGTTCAGTCACACATTATGGGAGTGTGCTTCATCAGTGGCTGACTGCATACCCGATGGAGAGGAGAAGGAAGCCTTCCTTAACATCATTCAAGATGGCAAAGATGCCATGTGCGAGTCTCTTCAAACTGCCATCGATTCCGCTGACAATATCAGCAGGGCCATGGCGGCTAGTACAACAATCTGCAGGCATGCGTGGTTGCGATAGTCTGGCTTTGCTCCAGATGTACAGGCCAGACTTTTGAATATGCCCTTTGACGGCTCTTCGTTATTCGGAAAAAAGGCTGATGACAGTCTGGAAAAGTTAGACTTCTAAAGCAGCAGCAAAATTCTTAGGAGCTGCTATCCGCCAAACTCCTTTTCGCCCGTCAGGAACCTCTGGGAGAGGAAAGTCCTTTCGCTATTATTCCGCATTCGGAAAAGGCAGAGGACAGCCGGCTCAAAGAGGCCAAAGAAGATCCACCCGAGGTGGACGGGTCAAAGGTACTAAGACCGCAGCAGCAGCAGGTGCCTCTTTACCCTCGGCATCTGCATCAGCTGCCCCCAAACCACTCTGAGGCCTTTGCACACAAGACACCTGTAGGGGGCAGGTTAACTCACCATCTGACGGAATGGCAGGCTATAACGTCAGATGCTTGGGCGTTGGAGACAAATGCCCAAGGTTACTGCCTACCCTTTCTACACATCCCTCAGTCATCCACCGGGGAACAGCTCCCGAAAAGTTCCAGATCTGTTCCTCTTGCAGGAAATTATGGACCTGCTAGAGAAAGGTGCCCTAGAACCGGTACCTGTAGCGGACAGGAACAAGGGCTGGTACTCCCCCTACTTTCTCATACCAAAGAAGGACGGAGGACTGAGACCCATCCTGGACTTAAGAGAATTGAACAAGTTCCTCAGGAAGGACAAGTTCAAGATGGTAACTCTCTCTCAGATCCTTCAGGCCCTCCAGCTCCAGGACTGGCTGGTATCTCTGGACCTTCAGGATGCTTATTTCCATGTGCCAATCCATCTCAAGCACAGGAAATACCTGAGGTTCGCAATTGGCAACTCTCATTATCAATTTCGAGTTCAGCCATTTGGGCTGACCTCCGCCCCGAGGGTCTTCAAGCTGATGTTGGTAGTGGCGGCGAGTCTAAGGAGGGAAGGGATCCACGTCTATCCCTACCTGGACGATTGGCTGATCAGGGCCGTATCTTCGGAACAGGCCCGGACCCAGCTAGATTATGTCTGCCTCTTCCTTCACAGACTGGGCTTCTCCCTCAATTTAAAGAAGTCACAGATGATACCATCTCAGAGACTCCAGTTCATTGGAGCGGTCCTGGACACTTCCCTGGGAAAAGCCTCGCCACCAGAGGTGAGGGCTCAAGATATTCTACAGATGGTCACCAAGTTTCAAAATGCCCAACGTCTCCCAGCCTTTGACTTTTTGAGGTTGCTAGGCCTCATGGCATCCTGCATCTTCCTTGTGCCAGAGGCTCGCCTGAGAAAGAGATCTCTTCAGTGCGCACTAAGAAGTCAGTGGTCACAATTCTCAGGGAGAATGTCAGACCTCCTCCGGATTCCGGACAAGGTAGCCCACGACCTTCAGTGGTGGGCCTATTCAGAGAACATCTTGACAGAACTGTTTTGGCAACCATGGCCGGAGATCACAGTAGTCACAGACGCCTCGCTCACAGGGTGGGGGAGCCCATGCCAACGACTTGACCATCAGCGGTCTTTGGTCTCCATTGGAGTCCAGACTACATATCAACCTATTAGAGCTGAGAGCGATCAGACTAGCGCTGAAAGCTTTCCTGCCATCAGTACAGGGGAGAAATGTCCTGATAATGACGGACAACACGGTGGCCATGCACTACCTCAACAAAAGAGGAGGCGTAGGATCACTACCACTGTGCAGAGAGGCAATGCAGCTCTGGTTTTGGGCAATTCGGGAAGGAATCTCCATCGGCAGTCCATCTAGCCGGAGAGAAGAATTTGACAGCGGACGCTCTGAGCAGGCAGAGCACAGTCTCCCAAGAATGGGAGCTAGCTCAGGAAGTCCTTCAAGAGATCTTCGCCCTTTGGGGGAACCCCTCGGGTGGATCTGTTCGCCACAAGCACCAACAGGAAGTGCGATCTGTTCTATTTCAAGGGAATTTCCCCCGAGAGGAGCTCTGGGAGACGCGTTCGTAGTGGACTGGGAGTTTCCACTCCTCTACGTGTTTCCACCAGTCCCTGTTATTCCTCAAATGATCAGGAGGCTGAGAAGATTCCGGAAAACCATGATCCTAATTGCCCCGGACTGGGCCAGGAGAACGTGGTACCCGGACCTTCTAGATATGTCCATCTGTCCTCCAATCCGTCTTCCACTCAAAGAGAATCTTCTCTCGCAGAAGGGATGTCAGGTTCTCCATCCAGACATCAGAAGCCTCAACCTTCACGCTTGGCTTCTGAAAGATTGAGGTACAAGGTTTGGGATCTCCCTGATGACGTCATGGAGGTGTTGCTTACGGCCAGAAGACCAGCAACAAAGTCTTTATACCGCTGCCGTTGGAACAAGTTTTGCAGCTGGTGTAGGGAAGAGAATATCGACCCCATTTCATGCGATACACCAACGGTGCTATCGTTTCTACTCTACTTGGCAAACTCAGGCCTTCAAGTTGGCACTGTAAAAGGCTATCTCGCAGCGCTTTCTATCTTCAAGCGCACTGCGGAGGAACCATTGTATTTCAAAATTCCTCTAGTGGTACAATTTCTCAAGGGTCTGACTAATGTTTACCCTCCAAAACCATTCCAGGTTCCATTATGGGACTTAAATTTAGTCTTAGACTTCTTAATGGGCACTCCATTCGAGCAACTTCACTCTTGCGCATTAAGATTTCTCACACTTAAAACTGTCCTCCTTGTAGCACTAACATCGGATAGGAGGGTGAGTGAGCTACAAGCTCTCTCCTGTAAACCCCCACATACAATCTTCCACAAGGACAAGGTTGTCCTCCAGGTGAAGCCTAATTTTCTCCCAAAGGTGGTTTCTGAATTCCATATTACTCAGAAAATTACCTTGCCTTCATTCTACCCTCCTCCCCATCCGGGGAAAGAGTAGGAAAGGCTACACAGGCTGGACCCTAGGCGAGCTCTCAGCTTTTACATCAGCAGAATGGCTAGAATCAGGCAAGCAGACCAGCTGTTTGTAGGATACTCAGGTCACAAGTTGGGACTACCCATAACAAAACAAACCATGTCCAGGTGGATTATCTTGGCCATCCTGGAATGTTATAGACTAGCAGGGAAAGAGCCACTCCAAAACCCCAGGGCTCATTCAACCAGGGGTATCGCAGCTTCTTCGGCTCTCCAGAGAGGGGTACCGGTCCGGGACATATGTGCGGCTGCCACATGGTCGTCCGCACATACATTCATACATTCACAAAATTTTACAATCTGGATTCCTCCACTGCTCAAGAGACCAGATTTGGCAAAGCCGTATTACACTCGGTCCATCCCTAAAGGGATGTATAACACTATCACTCCCTCCTCCAATTACATACCACTGCTATGGGAGTCTATCAAAGATAAGGAATACGTCGGAGGACACAATCCCTTCGAAGAACAAGTTACTTTCTTACCTGGTAACGTTCTTTCGTCGGGATGTTCCTCCGACGTATTCCTTATCGCCCCTCCCATCCATCCCCGCAGTGATAACTTCCCTTGTGGTTGCTGCTTTCGCTCCTGCAAGTTTACTAACCAATTCAGGCATGTCTTTCTTATACTACAAAACGGAACTGAGCAACGGACGCAGTGCGTGTCTATTTATGGGCATGGTGACGTCGGCGCCGATACGGTGGCCGTCGAGGGACATTGACGCGCAGCGCCCTCTACAGAAAAGAAATGTCCGAGGCCAGCAAGCTGGAAACGTATATCAAAGATAAGGAATACGTCGGAGGAACATCCCGTCGAAAGAACGTTACCAGGTAAGAAAGTAACTTGTTCTTTCTTCCCGATGCCTTCGTCGCCGGCTGAGAGGACCCTGCACTCGCTTGATGTGGCTAGAGCGCAGAAGTTCTACGTGGACCGCACGAAGAGTTTTCGGAAGACATCACAGCTATTTGTGAACTTTGGTCCTGTGAACCAAGGGAAGACCCTCTCCAAGGCTTCCATTTCCAGGTGGCTCTCTGGCTGCATTGCCCATTGTCACCGGTTGGCAAACTGAACGTTTCCTGGCCGCCCAAGAGCCCATTCAACCATAGCGATCACTGCTACTACGGCGTTCCTGTCTGGTGTGCCCCTGCTGGACATCTGCAAGGCTTCTACGTGGATGTCGATGCACACCTTCATGAGATTCTACTGCGTCGACTGGGATTCCAGGGAGGTGTCAAGAGCCGGCCAAGCAGTGCTGCACAACCTGTTCGCTTGAAGGTGAGCCTGGTAAGGAGGTAAGAGATGATTTGAGATGCTTAATGTTGAGCCTTGCCACCTCCCGTGATTGTGCATGTGTGTACTGCTATGTGTTCTGTATTCATGAGCTTGTGAATCCATGCCAGCCCCCATTCTGGAGAAGGAACAAGTTACTTACCTGTAACTGTTCTCCAGCATGGGCCTGGCATGGATTCACATGCAAACCGTCCCGCCTACCCCTCTGCAGCTCTTCTCTTGGTCCTACTGCCACTTTACGTGCTACCAAATCTGAAGATGGCTGCCAGAGGATTGGCTTAGGTAGAGGGCAGTCATTGGCTGGGGACAGTGTGAACCAGAGACTCCTGATTGGTTTTTAGGAGAAAGACAGTTGAGAAACCAAACTGATTTTTTTCTTTACCGAGGATTCCCAGCCTGGCAGGGAATATTCATGAGCATGTGAATCCCTGCCAGACCCATGCTGGAGAACAATCATTACAGGTAAGTAACTTGTTTCTTACTCCGCTGCGTCGACCATCAAGACAGCCAACACATTGGCGATCATGGCCAGGTACAACAGGGAACTGTGGTACAAGCTGGCTCCGATTCTGGAGTTCTTACCCAACGACAAGTGGGTGGAGGCGATCACCCTCCTCCAGGAAGGTGAGGTGGTGTCGGACCATACCATCACAGTTGCCCTGGATATTGCTGACACAGGTTTCCGACGGGGAACATTGTCTGCCTCAGTCGTCGAGGCTGGCTGGAGGTGCAGACGACGGTGCTGGACATGCCTTTCGACAGGGATAACCTATTGGAAGGCTGTAGATGAGTCCTTGCAGGCCACCAAGACAGACACTGATACTGCTCGGGCCCTGGGTACTCTCCAACAGCACTGATCTTCCTTTCTTGCCTCTGGAGGAACGTCTGGCAGATTGACAAGTTTTCGGCGGGGCTCCTTGTACCGTCGGCTCTCCCAGTCCAGGGCTCAGGAGGCCTACAGAGACCGTTCCAAGTCTTTCGGTGGAGGTCGACAGTGCTGTTGCCGCCCCTAGGGCAGAACGCAGGTGCAGAAGCGGGACTGAACGGGCCAGAACCTCGAGCCCCCACCCATGCACCCCGGTAAGTGGCCGGCTGGCTGGGTTCATGAGCGAGTTGGAGAATATCTCCGACAGATGGGTGCTGGACGCTCTCGCTCACGGACACACCCTGGAGTTTCAGCAAGTGTCAGTGGATCCCTCTGGTGACACGGCAGGAGCAGCACATCCCTCAGCTCCTGCAGGAGGTACGGGCCATGCTGCAAAAAAGGGCGATAGAGCTAATTCCAAGACGACTTATGCTCTCCGGAGTCTACTCTAGGTACATTTTAGTCAAAAAGACGACTGGGTGGGGAGGGGGTTGGAGGGGTGCTGGAGGATCATCCTACACCTGCGGCATCTCAGCAAGTTCTTAAAGTCCCAAGAATTCAGGATGGTCACGTTGCAGCATGTGCTGGGCCAACTGGAGGAAGGACACTTCTTGTCGTCGCTGTATCTGGAGGACGCCTACTTCTACGTCCCCATTCACAGGAAACATCGAGGTTCCTGTGCTTCGTGTTACAGGGAAGGCACTACCAGTTCAAGGCCCTCCGTTTTGGCCAAAAGTCGTCTCCCAAGGTGTTCACAAAGTGCCTGGCACCAGTGGCGGTCCATCTACGTCTACGAGAGATGCACGTGTACCCGTATATTGACGACTGGCTCATCCGGGCCAGTTCAAGGGAGGTAGCCGTCGAACACATGGAGTCGACCGTCCAGCTGCTGACGGATCTGGGGTTCTCCGTCAATTATCCGAAGTCCTGCTTGACGCCATTGCGGAACGCACTGTTCCTGGTGGCCAGGCTCAACAGTCTCCTGCCTAGCGTCGCCCTCGAAGGAGAGGATAGTGGCCGTGCTGGGGAAAAGTACAAAAGCTGTTACTGAAGACCGCCACGGTGAGGAACGCTCGGCATGATGTTGTCTTACATCTACCTCTTCCGGCTATGCAGGTTGCGGATGCAAACTCTTCAAGAGTTCCTGGACGCTTGCTGGATACAAGTGTCTGGAAGCTTCGTGGACAAGATCCCTCTCAGCGAGGAGTTCTGTCGGACGATAAGGTGGTGGTGGCATCCACTCTCCCGAGGCACAGAGTTTCATAACAGGAGACAGTCACCACAGACGCTTCCCTGGAGGGCTCGGGAGCCCACACTGGATGTCTGCACGGCAGAGACCTGTGGCTGCCAGAGGATAAGGATCTCCACGTCTATGTCCTGGAGCTGCGGGCAGTGTTCTGGGCCCTCAAGTAATTCCTTCCGTCCCTGAAGGGCAAGGTGGTGAGGATCTTCACGGACAACACCAGCAGAATGTTCTACATCAAGAAGCAGGGGGGCACTGTATTCCCAACGCTCTCCAGAGTGGCGCGGAACTTGTGGCACTGGGCTGTTGTAAAAGACACGGTCCTCATCCCTTTTCACCTGACGGGAGTGAAGAACACCAGTTGTGCTCCTGCCACGAGTGGGAACTTCGGCAGGACTAGGTGGACCGCATCTTCATCAAGTGGGGAAGGCCCCAGATCGATCTGTTTGCAACGGTGGTGAACTCCATATTCCAGAGATTTGCCAGCAGGTTCCACCAGCTGAAGAGCATGTGGGACACATTCTCCTTCCCGTGGGAAACCCTGTTTCTGCACGCATGCCCCCCCCCCCCACCACCTCCCCGGTTGCCTCTCCTGTTGCGAGTCATCCGAACAGTGCCGATGCAGGATGATACTCGTCGCTCAGCTTGGCCGAGGCAGATTTGGTACCGAGACCTTTTCAGCCTGTCAGCGTCGCCTCCAGTCAAGCTGCTAGTGGTCACAGATTTGCTCACCAGAGAAGGAGGTGCAATCCTGCATCACGACTCTGGATCGCTGAACCCGAGAGCTTGGCTCCTGCAGCCCTAGAGTTTGGAGGATACAAGTTGCCGGCAGACTGCAGGGAAGTGCTTGCAAAGGCCAGGGTGTCGTCAACTCTTAAATGCTACGGTCACAAGTGGAAGCGTTTTGCTACCTGGTGCAGGTCGCAGAAGATCACCCCTCTGAGGGTCACGGCCCCACACATTCTTTGCTGCTTGTTGTCTCTGGCCAAGGCGGGGCACGCCTCCAAGGTGCATCTGGCTGCTATCTCCCGCTACACCAGGTCTCCAGGAAGGTCATCTCTTTGGTCCCACCGTCTCGTCAAGTAATTCCTCATAGGACATTCGATCTTTCCTGCCGGTGAAGACTTCTGCCCCGGCGTGGGAACTCAATGTGGTGCTGACTAGGCTCATAGGAGCCCCCTTCGAGCCTATGCATCAGGCTCCTCTCGTTCCTCTCGTGGAAGACGGCTTTCCAGAGATCGAGGCCCTATCCTGCAAGTAGCCGTATCAGACTCTGACTTTCCACGAATTGAGGGTGGTGCTGTGGACGCACCCCTCCTTCATGCCAAACGTTCAGTCGGAATTCCACCTCAATGAGCCTTTGGTGTTACCTGTGTTTTTTCCGAAGCCTTCGTCACCGGCTGAAAGGGCCTTGCACTCGCTTGCACTGGCTTGTGCTCTGAAGTTCTACGTGGCACATACAAAGAGTCTTCGGACTGCGTCTCAGCTGTTCGTAAACTTTGGTCCTGTGAACCATGGGAAGGCCTTATCCAAGGCTTCCATCTCAAGGTGGCTCTCCGACTGTATCACACACGGTCATCGTTTGGCCAACGGATTGCAGCCGGCTGTATGTGCGCCCATTCCACCAGAGCGATCGCTGCGACGACGGCGTTCCTATCTGGTGTGCCCCTGCTGGACATATGCATGGCCTCTATGTGAAGGTCCACACATACCTTCACAAGTTTCTACTGCGTCGACAGGGTTTCCAGGAGGAGTCCAGAGTCAGCCAAGCAGTGCTATGCAGCCTGTTCGCTTGAGATCAGTCTGTTCCAGAGGTAAGAGTTGATTGCTTCTGTTGAGCCTTGCCAGCTACCGTGGTGCTGTAATGTTGTATTGCTATGTATTCTTTATTCATGAGCAAGTGAATCCATGCCAGACCCCATGCTAGAGAAGGATCAAGTTACTTACCTATTGTTGTCCAGCAGCGGTCTGGCATGGATTCACATCTGAACCCGCTCTCCTACCCCTCTGCGGCTCTTCTTGGTCATAATGCCACTTAACGTGCTTACCAAATCTGAGGCTGGCTGACAGAGGAGGGGCTTAGGGAGGGGGCAGTCATTGGCTGGGGGCAGTATGACCCAGAGTACAGTGATTGGTTTAGAGCAGAAATACAGTTTGTTCGTGAAAGTGAAACTGTCTTTTCTTTTACCGAGGATTCCTGGCCAGACAGGGAATATTCATGAGTATATGAATCCATGCCAGACCCATGCTGGAGAACAATAGTTCTGATGCTTGTTAATCTTCTTAGAATCACATGCAGTTCATATAGTCTGACATCTAGTGGTAACCGTGGAATATTGCATCTTGTCTTTCGAGGATCGAAAGGGGACGTCGACATGGGCGTGCCTGTAACACTATTCATAAAGTGAAGTGTAGTGTACCCAAAATCCCTCACGTGTCAAGTTCCCTCAGATTGTGGTCTTCCGCCCAGCTAGCTGGCCGCCTTATGCAAATTGAAATATTGTTACATTTCCCGACCTTTTTCTTTTATCGTCCCCTTCTCGACGATTGATTCCTGCACCACAGCTAAAGAACACTCTTCGACGGCTGGGCTCCTGTCGACCGCGTGGCCGGGCCTTCTGGCCGGCCTATACAGTAGGAAGAGTGGGGTCTTGGGGATTTTCTATTCTTTTCAAGAATGTCTTTCCTTCTCCCCTCTTTGTCCCTTTTGGTTTTGCCGTTGCTTTTGAATTCCCGAGCTATGGACAGGACACCATTTAGATTTTGCCCTGTATGGGAAAATTCCCATGGAAAGACAAACACCGGCGGTGCAATAAGTGTCTTCCCCTCAATCACGATGAGGTCTCCTGTGAGGCCTGTAAGCTCCTACGCCCTAAGACTGTTAAGGAGCGTTGAGTAAAGCGGTGGGCAGCCTAAACTATGCCGCAGGCCCAGGGTAGCTCCCCCGCAGCCGCTGAGTGTGATGAGGAGATAAGCGACGAGCAGAGCGCCACTTCGGACACCATTGACCTTACATCGGAGCGCTCTCGCTCCACGACAACCGTCCCTTGCCCCGCTAGGCACGTTGTATGTTAGGCAAGATTTGGAGTAGTACCCTTTGGGTGCACTACAACAACCTTGACCTCCTGGCAATAGGAGCCCAACCTTTGGTATAAGTCTGTACTACACAGGTTGGTAGCGTGATTGAGCAGCCAGGCATATCTCAAGAGGGGTCAATGTGAGCAGTAGGAGAGTTACACAGAGATTCACAGTGACAAGTATTCATATAAACACATACACCGAGGGTTTCATGATTTAAACCATTATTAATTTATTAAACATTCAGTTTGAGTAAGCCTTCTTCAGAAGGGGTAATATAATAGTAATACACAAATACACTCAAATACACACTCTTAGTAGTTCTAAATCTGTAAGTACCCCTTTGGGATGGCACACAGACATTTCCTACACCCTCAGGTGACTTAAATAGCTAGGACACTGTGGATGTTAATATATCACTGTTGCATTTAGAACAATACTTAGGAACATGTCAAAGATAAAGGCTATTAAAACAAAACAAGAGTTCTCACAAATATTCTGAAAGCAGGAAAGTACTTTTGTAAACCCCCACTGCAAAATAAGTTAACCCCTTCCTGGAAGGAAGACTAAACACAAAGTCAGAGGGAAGAAGAGTCCTTCAGGGAGCCAGGCCATGCCAAAGTCAATTGGGTAAAAGTCTAGGTGAGCTGAAGCACTTCTTAAAGGTAGGTAAAAGTCTTGCACAATGTTTTAGAAGTCTTTGTAGAAAAGAAGAAATCAAAGCAGGGCCACAAGCTGATTAGGCTTTTGAGGTAAAGAAGTTGTTAGCAACTCTACAGAAGTAACCAAAACAAGTGTAAACTGAGAACAAGTGAGGCTACACAACAAGAGGTAGAGTACCATTTGTGTTCCTCGGCCTCAGTCATGGGGACAAGAGGGAGGACCTCTAGAGGACTCCTGCACTGCAATGGGATGATCTGCGACAGAAAAGTACCAACTTCTATTCAGTGGCATTTTGCGGTTTCAGCTCCTCCCGTCTCAGCAAACCGCACCACTGTGGTTCTTCGTCGAGTTGGGCTTTCCTTGCATCTGGGGTCCAGCACTCTGTTAAGGTGGCTCATGCTTGGTCAGTCCTGCTTCCTGGGAGACCAGAGGATCTTCCTGGTGCTCTTGGCCAACTTAAAAGCAACGCACACAATCTGGTGTTCCTCTCCCCGACGCTTCGGTTCCAGCAGCAGCAGAAATGCAACCAGCTTCGAGAGGATGTCCAGACGTGCTTACTTTGGAGTTGATTGGTCCCACCAAGTCAAGGGGGAGAAGTCCTTGCAGGGCTTCTCTAGTCGAGGCGAATTCGGAGCTTCAGCGCAGCAGCAGGGCTTCACTGTGTAAATCAAAGTTCCAGGAGTTTCAGCAGGCGTCTCTTCCAGTTCTTCTTCGAATTCCTTCGTCCAGTGGTCGACTCTGCCTTCCACGCCAAAAAGCCTCGCCTTTTATGCAGGTTTCTCCCATTCATTCCAGTCTAGCTGTCAGTCACCCAGCAGGGTAGTTGTCCTTGCCGGACAGCCAGCCATCCAATCGCCTAAGAGTGCATTCCTGTCTCCTAGGAGACTAAGCACAGGGAGTTTCGGCACCTCCCTCGCTTCCTGCCCCTGCCAGACACCCTGGAACCAGAGGCCTTCTTCACTTGTGACTCAGCCAAAGACAAAATGAACAAAGGGGCCAAACCTGGTTTGGCGTGCAGAGTAAATCTCAAGAATGACCTTTCCACAAAGAAATGGTGAAAAAGAAGACCAGGGCCATTTTGACAAAAATGACACCCTTGGGTGCTTTACTGCAGCTGCAAACGCAGCCTGCGGTAAAAGCACACCACTGTAGTTTAAAAGTAAACCACTGCCACCAACCATTCATCAAGGAAACGGTAACATACAAATGTTACATGAGAAACTAGACAAAGGGGATACAAAGTAACCCCTGCACCACCCTATTGTAAGATAGTATGTTCTGGGTCTAAAAAGTTACAATGTAAGTAGTCAATTTCACTTCACTGCTCTTGGAAACAGTAGTTTATCCAAGAGAATGTATTTAAACCTTTGGGAAATGTGAAAGACTTCCCTGTGCCACTGCATTGAAGGTGCTGTGTGTCACAATGTAAAATATGCCACCTATGGGGTTTGTCAGACTCCACACGCCAAAAGAAACACATTGTTTAAATCATAGAAAAAATACATGAGTGGGGGAAAAAAGGGTCTCACTCTCTCCAGGTAAAAAATTAAAGTCCTCAAAATCCGGCAAAGGTGCTGGGGGTCTCTAAGGTAGAGAGGAATTAGCACATTTCTGAGAATTCTCCCTAACACTGTAAGTCCTGCTATGGGGAATGTACATCCCGGCGACAGGGACGCACCCAATACTCACACAAAGTACACAACCCCCGGTTCCGCCTCAACGGTTCAGTCAAAGCGGTTCAAGGCTCCAACGGGTATGTCGGATATTTCGACGGCACCTGCTAATTTGCATGATCGGCAGCCCTCCCCCCAACCGCGAAAGCGTCATGCGTCCGGGCAGTCTAAAAGTAAGGGCGCCAGCACCAAAAGCCATGGGGACGTCCAGACGCCTCGGAAGAGAACGCTGACGCTGCTTAAGGCTCCGGTTGCATTGGAATCTACCGCACAATGGCCTACACAGTCCAAACACCTCCCTGTAACGCCGAACATCAGCGAGAGTATCGCTAAGATCGTTTCGGCGGTTAAACAAAAAGACAAGGCTAGGGACACGTAGAAAGATACGTCGAAATGCCAGGAAGGGCTGAAAGATTACTCTGAGAGTCCTCTATCGTTATCTAAGACTCTTGTTGAGAAATCTCGACGTTCAAGGGAGGAGGATAATCAGATCATCAGGAAGAGCCCTTTCCTCCTCTAGGCTCCTCTGGCTCATAATGGACCAGAGAGAAGTTTGAGGGTTGCATGAACAGGCTGGAGAAGTTTGTAGACTTTTCTGAAAGGTTTGCTCCTAAGAGGTCGTGTGAAGAGACCCCTTATACACCAATGGCTAAGTTCCTGAGGACTGGTTTTTGACCTCACTGAAGGAGTTCCTGTTGACCTATACATACAGGATGATGATCCCTTTGCTGTAGATCCATTCATACAGGATTATGATCCCTTTGCTGATTATGCAGATGACCCTACTGATAACACCCAGGGATGGGAGGACGACCAGCCGGTAGATGATCCACCCTGACCCCTTATGTATGGACTCTTCCCCCGTCACCACCATTATGTCAGGCATCGGCTGTTGATGACCAGATGGCGTTTAATGCCATCTTAAAGAAACCAGCCGAATACTTCCAAATTGCCACCCAGGAAGCAGTGCCAGATTCAGATTTTGTTGAAGACATTTTAAAGGAGAAGCCTCCTGCCAGTAAGGCTATCCCATTACTTACTTCTAATAAAAGACGGATTGCTCCTTCATTATTAACGCCCTCACAAACCAGGGCTGTTAATCCACAGGTGGAAAAGCTTTTTCGCCCTTCTCCTGCTGCCCCCCTCTACATTAGGGGGCATGCCACCCCAGATTCTCTGGTTGTTTACGACAACAGGGAAGAGGGCAGGTGTCCCCTTGTCCACAGGTGAGGCACCGCCCGACAATGCAAGAAATGGTATGCTCTGGGGAAAAAGAATCACTACTGCAGCAGCATACTCCTCCCGCATAGCCAACAACACTACGCTGTTGGCCAGCTACTCGGATGTTCAATGGAACCTGCTGCAGGAGGGCCTACAGTAGGTCCCTGAACTGCTGTGTACTCGCCTGCTTACGATTGTATCTGAGGGTAAGCAGGTGAACCACAACATTCTCAAAAATACTTTAGATGCTGCTGAAACGGCGGGAAGGACTTTAGCCGAGGGTACCCTGCTAAAACGTCATGCCTGGTTGAAGAACTCCGGGTTCAAGTCGGAGACTCTGGTGTCCTTCATCGGCAAGCCGGTGAAGGACTCCAACCTGTTTGGCAAGGCTGTTGATGAGGCGCTGGAATCCGCAAATAAGCAACACGAGACTTTGAAGACTTTGAACCAAATTACTCAGACACTTTCAACCGAGAGGGGGAGGTTCTAGTTGCTCCTTTTGTGGGCAATCCTACTTTTGCCCCCTCACAACCAATGTGGTTCCGGGAACGATTGGTCCTCAGGACAGAGGTCTACCTCCACTACCCCCTATCCACCTACGGGGCAACACTGGGAATGGAAAGGGTCGTAATTCCGCCCAGAGCCTCCCCGGTCTTCAGTCAGAAATGAATTCAGACTCTGGTCCCCTCCCATGCCTCCCCGGTCGGGGGGGGGGGGGATGTATAACATCATTCCTGCATGCATGGGAGGGGATTACAACAGACCAGTTGGTGCACAAGACCGTCGCCCACGGTTACTGCATCGAGTTCAGCCAACCACGTCGATTCAATCCTCCGAGATCACGACACCTAACACCAGAACACCTGAGGATCCTGGTGCAAGAGGTCGAGATCCTGCAGGAAAAGGCGCTATCAAAGTCGTCCCTCTTCTACAGGTAAACAAGGGTATTTATTCATTGTACTTCCTTGTACCCCAAAAAAGGATCTCACCATGCGCCCTGTGCTAGACTTGCGTCCAGCGAACAAATTTGTCAAACCTCAAAAGTTTCGGATGGTAACGCTGCAAGAGGTAATTCCTCTGCTAACGCAGGGGGATTACATGGCAACATAGGACATGAAAGATGCATACTTTCATATTTCAAAGTTGCCAGCGCCCAGGAAATATCTAAGGTTCATGGTAGAGGACAAGCACTACCAATTCAAGGTACTTCCCTTCAGCATTGCCTCAGCCCCAAGGGTGTTTACAAAAGTACTGGCAGTGGCAGCAACACACCTGCGCAGGCAATCCATCCGAGTTTATCCTTACCTCGACGACTGGCACATAACAGGGGCTTCCTACAGAACATACCCACAAGACGATAGATCTCTTATTCAGTCTAGGATTCTCCATAAACGAGAAGTCCAGCCTAGACCCAAGCTAAGTCAAGCAGTTTCTGGGGGTCCTAATTCGGACAGAAGTCCTCGTCTTCCCTTCCAACAAGAGGGTACAAAACATGCTTTTTCAGATTCCTCAGTATGTAGCCAGTCGAGAGGTGATGGTACGCAAGGCCATGCGACTGTTAGGAATGAGGGCGTCCTGCATTTACTTGGTTCCTCATGCACATTTGTGCATGCGTCCCATGCAAGAGTGGCTCAACAGCCAGTGACGTCAGGCCAGCGGACAATGGGACAATCTAGTGGTTGTCTCGGCAGCCCTTGTTCTCTCTCTGCATTGGTGGTTGAGGGAAAACCTCTTGAAGGGGAAAACCTTCACCACCCCGCAGTAGAAGCCACTCTCACGACAGACGCATCTCTCACAGGGTGGGGGGGAGGGTCACACTTCCTTCAGCAGATGGCGCACACCGTTTGGTCCTCAGCAGTAGTGTCCAACTACATAAACCTGCTGGAGCTGTTAGCAGTATTCAAAGCACTAAAGGTCTTTCAGACACAGATTCAGGGGAAGACAGTCTTGATTCTCAGACGGCACCACGGTCATGTTCTACCTGAACAAGCAAGGGGGCACTCACTCTCCAGGGCTATTCAAACTGTCCCAGAGCATTTGTAAATGGGTTCTCAAACACAAGATGTTCCTGTTGTCTCAACACGTTCCAGGGGAACTCAATCTTCTGGCGGACGTGCTCAGCAGAGACTTCCCACTGCCCTTAGAGTACAAATGGCGACTATACGAAGACAGTGGGCCTCATTACGATCGTGGCGGTCCGGAAATAACGGTGGCGGTAAACCCGCCGCCACCGTTGTTTCCGGACCGCCTGATCCCGACCCCTGCAGGCGGGAGGTGATGTTCCCGCCAGGTCTGACCTGGCGGGTTTAACACCGCCCGCCTGCAGGCGGACGAGGAAACACCGGCAGCATTACAAGATGCTGCCGGTGTTTCCATGATCCTGATTCCCATTGAGTCCCATAGGACTCAATGGGAATGGGGATTTACACCATTCCGCCTCCGTGATTCCCGGAAAACCGGGGTTGTGATGCCCCGGTAATTCCGGGAGTCACGGAGGCGGAATGGTAATACGAGTCCGGCGTTAACCAGGCGGTTTTACCGCCTCGGTTAACGCCGGACTCGTAATGAGGCCCATTGTCTCCAATGTTTTCGCAGAATGGGGCTTCCCAGAGATCGACTTGTTCACAACTCTGGAGAAGGCACAATGCCAAGATTATGCCTCCAGGTACCCTCAGAACCGATCCAAAGGGACCGGTCTCTGGATAACATGGTCAGGAAAATGTGTTTGCGCTTTCCCCCCTCCCCCGACTGCCCTACTCAACAAGATCGTGCACAACATGCACCAGGAACCAGCCACGATGATATTGGTGGCCCTGATGTGGTCCCGCCAACCCAGGTTCTCCCATCTAATGGAGATGTCACCCTCTCCTCCAATGAAACTGCCTTACCCATACAACATGTTATCGCAGGACAGAGCGGGGGTGGGGGGGAACACTTCATCCATGCCTGGAAACTCTGAACTTAGCGGCCTGGCTCCTGAAGTCAGAGTTCGGGCACCTCCAACTTCATCAGAGATGCATGGACATACTTAGGGAGGCAAGAAAGCCTAACACTCGATATTGCTATTCCAGTAAATGGAAATGCTTTGTCATCTGGTTCAATTCCAAGAGCATCAATCCCACTGACTGCTCACCTACCCGTGTTGTACCTGACCACTTACTAGACTCAGGCCTGGTGTTTAATTCCCTGAAGGTTCACTTAGCTGCACTCTCCGCCTACACTACGTCCCAACAGAAGGGGTTGTGGTGGAAGATGCCATGGAAGGGGTTAAGAGGATGCATCTCCCCCCTATTTCTAACCCGGTTCCCGGATGGGACTTAAATGTGGTATTGACCAGACTTATGGGGTCTCCTTTTAAACCTACGCATAATGCAAGTCTCAAAGCTCTTACCTACAAGACCGCCTTCCTAGTGGCAGTCACTTCAATAAGGAGAGTCTGGGAACTACAGGCCCTTTCAGTTCTAGACCCCTTTGTTACATTTCACAGCGATAAGGTGGTTCTGTGCACTCACTCTCGATGTGCGCCCTAATTTATTTCCAAGTTCCATGTGAACCAGTCTATAGAACTGCCAACTTTCTTCCAGAATCCCACTAGCGTGGCGGAAAGACGGCTACACACACTAGATGTGCACAGGGCAGTTATGTATTAACTGGAAAGAACTAAACCACTAACAAAGACTAACCAGTTTTTCGTTTCAGTGGCAGCTGGTAGAGAAGGGTATACTGTCTCTAAATCAGCCATCTCAAGGTGGATTGTCAATTGCATCACACTCTGCTACACTCTTGCCAAGAGAGACCTGCCCTTCAAGCCTAGAACACACTCTACCTGGGGCACTGAGGCTTCCATAGCACTCATTGCAAATGTTCCTCTCGAGTCCATTTGCAAAGCGGCAACCTGGAGTTCTGTACACCTCTTTACAAAACACTATTGCCTAGATACTCACTCTTGGTCCGATTCCCAGGGTGGGACAAGCAGTACTAAGAGCTCTTTTCACTACTGTTCCTTCTCACATCCCACCTCCAACACTGGGTACTGCTCGCTAGTCTATGCACAGCATGTGATTCTAAGCAGATTAACAAGCATCAGAAGACATGCATTACTTAACGTAATAACATTTCAGATGATTGTATCTGCTTAGATTCACATGCGCCCACCTGTCCTCCCCGCTCGGATGGAAGGAACATAGATATCTTACTACTATTCTCTTTTCTGTATTCACCCGCGATAGTCGCAAGGCTCCCTCACGGCAGAATAAATACAATCGGAGGGACCTTGGCGCGTGAGGGATTTTAGGTACACTACACGTCATGTTAGGGTTAGTGTTCTAGGCACGCCCATGTCGACGTCGGCTTTTGATCCTCGAAAGACAAGATGCAATACTCTGAAGTTACGACTAGATATCGGACTATATGTACAGCATGTGAATCTAAGCAGATACAATCATCAGAAATGCTATTACGGTAAGTAATGCATGTTTTACAGGTAAGTAACTTATTCCTTTTCTCAAGTCAAGATGAGAAGTGTGGTCTGCCATTGGGGTAGCTTAGAATTCAGAGATGGTGTCTGCCACAGTGCCCATTTGGACATGAGTCGAACACTGTGCCTGCCAATAATGCTTTTGTCTTGTAGATCAGATTTGCTGCAAGTAGCTACTTGTTTATGGTGCTTTCTTCAATATTCATTCTGGCTGTCCACTTTCTAACAATATGCACCGGCTCATTCAGACTCCTTCCCCTTTCAAAAGGAACACTTCTAAAAAATGTTTCACAAAAATTTCGGACACATATGAAAGTTGCATGGTCTAATGATTTGACAGAGAACGTTTTCACTGTGTGGGCAACATACTCCTTCTGGTCACATGTATTAATGACATGCATTAATCTTTTTTTCTGTTATAGGAGATCAAAAGAAAGCAGAAAGCACATGAAGACCTAATCAACCGACCTCAGACTCTTCCTTTGCCAGATGTGGTCCCTGACTCTGAAGTTCACCACGGCCAAAATGGCGTTGCTCTGCTCAATGGGCATGGGCTCCTTGTAGCTGGCAATCACCCAGGCCTGCAGCAAGCCAACCGCAACCATGGACTTTTGGGAGGTGCCCTCGCGAACTTGTTTGTTATTGTGGGCTTTGCCGCCTTTGCCTACACTGTCAAGTATGTGCTGAGGAGCATAGCCCAGGAATGATGCCTGGGGAAGCGGCAGAGGCACATTCAGAGACCAAATTAGTGATAGTTATGGACAGCAAGCGGGAGGCAAAACGGTTGGAATCTGGGGGCACCAGATATTGACATTGGGGTTAATAACTATTTGTGCGATTGTGATCCAGGTAAAACGTTTTTTTTTTTTTCTTTTTAGAAATGAGGCGTGTTATTTCTTTTTTGAGGGGGGGTGGGTGTGTCGGCTGCTTAAAAAACTTGTGTTGCAGCTTATAAATATTTGTCATACATTAACTACAGTGTTTGTCTATGGTTGAATAGTGGACACATCGGAAAACAAATAAGAAACCCGGATGCTATTTATTGCTGCTCTGCATGATTACTTCAGTGTTTTTAGATTTACATGAGGCCTTATTTTAAAGTAAGAGACCATTTTATAACTTTAGAGCATTTAAAAAAAAAAGCATCTAATCCAGAGGATGGCCCTTTCTTTGTGTTAAATCCCCTAGCCTTCTGAACAACCATCTGCTTTGTCAACTGTGCTTTAGGTAATAGCGCAGACGTTTGATCCAGGAATCTGGGATTTATGGCCTTTCCCTTCAAATTTTATTTGCATTTAACACTGCAAGTTCCTTTCGTTTCCTTTTGGTTTATTTCTCTGCGATTCACTATTTAAATGTTTTTGGCTTGATGGTTACAAACTGGAAAGAAACGGAGCAAGTAATTGGGGGTGGGGGGAGGGGAAAGTTTGGAAAGACTTTACAGAGCTGACCTGGTCACAGGGATCTGGGTGACATGCAAGTTAGCTCTTTACTGAAATTTCAAGACATTTCTTGGATTCTATTATCTAATTTGACAAAATATGTAAGACACTTCAGGGTAGCAGTGCATTTTAGTGCACTTTCGTGAATTGACTGTGAATGTGTGTACTTGTAATGCAGATATCGATCATCTTTTTGACTCTCCAAATGAGATTGTAGATACAATTGGGGAGGGAGATATTAGAGCTGCAAATGTGTCACCAGGAGGCTGCCTACACTATAGCTTAATTAATAAAACGGTTAAGGACCTCCATAGTGATTTCAGCAACACAAAAGGTTTAGGCTGTAAGGTTTAAAATAATCCTAACCTCTGGCATTGCTCTGGGAAACCCTCCAGACCATCATTCTTCACCTGCCAAGACATTACAGAAATGGGAAATGTCCTATGCAAATCAGGCATGACCCTACCACAAAAGGGGGTAGTAGAGCCCAAACTGCTTGGTCCATAGTGATGTCATTAAATGAAATGTGTGCATTTTGTAAAATAAGTATGCGACAACTCTCAGGCCCTGCCTGATCTTAACTGTTTCTAGGCTGAATAGTGGTCTGTTATTTTGTAGTAATTTGTAGCATTGAAAGGGCTAAAAGGCTTCCAGTGGCTCTGGAATTTTACCTGTGCAGCGATGGAAGCAATCCCCTGACCTAGGGAAAGATGGAAGCCCTGCTACAACTGCATAGTTTGTGAATGCAAGTGTGCTGTAGTAATTTGTTTCATCCCTGGCTGGCTTCCAGTGCTCAGTCCCTCAGTGTTCGGGCGATCCGCTGTGCTTTACATAAAGTATTTATCTAGATGACCTGTTGAAGCAGCTATGCTTTTAAGGTGTTTCCAAATTCTAGGCTGTTCTGGAGACTTCATTCCAGTGAGGGAGTTCTAGAAAAGGAGTCCTGTCACTGAGAAGGCCATTTTATGCTTGGAATAGTCTACCTTGAATGCTGCATGAAGTATGCCAGGTAGGTGAAAGTGTTTATGAAAGGAGTGAATCTCTTGGGTTCACAGGGAAGGTAAAGAGATGTACTGGAAGTGAGAGTCGGAACCTTAACATGTATTCTGGCTGTCACTAGGCGCTTGGAAAGTTCCCTTCTAATGCTTTAAATTGAGTTTAACTGCCTACTACAAGACCATGCATGCTGCTTCGTTAGGATGCTTCCGTAAAACAACATCCACGAGAACAAAATTGCACAACATGGCAACCACCAGTTTGAGGAAATTGGTAAGTAATTGTTCTGCTTTTTTAAGGGATCTTCTTTCAGAGGGTGCTGGACTTCTTTGTGGTGAAATATTGATAAAAATACATCCTGAATGGGACAAACTTGTTTAGAAGTGTGTTGTGTTCACAATTTGCATACAAATCTCGGGTTTGTTCTCAGTTGACCTTGGTTTTTTTGTTGTTAAGACGGTCTTTGCCAATACATATACATCCATCAAGTAGTGTCTCAGTTAAATGAGTCTAGAATAGTAGGACCTGGCTCTAAACGAAGACCTATTGAGTATTGTCTGCATAGCATTCACAAAAAGGTTTGTAGTTGTCTGCAGGGATGTGCAGATAAATGAGGAAGGATGTGGATGAGAGTGTGAACCTCTGGGGCTCCATAGTATGCATTTGAGCGAGTCTCGTATATGATGCGGGCTGACTTTTTCCCGATGCTGTTGATTCAGTTTTTTTTTCTTGTATTATAAAATGTAAAATATGTGAGGTAGTTTCCTTTGAAACTAAACTAAGTGGGTGCCGATGTGGTTGTGCCAGAATGTGCAAACCAAATTGGAAGAAACTAGCCCTTCTGTTTTATATGTTGCCTCCAAGAATGCCATTCGTGAACAAGTTCTGTCCATAGTGTGGCATATGCAGTTATCCTCTTAGCAACCATGCCCCCAAATCTCTCATTACCTTAGGGTGTGCTAAGTATATGAGAATTGATGAATTGATCTAGGCCTATAGAAACCCGTTTAACTACTAAGCGTCCCAGAGTAAAAATAAAAGCGGTATCCAAGTTGGCTCCTACAATACAAAACAACCCCAATGTCGAACTGATATTAAACAAGCACTTACTGGTGCAATTACTACATCCCCAACTACTATTGAAACTTATTTTATCTAACAATCTTTATTCATGACCAACCCATCTGATCTGACAAAATTTGGATTGCCTGGAAATGAGAAAAATACCAATATTCAACACCCTATAAACAACCCTCAACAATCAGACATGTAATTTTGCTTCTGATGCTTGTTAATCTTCTTAGAATCACATGCTGTGCATATGGTCCGACATCCAGTGGTAACTGCAGAGTATTGCATCTTGTCTTTCGGGGACCGAAAGGGGACGTCGGCATAGCCGTGTCTGTAACACTATCTCTATCGTAATGTGTAGTGTACCCAAAATCCCTCACGCGCCGAGGTCCCTTAGATTGTTTTTTTCTGCCCAGTTTACTGGTCACGACATTGCGGAGCTCTTCATAAGAGACATTGTTTATCCTTGTTTACCAACTTTGTCGGTTTATTTCCCTAAAGACACTTCGACGGTGCTTTAAGATACGACGAAGACTGCGGGAACTTTTTACAATGGTGGACCTTGATGCCTCAGATCCAGCGGCAGAGTCTTCCACGTGGCCGGGCCCTCTGGCCGGCCTACACAGTAGGGAGAGTGGGGTCAGGGTGGTCATATCTTTCGCTATGTCTCTCCTCTTTCCCTCTCTTTACCCTCTAGGTCTTACCCTCTAGGTCTGGTCATCATTTTCATTACCTTTCGCTATGGAAAGAACACCATTTAGGTTTTGCCCCTCTTGGAGGGTCAGATACCCGTGGAAAAACAAGCACGAGAAGTGCAATAATTGTCTGCCCCTTGACAAAGACGAAGCACGGTGCGCGGGTTGTAGACTCCTTCGACCCAAAACTCTTAAGGAGCGCTGCGTTAAGTGGTGGCATGTCGCGGGCTGTATTTTCTTCCCCCACCGCCGCACCCGCCGAAAGTGTCGGGGGCACCAGTGATGACCATGCATCCGTACGGGATGCCATTGACCTTACTACGGACCCTTCTAGGTCCGCTATCCCGTTCCTGACCCCTCCAGGCCTGACATGAGTCACGCTACGGGGACAACATCCGGCGACGGGGGCGCTCATAAAACCCACACTAAACAAACCACCCATTCCTCAATTTCGACGGGTTCGTCGAAACGGGTGAAAGCGCCAACAGGACTGCCAAAAATTTCTACGGTTTCCTCTGATCTTGTAGATCAACAGCTTTCACCGCATCCGCAGCAGCGTCTTGCGACTGTGCTTTCGAAAACTAAGGGCGCTACCTCAAAATCACATTTGGGCGGCGAAGCATGCTCATCCGACCCTCCGATGCCCCCAATGACCCCTATGGCCCCGGTAGGACAAAAAGCTACTTTTAGGACTTCTGATCAATCGGTAGGCGAAAATCCTACCTCTAGACCTCATTCTTCCTCTAGGCCTCCTTCTACTGCTAGGCCTACGGCAAGCCCCGATTGCCCGGACATTGCGAAATATTGTGAGGATCACTTCGGCAGTGGGATTGATGCCTAAAGAACTACCGAAACGCAAGTAGCGGGCCGCGGACACGTCGGAAGACGCGCCACAGCACCCCGATGTTCGCAAAGTCTATGAGGATAGTCAGGAGCCTTTGTCTAGCGCTATTGCTAATAAATTTCAGCGCCAAAGGCAGGAAAATTAAGATTTTACACCTTCTACTTCGTCTAAATGGACCAGAGAAAAGTTTGAAGGGTCCGAAGAAGGAAGGTACCTCAATACACATTGAGATACAAATAGGGGCACAACAGAATACAACACAAAGTTGTAAATCATTACTTGAAAACATTTCGGTTAGAAAGTCATATTTTTTAACCAAAAATATGATTCAATATAAAGTTTCCAAGAACCCTTTTCCAAAAATAGAGAACAGCGTTACTTGACACACTTCAATGTACAAAGGATATCTCAAAGATTCATAAGTAATAAGAAAGAAACTGATAGTGATATTTGTGTTAAATTCCACATCAACTACATCAACAATTTAATGATTGAAATATGTGTTTGTTTAAGCAATGGCCCTCTAACAATGTGGAACAAATGTGATATATGGTATCTGACTAATTTGAGTTTTCCCAAACATTCATGGAAATTATCACTAGAAGGGCACCTGAGGACATCGATTAATTGCAAATAATGATTGCGAAACCGGTTTTAATGCGACTTACCAATGGTAGCAGGTTTGTCTACATTAAAATACATATATCTGTCTGATCAGGCAAATTCCATTTTTCCATTTGGAGATTTGAGCTAACAACAATAAATAACAACAATAAACGATTATTGGTAAGTATCCAAATACGCTTCCTTAAAATTAGAGAAGTGCCACTTTAACAATATTGAGTCGGCTACACAGCCATTTTTCATTCTAAAATGGCTGCTCCAATGTAGACTACAAGTCTTGTTGTTATAAACAGGAACTAGTTGGCACTATTGCTGCGCGACGTCGGCACGAACAGCAACAGTGGAAAGTTTTTCGTTCGCTAATCAAGGAAGAATAGCATATACACAGTAAGTAGATTAATAGCCTTTACCTTGCTTACCGCTTGTCTAAACGGAGATTAAAGAATTGTTTAGTCACAGAGGTTAGTGACAGTTTCGTTTGGTTAAATTTACAGTGCAGCAACGAAGATCTTTGGAAATACGCTCCCGTTTAGCTTCTGATTCCGAATAAATTCCCAACTCTTTACCCGGACAGCGACTTCAATGTTGCTTTATCCGGGTAAGCCATTTTATAACTCCTTAGTCTATATATTGACAAACAGGCTGACCGCTTTGGGTGAATTAGTATATTCGAATATATGTTTTTGCTCATTCCTTTAGGGAAATTAATGAACAATTCAATGAAACTGGTAGATCCAATTCAACACGAATAGAGCTATTGATGAGCAAATAACACCACTCAAGACTCTGTGCTGCGGACTCATTGCAAAGTGATTGAGATATATTTCATTAAATCAGGTGGTGACCACAATCAGCACTGATGCGGATCACGGACACCGGTTGGGCTTCCTTCGGTCCTGCACTCTGGTGAGGGGACTCTGGGTCCGGAGAGCCTGCTTCAGGATGGTCCTTAAGAGTCTCCTGGAGATTCTGGTCGGATTTGTTCTGCGGCAGACGTTGCACTTTACTACGGACACTCAACCCCTGGCATTGGGCTTCCGAAGTACGGAGAGGCGCAGCAAGTCAGGGATATCATATCCGATGTCTCTAAGAAGTCACACTACCAGCTGCACCTCCTCAGAGGTATTCTTCCCTTCCTCTCCTTCCCCCAGAAGCTCACTGTCTCCCGAGCCCTGGTTCTCTCGAAGCTGGACTACTGTAACAGCCTCTATCTTAATCTGCCTGCCTCCACTCTCCGCCCTCTGCAACTCATCCAGAACAGAACTGCGAGACTTGTCCTTGGCCTCAAGCCCAGGGGCCGTATCTCTCCAGGACTGAAATCTCTACACTGGCTCCCAGTGGCTGCGAGGATTAAGTTCAAAACCTTCTGCATTATCCACAAGGCCTTCTGGGGCCAAAATACCTTCAACTCTCTCTCCCTAAATATCTTCCTTCCCGAGCCCTTCGCTCATCCATCACCAACTCTCTCAGGGTCAGCCGCTTCTCAAAGCAACGAGCTGGGGGTAGATCTCTCTCCGTGGCAGGGGCCTCTCTCTGGAACAGCCTTCCTGCCTCCCTGAAACTTGAGGAGAATCATCTCCGGTTCCGGAAGCACCTCAAAACCTTCCTCTTTGCCTCTGCCTTCTCTGTCCCTCTCCCCTGCTAAATTCTACACTGAAATTGCACTGAATCTGCAACTGGGCCACTCTCGCCGACCTCGGTCCTGGGCCCAGCCACTCTCCACTTGCACTGCCTCCCTGGCATCGTATCCCCTGCACTGCGGGACTGTCTCTGTATCCCTACAGCCCCCCCTTCCCAGCACTTGCCTGCACTTGCCTTGCACTTGCCACCAGCTGGCCCTATTAATTTATTTATTTTTATTCTACTTACTTGTACTGCACTTCCCCCTCCCCTTCCCCTTGCACTTTTCCCTTCCCCTACCCCTGCACTTGCGCGGTCTGAATGATACCTGGCCTAGTAGGATCGTTGTCTGTCTTCCCCTTGTTCCCCCCCCCGCCTCGTCGCGCCTTGAAACACTTGTGTATAGGCGCGTTACAAATGCCATATCATATCTCATATCTCATATCTCATTATTATAGCAACATTTTATTGGTGAGTCATACTCCTTAATTGTTTGAATAATATTCTCTGATCCCCCAGGATTCTCATAGCTCTGTTTATTGAGCGGGACACTGCGCTTTGAGCGATTTGTCCAGCCTCAGATCAAACGCGCAGGTCTTTTTGGGGAAGTTATGATCAAAATTTCTGTTAGATACCTTGTGTACAGGATGGTTATACCTCCTTACTTTTTATTTATTTTTCTATTCTTACTTTTAGGATTGGAACATTGCTTTAGCAACGAAAGAACAATACCCTCTTATTGTTTGAATGTATTTGACCGATTAGTCATTAGAACCTCTCTATATCCAGTTAAATTTATTAAGCTTTATGTTAAGTTTGATCTATTTCATGAAAACTAGTAAACATAATTTATACTGAAAGAAATCTATCTCTGTTGATATTTCAGAATGAATATCTGCAGTATTAATACCTGAAGAAGGGCGTAACGCCCGAAACACGTACAATTAGACATACGGAGTACCCTTGACTTTACTCATTTAGGTATTACCTTTCCCAGATATCGAGATAATCTTACCAAGGAAAATTAGGAACAGATGACCAATGTCTATTTCTTATTGTGAATTTCAAGTCATTAAATTGTTAGTGATATTTGTGTTAAATTCCACATCAATTACACCATCAGTTTCTTTCTTATTACTTATGAATCTTTGAGATATCCTTTGTACATTGAAGTGTGCCAAGTAACTTCTTTATTTTTGGAAATTTATTTTTGGAAATTGCTTCTTGGAAACTTTATATTGAATGATATGTTTGGTTAAAAAATTTGACTTGTTCTAACTTAAAAGTTTTCAAGTAATGATTTACAACTTTGTGTTATATTCTGTTGTGCTCTTATTTGTATATCTATGTGTATTGAGGTACCTTCCTTCGTACTTGCATTTGATCTGGTAGCACAGATCCAATAGGGAGCACCGTTAAACCTGAGCTAAATAATTAATCATTTCTTACTTTTTAAGTGTGCACCTCTACAACCAATCCACTCTAGAAAAGTTTGAAGGGTGCATGGACCGCATGGAAAGCATTGTCTCTCTCTGAGTACCCTACACCTAAGAGACCTTGTGTGGATCCTTTCTGTGTCAACCTTAAGATTTCCTGGAATTTTATAATCTTCTCAGGGCCATATAATTTCTACCCATCTCGAGGAAGAAATTCAAATGGACACATACCAAGATATTTATGATGAGGAAGAAGAGAATACCTTCCTACAAGACTGTACTGCAGATGACCAGGCAGATGCCACGGACAATTGGGAGGATTCTCACCAAGTTGACACGGAGCCATGGGCACTCCCTACTCACAATCAGGACACAGATGTTCTATGTGTGGACTCCGCTCCTTCCACCCTGGCCCGCCAAGCGTCACCAATAGACGATCAGATGGTCTTTAATACAATGTTAAGGATGGCAGCCGATCGCTTTCAGATCGCCACCCAAGAAACCATACTGAACAAGATTTCGTGGAGGACATTCTTTAAGAAAAAAAACCCTCCAGTTAAGCCATCCCTCACCCTAATTCCATTAAGAGGAGAATGGCCCCTTCTCTTGTCACACCAGACAAGGGCAGTCAATCCAAGGGTGGAGAAATTATTTCGGCCATCGCCTACGAACCCTCAATATATTAAGGGCCACGACACCCCCGATTCCCTAGTGGTCACCACCACCCGGAAATGGGCAGGAGTACCCCTTGCTACGGGAGAAGCACCTCCCGATAAGGAATCAAAAAGATTATATGCCTTGGGTAAACGTGTTACCATGGCAGCGGCATTTATCACACACATAGGGAATAACACCACTTTGCTTGCCAGTTATGCTGGTGCTCAATGGAACCTTATACAAGGTCTCCAGGAGGTGCCTGAATCTGCAAAATCCAGATTACGTGCCATCGTGGCTGAGGGAAGACAAGTCAATCAGAATGTCTTAAAAAACACTATGGATACTGCAGAGACCTGGCGCATGGCACTCTGCTTAAACGGCACGCTTTGGCTCCGAAACTCGGGCTTCAAACCGGAAACCCAGGCTGCTCTCATAAACAAACGTATTGAAGAATCAAATCTCTTTAGTAAAGCAGTGGACCATGCTTTGGAGATTGCCAAAAAAGAGCATGAGACTCTTAAATCCCTGCAACAGATCACACAGAAACCCTCCCCCTAAAGGGGAAGTGGTTCCCGCCGGTCCTTTCGATGCCAATCCTGTTCCGCCCAAAACAGCTACAACATGGGAAACAACTGGAACTCCAATGAAGCATCCATCACCCCTGCCAACTATCCACCTAGAGGTCAGCGACGCGGAAAGAACAGAGGCTGAGGCCCCAACTCCAGGGGTGCTTCAGCCTCTGGTCAGAAATTACCTACAGATCCAGGTCCACTCCCATGTCTCCCCGGTCGGGGGGTGATTAACATCCTTCCTCTCGGCATAGGAGGGGATTACTTCAGACAAGTGTGTTCTAAAGACGGTCCCCCACGGGTACTGTGTGGAATTCGCCTGTCCTCCACAGTTCAGACCGCCCAAGACAAGACACCTGACGCCAGATCTGAGTATCCTGAACAAGAGGTGGAAGCACTTCTGGAAAAGGACACCATAGAAGCCCTCCCTATTCTTCAGGTAAACAAGGGTATTTATTCAGTGTACTTCCTTGTACCCAAAAAAGGACCTCACCATGCGCCCTGTACTAGACTTGCTCCCAGCAAACAAATTTGTCAAACCTCAAAGGTTTCGTATGGTAACTCTGCAGGAAGTAATTCCACTGTTGAAGCAGGGGGATTACATGGCAACATTGGACATGAAAGATGCATACGTTCATATTTCAATGTTGCCAGCGCACAGAAAATACTTAAGGTTCATGATCGAGGATATCAGTTCAAAATACTCCCCCTTCGGCATTGCCTCGGTACCAAGGTGTTTACGAAAGTCCTGGCAGTGGCAACAGCACACCTGCGCAGACTATCCATCCCTGTCTACCCTTACCTCGACGAGTGGCTCATAACAGGGGTCTCTTACGAGACATGCCTAAAAAATACTCGGAAGACAGTAGACCTCCTATTCAGTCTAGGATTCTCCATCAACGAGAAGAAATCCAGCTTGGACCCCATCCAAGCCAAATAGTTCCTGGGTGCTATGATTCAGACAAAGGAGGGTCTTGTCTTCCCCTCCAACGAGAGGGTTCAGAACATGCTCTCTCAGAAATCCCTCAATATGTAGCCAATCGGGAAGTGATGGTACGCAAGGCTATGCCCCTGCTAGGTATGATGGCGTCATGCATTTATTTAGTTCCCCATGCACGGCTGCGCATGCGTCCCATGCAAGAGTGGCTCAACAGCCAGCGGTGTCAGGCCAGCAGACAATGGGAAGATCTGGTAGTTGTCTCGTCAGCCCTCGTTTTCTCTCTGCAGTGGTGGTCGAGGGAAAACCTCTTGAAGGGGAAGACCTTCTCCACCCCCGCAGTGGAAGCCACTCTCGCGACACTCATCTCTCACAGGGTGGGCCCCCCCCCCACCAACTTCAGCAGACCGAGAATGGGGTGTGGTCCCCACAAGTAGCGTCCAACCATATGAATCTGTTACAGCTACTAGCAGTATTCAAGGCACTAAAGGCCTTTCAGACTCAACTACAAGGGAAGACAGTTCTAGTCCTGACAGACAGCACCACAGCCAATTATTACCTGACTAAACAAGGGGGCACCCACTCTCCAGGGCTATCCAAGCTGTCACAAAACATTTGGATGTGGGCTCTCAAACACAAGATCTTCCTGTTGTCCCAACACGTTCCAGGGGAACTCAACTCCATCTTCTGGCAGACATGCTCAGCAGAGATTTCCCACTGCCCTTAGAATACGAATGGCGTCTACATGAAGACATAGTCTTCAACGGCTTCGTGGATTGGGGTTTCCCAGAGATAGATCTGTTTGCTACTCAGGAGAACGCCCAATGCCAAGACTACGCCTCCAGGAATCCCCATAACCGCTCCAAAGGGACCGAACTCTGGATAGCGTGGTCAGGGAAATTTGTCTATGCTTTTCCACCCCGACTCCCCTTCTCAACAAGATAGTGCACAAGATGCACCAGGAACCAGTTACCATGATACTGCTGGCCCCCATGTGGGCCCACCAACCCTGGATCACTCATCTAATGGAGATGTCCCCCAAGAGCCCCCCCCCCCCCCCTACACCCCCCCAGTAAAACTACCCTGCCCGTACAACATGTTGTCTCGGGGGAAGGGGAGGTGGGCAAGACCCTACACCCATGCCCACAAACTCTGAACTGAACGGCCTGGCTCCTGAGGTCGTAGATTTTGGACACCTTCAGCTCCCTCAGATGCATGGACATACTCAGGGAAGCTAGGAAACCTAACACTTGCTATTGCAATAAATGGAAACGCTTTGTCATCTTTTGTAATACCAAGGGTGTCAATCCCATCGATTGCTCACCCACACACCTTGTGCTGTACCTAACCTATTTGTTAGACTCAGGACTGGTCTTCAATTCCTTAAAGGTTCATCTGGCTGCTCTCTCAGCCTACACTACGTCACAACAGAAAGTCCTGTGTTGGAAAATACCAGTTATTAAGGCTTTTATGTAAGGGGTTAAGAGAATCCATCCCCCCCATTTCTTACCCAGCTCCTGGAAGGGATCTAAATGTGGTTTTAACCAGACTTGTGGGATCTCCTTTTGAGCCAATGCATAAAGCAAGTCTAAAATACCTTACTTACAAGACTGCCTTCCTAGTGGCCATCACTTCTATTAGAAGGGTTAGCGAACTACAGGCCCTTTCAGTCCTAGACCCTTTTGTTAGTCCACAGGGATAAGGTGTTTCTGCAAACTCATCCCAGATTTGTGCCTAAATTCATCTCAGTTCCATGTGAACTAGTCAATCGAACTACCCACTTTCTTCCAGAATCCCACTAGCATTGGCTGAAAGAAGCCTACACACACAAGATGTGCGCAGGGCAGTCCTGTTTTACCTGGATAGAATGAAACCACTGAGGGAGACAAACCAGTTTTTCGTTTCAGTGGCAGCTGGTAGAGAAGGGGATCCTGTCTCTAAATCAGCTATCTCAAGGTGGATTGTCAAATGCATCACACTGTGTTACACTCTTGCTAAGAGATAGCTGCCCTTCAAGCCTAGAGCCCATGCTACTCGGGGCACTGTGGCTTCCATAGCATTCATTGCAAATGTTCCCCTAGAGTCCATTTACAAAGCTGCAACCTGGAGTTCTGTACACACCTTTACAAAACACTATTGCCTAGACACTCATTCTAGATCTGATTCTCAGGTGGGACAAGCAGTATTAAGACATCTTTTCTCTACTGTTCCTTCTCACAACCCACCTCCAACTTCGGGTACTGCTTGCTAGTCTATGCATAGCATGTGATTCTAAGCAGATTAATAAGCATCAGAAGATATGCATCACTCACCGTAATTGCATTTCTGATGATTGTCTCTGCTTAGATTCACACGCGCCCTCCATGCCTACTCGCTCTGGGTGGAAGGAACATAGACGTCTTACTACTTTCTCTCTTTTTATGTACTCACTCACAGTAGCCCGGGGCTCCCTCATGGCAGAAAGAATACAATCGGAGGGACCTCGGCGCTTGAGGGATTTTGGGTACACTACACATCACGATAGGGATAGTGATACAGACACGCCTATGCCGACGTCCCCTTTTGGTCCCCGAAAGACAAGATGCAATACTCTGTGGTTACCACTGGATGTCGGACCGTATGCACAGCATGTGAATCTAAGCAAATACAATCATCAGAAATGCTATTACGGTGAGTAATGCATGTCATATTTATTTAGTACACCTCTTTAGTTTGAAGCACTTGCCCTCTTAGGCTAACGTTACCTTTATAATTAACTTCTTTACTTATATATTTGTTTCTGATGCTTGTTAATCTGTCTGTTTTGTCACTCGCATATGTCCCACTTTTTCACACACAAAACTGGTTCACCGCTTATTCTTGTCTTTGAGCAGGCACTGTTTATGGGAATGCCTCCACCATTTGTAAATGTCTTTTTTGTAAGTTATTTCAGATCAAACTTAACATCCCAGTTCTTCAAATAAATATAAATACGAAAATTGAAGGCAGTGTCCCACCTTGGAGGAGTCTATGAGATGGTGCCTTGATTTGAAACCGTGGACAAAAACTTTCTTTAATCTTGGAACACTTCATTGTTTTTTCATACGGGAGTTATTGCGCATGGTGTGATGGGCGCAATGGTATTTTGTATAGGCTCAGCAAAGGATTACTTTTTTATTTTTTTTAATCATAAGATTGATAAATTGGTTGCCCTATTGCACTCTGCCTATGGATCTTTTGCACACTGGAAACAAATTGTGTATGTTGTAGCATGCTCCCCAAAGAGTGTTTGTTACTCCACAAAGAATTCTGTACCTTCCAGACTTCGTATTCTGTTGCTCCACGAAGGATGACATTCCTTGGTTGGTACTTTTAAGGTTTGAACGCGTGTTATGCAGGACCTTCAGTCTTCTGAACTGTTTTACTACCTACCATTGTAGTGGGATTCTGCACCCAGCATTGTATTGCTCAATGTATTGTTACTTTCGTCCGTGCACCAAGATGTGTAGGGTCCCATACAGTTTTTGCATGTTACCTGTTCTGACTCTGCATGCAATTCCATATTGGTCTAAAATGATGTGCTCTGTATCTGAAAAGCATTTGTGAGGATGTTCAAGTGCATTGTGGCTGACACACTGTTGAGCTTCATATCAGGGTGACAAGAGTGAGGTCTGAACGAAGGCTTCAAGGGGAGGTTGAACATGGTAATTGTTCTCTAGTGGGATTTCAGTTCTAGACTCGTGTCTTGCCCTGTTCTGCCCTCATGCATTGATTATCGGCGTCCAAATGGACACTAAGAGAATGTTTTGAAGCAGGGGTATTAAATAATTATGGGAGAGGGGAGTAAAATGTTTAGGCTAGTAATTTCATTTTAGGCAAGTAATGTAACATTTTTAATGATCGAAAACGTCTTTCAGAATCCTTATCTTTAAAACCCCTCCATGTGCAACTTTGGTGTCAGAGGGAAGACACTGAGGTCCCTGAAAGTGACCTGCATCATGTGTTATTGTGCCACCAGTAACTATTTTCCTGTACCACATACAGATTAAGTTTCAAAACTCTACATGCTTTCATATTTTGAACCCCTGAAAAAAAATCTTTTACTGTGGTCACAGACCTGCCACATCGATAACTGGCTTTTAGCCCCATAGACCACGAAGTACCATACATCCCTTTCTGACTCTTCTCTTTTTGGTATATGGTGTCTTCTACCACAGCACGACTATGCCACCTCTGATTGTTGCCAGCAGATGCTGCTTAATGTTATCTGCAAGAGCAAAGCCAAAGTCTACATTGGTCCTTCATCATTCAGAGAGAACTTGCCATGTGTTGCCACCATCGTTGCTTATCTAGATTTAATTTTCTTAAGATTGCTGAACCAAAATGTCACCTTCAATCTGTGTGTTGCACTGAGATCTCATTTGAAGTTGCGAGGTGCCTTGTCCAAGGACTGATCTGGCTCCAACTGTCACTGAGTCAAGGTGACATGTCGTCCTTTGGCACCCAATCCTAAATTCAGTTTGAACCAGTCCAGTTCCACATAACTTTTATTGTAGTAGTTATTTATATTGCACATTTTCCCCATTACTATGGTCTGAGCGCGCTTATGATGGGGACGCCATCTGGGACCGCAGCAGAGAGTATGGTACATTCTCAGTAAAGGCTTAGAATGCGTGTCTGCATGTTGGCCAAGATAAGGAATTAGGTGGGCTGGCCGTGCTTCAGTAAGCGAACCAACAGATTAGGCATGTGGAGGGTGCATGAGTGCAAGAGATTATTTGTGTTCAGCTTGACCGAATCTTGTTGTAGGTCGTCGCTGCATTCTGGTGCGTGAGTGTGGGTAGCAATGCCTGTGGCAGATGTCCCCCAAAGTGGTGCGTTTATACGTACATTGAGGCTTGGCTGGAGCTTTGTTGTTGTTGCCATTGTTTACAGATTGTGTGCGAGTCACTAGCTGGCTTGCCATAATGGGTCTTCTAAGTGTCATGAACAAGCTATCATAATGCATCTTCTAAGCGTGATAGACAGGTGTCCTACTGTCTTCTAGGTGCGATTCCGAGGCTACTCACTTGACTTGCGATCCTTGTACATATAAGCACAGTAGACGGCCTAAAATCAAGGGTCTTCTAGTTATGACAGAAGTGTGGAGGACAGGCTGTCCTAATACTGGTTTCAGGATAAGGGGAGGATGTCTTAAGGCTTCGAATGAATGTGGGCTTAGGCTGATATAAACTGTTAGGCAGGCTGGCTCTGCTACAATAAGCCTCCTAAGAGGTCAATCATGTGGAGGGGTTCTGAGGAGGCCGCCAGTGTGTGCGATAACAGTGGGTTTGTTTATACATCTATTTTACTTGTGGATATTTCGATAGTTTATAGAATATAGATGGTTCATGTGTACTGTGTGTTTAGTTGGATGCTGGTGTTGACAATTATAATGAAAATCTGGGTATCAGCCGTATAAGAGTGGAATTCAACTCGTAGCGTCTCAGAATTTCCTAAAGAGGCTGAATATACGGATTAAATAATTTGGATAAGGAGGATCCCTGCGGGACTCCCCAGTTCAACTTTATAGCCTCCGAGAGGAACTCTCCTAGTCTGTCCCGCTGTTGGCGGTCAGTTAAAAAGGACCTAAACCAGCCTAGTGTCAAATCGGAGACTGTTCCTACAATCGTTTGAAAAGGATGGGATGGTTCACTGTGTCAAAGGCCACGGACAGGTCCAACATCACCAGAATGGAGAGTTCACCTTGATCAGTGGCCCTTCACTATTCATCCTGTATGACCAAGAGAGCAGTCTCTGTTCCGTATTTTGGTCTGAACCCTGATTTAAACTTATCCAGTAATAGTTCATGTTCAACAAATTCCTGCAGCTGGTAGGTAACAATCTTTTCAAAACAAAATTGCTAGCCAAGGTAGCCCTGCAATGGGACGGTAGTTTTGGAAAATATCTCGATCCAATGTTGGCTTTTTAAGTAGAGGAGAGACAATTGAGAACTTTAGGCTCTCTGGAACAGTCCCACTTCTTAACGATTTGTTAACAAAAATAGTCACAAATGGGGTTAAATCAAGCAACAGTATCTTTGCCGCGTACGCCGGCAAAGTAGATAAGGAATCAATAGCAGGCTTAAGAGTCATCATGAGTTGACATGTCATTTTCCACTTCCGGATGAAAGTCAAAGATGGGTTTTGACATCTGAATCTGTAAATCAATTGGATTAATGCTCAATTGACTATCCAGAGATAAAGATGGGCTTGTAAGAACTATCTTCTCAATATCGGTTTTTTTAGAGTTATATCTTGTCAACAAAAAAAGTTGAAAAGATTGGCCTGTATCAAAGAGAAATCAGGCGGTGCTGAATCAAGAGATGAGGGAAGATTAACCTTAGGATTCGTGAGTAGAAGTGTCAAGTTCTGGTCACAAAGGTGTTCAAAGAGTAACACACTCTGAGGCCATTGTGTATCGAAGATTTTTTACCGACGTGGAGGCTTCTGGTTGGACTACTAGGGGTGTGGGCAAGGTATCAATTGCAGGATGAGTGGTTTTGCCGCATACTAGGATTTCAGTTTTGGCAGAGTTGAGAAGGTGGTCGGTTGTCATTCAGTGGTCCATTGCAGAGACGCAGGAGTAGAGGTCGGTTCGGGGGTATGTTGATGTCTTTGGGATCTCGAAAATGATCTGGGTGTCATCTGGATAACTATAGCATGAAAGGTTATGAGAGCGGTTGAGTGCCGGCAGTGGGCTGTGGTAGAGATTGAAGAGAAGGGGTGACATAGAGGCTCCTTGAGGGAGTCCTAGCGGAATGGGCGAGTGGTCAAGGTGAAAGGTGGAAGGAGAATGATTTGCAATTGAATAGAAAGAAATGACAAGATCCATTTTACAGCAGACTCTCTGATGCCTAGTGTGTAAAGCCTATCCATGTGTATTGCTTTTTCAATGGTGTCAAAAGCAGCAGCTAAATCGAGGAGGATGAGTGCAGTGCATCCTTCCGTGTCAGTTCTTTTTAGATCGTCCCAGATGGACACGAGGATTGGATTCCTCAAAGGAGTCTGAAGCCATTATTAGGCTGGGTTGAGGAGCCTGTTGGCTTCTGTGAATAGGCAGAGTTTCTTGTAAGCAGTGCGTTGCAGAAGTTTGGCAGTGAAGCAGGTGTTGGAGATGGGGAGGTTGTTCGAAGGAAGGAGGGGGTTGACAGTGGGTTTTTGAGAAGCACTTCACATAAGAGGTTTTGAAGGCCTTCTTGTTACATGAGCTATCTGGGACAAATTTGGCGCCTTTTTTCCCACATGTAGGTGGTCGTAACGCCACCCAGGAACCGTAGGTTGCTGTAGGGGAGTGAGAGAAAATAACCAAAAAGGGTGAAAATGTTGTGTTTTTTCAAAAAATGCCAATAAAATTATGTACAAAGAAGCCTGTGGTTTTTTCCCTGTAAAAGCTAGTAACAAAATGGTTTGTTGTGCTGAATCCCCCTATTTCCTGGCTTTCAAGAGCAGGTTGAGTGGAAACAAAACAAAAAAATATATATATTTTGATGTGGTTGTCAACTGTATTGTGAGAGGTAGGCGCTTTGGCCATTTTTGCCAATTGAACATGCATGGACGGAATGGAAGAGAAGGGTATGAAAGCCGAATTGAATGACAGAAAGGCATACATTTATGAACAGTAGTTTAGGAAGGGGTGATTTGCGCAGTTCGGGCTACAACTAGATAGGGGAAAATGCCATAGTTTGGGGGGGGGGGGGGGGGGGGGGGGGGAAAGCAGGAAAATGACAGAAAAAAGGTATGTGGTGGACGTGGTTTGCTTGTACGGCAATGGCTTCTATGAATTTTGAGAAAAACAATGCTCCGCTACATTTCCCCCGACTCTTGCAGTTAGGAAAGCATATGTTTTTTTGTAGTGTTTCACAAAACAAGCAATACCACAAACCAAACACTGAGCCATGGTACACAGGGGTTTTATGCATACGGACTGATCAGACGTACTTGACATGTGTAAATCAGGAAAACCAATGTGGTGAGGAACGGCAAGCATACGTTTTTTGAAAGAGCACAGGCAGACCGTTTCAAGGGTAGGTGACGTGCAGGTTACAAAAGTGTATGGTGCGTAAAGCAGCGACTAAATGTAGGCCACATTTGGAAAATGAAAGGGTTGTGTGACAAAGGGCCCCAGCAAATGGGTCAAAACGTTATGAAAACCACAAAAAAAACACATGGCCTGCCGTCCTGCGTTCCCACAGGTGTCCCGATGAAAATGGTACCTCACATGTGTGGGTGCACCTACCTGGGCACCAAGGGGAAAGCTGGAAACACCCCCCAACCCCAAATCTTTTCAGACAGCTGAATTTCATGATTTTTCCAGACAGGCACACCATACAGAAATGGGCCTCGGGTGTCAAAGCCACCAAGGAAAACGGGGAACCCCATGCATTTCTGAAAATAGGACACCTGTGGGAATCCGCAGAGGTCTGACTTTGGGTGTAAATCGGCCCTGAATTTATTACCCAGAAACCCCAGCAAAGTCTGAAATGTGGCCAAAAAAACACATTTTACGCACGTTTCACTCGGCTCACCCACCAAAACAAGCTGCCAACAACACATGGCCTACCGTCCTGCGTTCCCACAGGTGTCCTGATGAACAGAGGGAACAGTGGGACAGAGGGAAATGTCGCTGAAATTGGCTGGAAATGAAGACAATTCTCAGACATTTCTCTCTGGCCACCCACCGAAACACACCGCCAACAACACATGGCCTGCCGTCCTGCGTTCCCACAGGTGTCCCGATGAAAATGGTAGCTCACATGTGTGGGTGCACCTACCGGGGGCGCAAAAGGAAAAGGGTAACCCCAGGCCTTTCGGCACCACATTTTGTTCATGTGGGCAACCTACAGATTTGGGCCTAGGGTGTCGAAGCCAGCAAGGAAAACCGGCAACCCCATGCATTTCCCAAAAGCGGACAACCTTGGGAATCCAGAGGTCTGACTTGCGCAAATCGGGCCAGAATTTATTACCCACAACCCCTGGCAAAGACCCACATGGGAGAAGGGTGCCCAAGGCCAGGGATATTACTGCCGACTTTGCTGGAGCCCTGGCTGCCATGCGTTACAGCTTCTCCCCACCAGGGAGTCCCGGCAGTGTGCCAATACCTCCCCGAAGGGAAAAGCTGTAATGCAGCCCAGCCGCAACTCCAGGACGGTTGGAGGTGATGTCCCTGGCGTTGGACATCCACGTACAATGTGGGTGTACCGTCCCCTAAGCATAGCAGCACCTCTAGGGAGCCCCAGCAGGATCCCCATTCCTCCCCGGAGGTGACATTTGTAACGTAGCACAGCCAGAGGTGGAGCCTGTGCTTGCAGACAAACCACCCACATGGGAGGGATCCGCTCCCATGGAAACACCAATGTTCTACTGGCATGGGGGTCACTGTGTGGCCTGCCCCTGCAATTGTGCCCCAGCCCACCAACATATCTGCCCAGACGGCCCATTCCCACCCACACCCACCACCAACAATCCATCCCCAGTCTCACCCAGCCCACTGACAGTGGGCCCTAACCATAGAATAATAAAAAACAGTACTCGCATAACATTACAGCTCTTTCGCATAGAAAAAGCTGTAAACAAAACAAAAAACATGGGTTACCTACGGTCACACTAGCAAAAACAAATCAATCATTTTCAGGTCCACCCCCCCACCCCCTGCAAGCCATCCCTGGTGGTCTACTGAACCTCACCCCCCCCACTGAAAACCCATTTGCCCCTTCCTACGGGCAGATATCTTGCTCCCGGAGGGCTGCATGACATGGCCCCCACTCTGTTGTGGGTGGGTCTCCACCCCTTCGCCATTCGAAAATTCTCCATCGGTTTGGGGTGCCCCACAGTCCCCCCTAAAATGCAGTCCACCATTTTCTTTAGTAACCCTACTCCCCTTGGTGCAGATGGGCCCAATAGTGTGCCAATCTGGCCCTAGGTTGCCCAAACCTTACTGCCCCACCCACTAGGGGGCCTGTCCCACATTATTTGGTGGGCCTCTCCCCCTCACCCCAAATGGGTGGCGGGTGCACCTCATCCAGGCCTCCCTGGGCCTCTAACAAACGGCTGTGTGAGGTACACCCCCCCTCCATTTGGGGTGGGGGGAGAGGGCCACCAAAAACTGTGGGACGGGCCCCCCAGTGGGTGGGGCAGTAAGGGTTGGGACGCCTGGGGCCAGATTGGCACACCAATGTGCCCCTCTGCACCAAGGCAAGTTTGGTAAACAAAGAAAAAAAATTAAAATGGCAGGCTGCCCTTTAGGGGGGTTGAGGGGCACCCTACACTGTCAGGTAACTTTCTAAACTACTGGGGGGGGTGACCCTCTCCCCCCACACCAAATGCAGGCGGGGGCATCTCATTCAGCCATCCCTGGGGCCGGTAAGAGGGGGTTTCTCATGCCCCTTAAGAGCAGATAACGGCCCCCAGGGCGGGCTGCATGACATGTCCCCAAGTCCATTTTCGGTGGGGAGGGGGAACTACACCTTTCCATAAAAATAAAATCCTTGGTGGTCCAGTGGGGGCCGGGGGTGCTTACCTAATAAGCAGCCTCCCTCCCCCCATACTACAAAGACATCCCTGGTGTCAAGTGCCATTGCTGCCCACAGATCGAGCGCCCTGCGCCCGATCCGTGAGCAGCAATGCTGACAGAAAGGGTGTCGTTGGAAATGGGAGAATCTCCCCTTTCCAACGACACCTCCCTCGATCTCCGGCTTAAAATACAGCCGGAGATGGAGGTGGAGAAGGGTGGGGACTCACCTTTCATTTTCACCACAGCAGCCCGAAATGGCTGCTGCGGTGCAAATTTTTTTCACGCCGCCGTGCTTTACGCACGCCGACATGAAATTGAAGGTAATCCAGCCCCCTGGCAGTGAGGCGGGGGGGACCTCCCCCTCACATAGCCCGGGGGTTGGATTACTGTTTTGAGCGATTCCTGCTATCTCGTCCTTGGCACTTAAGGGGTTAAAGAATTGAAGTGGGACAGGGATTTCCAGGCGAGCCTGAGGGCCGGCTTAGTGCTAGGAGTTTGAACAATTCAGAGTGGGAAATGGGGGTTAATGAGGAGAGGATTGGCCGAGAGGGTAGGGTTATGACAGGACAAAGGGCTAAAGGAAGGCGGGGTGACCACAGCTAGTTTGGAGAAGATGGAGCGGTGTCTATCAATAGTGATGTTGTGAAAGTGGTCAGATAGTGTGTTGCAGAAAGATTGGGAATGTGGTGAGGCAGGAATTAAGCAGCTCGGAGTCTTGAATTCAGCAATGATTTTGTGGAGTTCCATGCTCGGGTTATTTGAGTTAGAGATTCGGTTTCCATAGAAGTTTTTTTTGGCTTTTCTGATTTTTGTCAGGCCTGCCCTGTTCAATCTTTCAAAGGCAGTTTTGTTTTGGGTTGTGGGGTTTGTGCTCAAGTTCACTATAGGCGGTGATTTTAAGAGATTTGAGGGATGGTTTGTACCACTTTTGGTTGGGACTTGATCTCTGAGAGGTGCATCTAGTCAGAGTGAGGGCGATCAGGGTGCTGGACAGCCAAAGATCGAAGTGGACAATGGAGGGGTGTTCTTCCTGGAGTGTGTGATGTGGAAGTGTGTTTAGGAGGTAATTGGCTAGATCAGGGTTTAGGATTACTTTATTCCAAAGAGGGATGGCAGGGGTAGGCGTTGAGGAGGAGTTTGGCGGGGAATAGGGGAGAAGAAATACAAGGGAGAAGAATATAGCGTAGTGGCCTGTCCAGATTAGATGACAAGGAGGTATCGTGGAGATTAGGGCCAATATGTTGAATAGAGCGTTGAGGGTGTGCCCTGCGGTGTGAGTTGGGAGCGATATCTGCTGTGTCAAGCTGAAAGTTTCCAAATTGTCAGTGAGATAAACAGGTCATCGGGTTGGTGGGGACGTCAAACCAGATGTTGAGATCTCCTAATAAAGTGAGGGATGGATACTGGATTAGGGTGGCTGATGGGGAGTCACAGAAGGAGACGGCGAAGTTCCTGTTATAGCCAGGAGACCTATATAGGAATAAGAAGCTGTGGGTGAAGGGGGGGTGGGGGTGGAGACAGATCTTTACTAGTAATGATTCGTATTCAGTGTTTCAGGTTAGATTCTCAGTGGATACGACTGAGAGGTGTTGTTTGTGGAGGATGGCTAGTCCTCCTGCTCTGCTGGACATATTTTGTACGATCAGGGAGTAGCCAGGAAAGGGGTGTGTGGGGGTGCCTTGTGTGTATGGGTTCGTAGTTGTCGGTGAACCATGTTTCTGTGATGAATATGATGTCTGTTTTTCATTGAGAATAAGGTCGAAAATATTGTATTTGTTTTTGGAGACAGATTTTTTTTTTGTTTTAATTATTTTTATTAAGGTCAGTAAGCATACAAGACTTGTGCAATAACTATAAGAACAAGTAACTAGTATATAATGAATACAAATGAGCAATTCACCCAAAACGTGTTTTAACATTGAGAGCCTTATATGATGTAACATATGATATATTCTAATGCATAAAATGCAATTTAAAATAAACGCATAGATACATAAATCACATAATAAAGGTTTTACACAGAAAAAGACGCACAGGACAAACATGAACAAGAGGATGGGAATGGAAGATGTAATCCACGAACTAAGGCAATAGGTTGTTATTTATCCTATCAACTAACAGATACATTTTGTAAGTATTCCGCCAATGACTGTCGTTTTGACTCGTGCTTAAACTGTGAAAGTGGAGACGTAGCATTGCATTTTTCCATTCTATGCATGTTACACACTGAATTCCACCATATTTTAAAATGTAAACACTTGAAATCTTTCCAGTTGGAGGTAATTGTTTGGATAGCTATTGCAATGAAGAGGTCAAACGGTAGCAATTATTTGTATGCATTGCAGGTTGTATGCTCCCAAGGAAGAGGAAGGAAAAGCAAAGATCTTGTACATGAAAAATACATTTAAAGAGTTTTCCAAACCATTTGCCAAAATTATTTTATCATAAATACATTTGAAAAACATGTGTTTGAATGAGCCTTGAGTGCAGGAACAACTCAAACAATTGTCCACTTTTGAAGAGAATGAGTGGGGTAGTGAAGGCTCTATGGTGAAAGAAATAGAGTTTGGAGTAAACTCGCCGACACAATAACTTTAGATATTTTTATCCACTCAGATGGCCATACCATTGGAGAGTCAGGGTGCAATCTAGTTCCCAAACAATTATACAATTAAATGGATGAGCCATTGTTGTGATAGATATACATGTTTTATAGAACCTAGACGCCGTAACCATTGAGTTAGACAGTTGTTGTGCTCCTTCAGCTTGGTACACATCAGCATTACATATTAATAAAGCAAAGCTTTCCATAATTGCATGAATCAAATAAATATTGCTGTATAAGTGACATCGGAAATGGTATCTAGCCATTATCTCATTAAAGGTAAGAGGCTGCCTAACATATTTAATACCACAAGAGAGTCAAGGCTTCCAACATATAATTCTCTTTTTAACATTAATCAGGGGATTCATTCATATATATTGTGAGGTAAACTGAGATTCTTTTAGTAATCAATGGGAATAAATAGGATCGCAGATGCATGACAGAGACATTAATGCTAGTACTATCAAAATATCTCTTATTTCCTATAATGTAGGGACAGTCCACAATAGTATGGGGGAAACCATTGCTCTCTCTATAAGAAGCCAATTAGGCACACACCGATTGGTAGGAATTAACCACAATTGTGCTTGTCTCAAAACAAAGGCCATATGATATTTCCTGAAATCTGGGAAATCTACACCTCCAATAATTCTGAGCTTTTTGAGCTGGAATAGCGAAATTCTACGTTACTTTTCCCCCCCAAAGAAATTTGAGTCTAGTGATTTAAAGAATGAAGCGCGAAATGGAATAGGAAGCGTATATAGAAAGTAAATTATAATCAGGGAAATCATAATTTTAATACATTCAAGTCTACCCCAACAAGATAAGAACAGGGGGGTGGGGACCATGAGTTGGTAAGCTCCTTAACTCTACTCAGGATGTTTGCTGTATTTTATTTGTTGACTTTTTAATAGAAGATGATATATGAATGCCTAGATATTTAATGCCTGCACCACTTAATTCCGAAGCCTGTATATGCTTTTTGGTGCAATGTAGGTTAAGTGGTAATATTTCGGACTTATCTGTATTAAGTTTGTACCATGATGCAAGAGAATTGTGTGACAATGTGGAGCAACTGGTGTAGGCACATATCCGTTAGGTTCAGTAGCAGTAATACGTTTTGAATACCTCCAAAGTGAATGCCAGTTATATTCTCTTGTCTAATTGCTTCAAGGAAAGGTCCCAGTGCTACAATAAAGAGAAGAGGGAAAGGGGACAGCCTTGACGAGCGCCTCTGTGAAGAGAGAAGGATGACATATGACCATTAATAAAAACAGATGTTTTAGGATTGGAGTACAGTACTTTAATCATATATATAAAAGGATCAGGAATCTCATGTCATTTCAGAGCTTCAGACATGTAATTTCACTCAACCCTATCGAAAGCCTTTTCTGTGTCAAGTTCTATAGCAGCATATGGATTAGTAGATTCTGAATGATGTTAAGAATATTAGTAAAGAGTCTAATATTGGCTGATGACAATTGTCCTCTGACATAACCTACCTCATCATTTGTAATGAGATCTGGAAGAAAAGGAATGAGTCCATTGTCTATAATTTTGGCACAAATTTTGCAATCAGTATTTATCAAAGGTATGGGTCTGGAATTTTGGGTTTATTCAGGATCTTTATTGGGTTTAGGGAAGACGATAAGCATTGCTTCCGAAAAGGACCCTTTGGCTTTCCCATTAGAAATAAAGGAAGAATACAGTTCATTAAGCTTAGGAACCAGCAGGTCCTTAAAGTGGGCAAAGGAATTGGTTAGAAAAGCATCCAGGCCCAGAGCCTTCCCTTTATTAAGGTCTTTAATGGCTTTATATATTTCACTCACCGACATGGGAGCAGTTAATGTTTAACGGTTAGTGTTAACATATGAGTTATGATGTATGTGGCATGGAAGAGGAAGACCCTAGTGGCCTGAACAAAAGTATTTCTTTATTCAAACTAAATGAGTTCCCTTAATCTCAGAAACTTCCAGACTTTTCTCAGTCTCTTGTATATCCCTTTTCCTCGGGTTTCTATAATAAAGATGGGTGTCAGTCCTCGTTATGCCCAGTGTAGCTCCGTCGCTGTTCCTTCTATGGCACTTCCATTCTGAAAGAAGCAGAAAGAACTTCACTCAGTCCATTGTTCAGGTTGAGCTTAAATAGGGGTTGGTGTGGCCTCAGCTAATCTGGAATCGGTGATTGGAAACTCCCATATAAACCCCTGTAGGCCCGCCCCCTTTTCCACTGCTTGCGGCTTGCCACAGTTCCTTACTATGTGGCCTAGACGTAGAACACAGAACTCTGCATTCGAGAGATGATGGCCCTTCAGACGCATGCGGTAAGCTGTTGTGCAAGGGTGGTTTATTCCATGAGTGTCCTAGGAGTGGAATAGGTAGGGTTAGCGTCTCCTCTTCATGATTCCCCCCTAGGCCGCCATGGCGGAGTCCACGTGGTTCCCCGGGCTCAGCCGAGCTTGAGCTGGCCAACTCTGAGCTGCTTCAGTGTCTGTTGCCCCCCACCAAAGTCCCGAACATCCCGTCCTCGATCCCACTTCCATCTACCGCTGATGAGTCCGATGCAGGCAGTCTTGTATCCGGCGCAGGCGACCTCATTGTGTTCGGCATCGCATACTTCCTTTCACCCAGGCTCCAACTCTTAGTCTGCAGCGTAGGCTTTGCTTGGGCTGTGTCACCGGGCCATTGTGTCACCCAGCGACACTGTTGGAAATCCTGGTTGGGCCGTGTCACCGTTTTGAGTCGTTTTCCCTGCACCTGCACCTGTACCCTTACCGTGCGAAGTTGGCTTCGCTGCACTCCAACTTTACATAGTATATGCCTTAGAAAATCAGGTGCATGGGTTTTATTGGGCATAGTTTCAGAAGAACATAATTTTTGATAGAAATTTGGGAAGACAAGATTTCTTAGCGAAGAAATGAGAATGTTGCTGCTGAATAAATGTAAATTATTCATCTTTCAGGAGCTTTGAATTAAATCTCCAACTGTTATGTTGATTAATATCATGTATATTAAATAGTTGAATGTGATCAGGAGCATGGCCTGATAGGGTAATGGATTCTTTTTTGGCATATAGTCAGCGATTGGTCAAGGATTTGGACATAAAGATGTAATTGATTCTTGAAAAAGAATTACGAGGCGGGGAGTAAAATTTATAGTCCAGGTCAGGGATGAGCTATGCGCCATGTATCAATCGGGCCTAATTCGGAGACAAAGTTGGCAAACTGTAAATGGGACTGGGTTATTTTAAAACGTGCTTTGGATTTCTTGTCAAGAAGAGGCATCGAAGATCTCATTACAGTCAGCACACACAATGCAGTTATTAGAACTAGAATTGAAGATATTGTTTCTTAACTGAGTCCAGAAAACGGGGTCAGCATTGGTAGGACCATATACACTAGTCAATAAAAAGTTTAGCCAGAATCCATCTTCCCCCATCGTCTGAGAGTCAGTGGAGATCACCTCAAATTGAAGATGTTTGTTGATAGGGGTGTTAACCCCATTTTTCCTTCCATTTGCCGCACTCGAGTAGATGTGACCCACCCATAAACGTTTCAGTTTAGCTGCTTCTGAGAGGTGGGATTTTTGCTAACAAGCGATAGAGGGTTTAGGCCTATTAAGGTGTGAGAGTTTTGTCTGTCGTTTGATAGAGTTGTGTAGTCCTTTAATGTTCCACGTAGATATATTAAGTGATATAGATAGCTGTCAGGGTGGAATATACATACTTCTGGTCAATATTGACATGGTATTGCATTAATAGACCCACAGGGAGGAAACATGAGGGAGAGGGAATGACAAACGAGCATGACATGGAATTTTGTAACTTCCAAGAGAACCATAAAATGAGTAAAGTAGTGGCTAGCAGGATACAGCCATTCCAAACCATTGAAACGGTGAATAGTAGGGGTGGAGAGCCGGATCCAGAGGGGCTAACCCAGTGCCCTGCTTCGGTGAGGACATCGCGCAGAGACAGGATCTGGCGTTAATGAGTATGCAGAATAGCTGGTGTAGGGTAGGATTGGGGATGGGAGGAGTAGTTGGCACAGGGGCTGGCAGAGACTGGTGACGGGGAGAGAGGATTGTCTGTGGGACTTCAGAGGGGTGAGCAGTTGTGCTGAGAGGGGGGAGTGGTAGGCACAAAGAGATTTCCTGGGGGGTGGGTATGTGGGATGCTGGTAGGGGTTGGGGGTTTTAGCAGGGAGGTGAAGAGAGCCGGGACAGGGTTGGGAGTGGGAGGAGAGGGCTGGGAGGAATAATAAGGGGGTCTAGGGTAGGATAATGGGCAGAGCTGAAGGTGTGAAGCCCTAGTGTGCCTGAGGCCCGTGCATTTAGGTGGTTGATTGTGTGGCAAAGGAAAGAGGTGTGCATGAGAGTGGGAGACGAAATTGAGTGTGGTGTACTGGCCAGGGGCAGCGCAAGTTAGGGATACTGGGAGTTGAGGAATGGGGATTTGGGAGGCTGTCTAGGCGTGTAAGGGAGGGGGTGGGTTAGTGAGAACATGGACTTGGGGGTGGCAGATAGTGCTGATGTTCTGGACAGTAGAGCGCAAATGTGCTGCCCTGATTCTGGAGGTGTGAGTGATACAGGGGAGTGGGTGTTGACGGATGTGAGGGGGCGAGGAAGGAGGATGGGCGTGGAGGGGGGTGTTTGATAAGGGAGGGGGGAGTGAGTAAAAGCGGGGACGGATGGGTGCACTGTGGGAAGGGGGAGTCTGGCAGGTAGTGTCATTGGCTAGGTTTTTGGAGCACCAGCGTGCAGCTCTGATCTGGGCAGAGGGAGGCATGGTGAGGAGGCTATGTCCTGAAAGTTTGGTTGTTGGATAGGGTGGAGTAGAGTTAGGGAGCGGGTGGCGCTGCTGTGAGATCTGGTCAGGGCGGTGCATACTATCAGAGTAGCCCAGAAGTCTGAGGGATGAAAACTCAGATCTGTATGAACAGTGCCTGAGATATCTAGATTTAATACATCAAATGTGTCCAGATTCAAAACATCAGCTGGGAGGGGAAGTTGCCTGAATTCAAAATAGTGCAATGAAATGCCTAGATTCAAAACAATAGCAGTGTGATGAAACGCCTCGGTTCAAAGCATGAACAATGCCTGAAAAACTAGATGCAACACCTGCATCACACCTAGAAACTGTAGGAAGCAGGGAGGGAGCCTAATGAGGCACACTGCGATGAAAGTTTCAACGTATACTGGAACGCAGAAGTACATTAGGCATTTGAGATATCTAGAACTGGCAGGGTTTTATTTGAGCGCAGTAATGCCTGTGCTCACCGCCCGTGCCCCCTATCTTGTAGCTGCAGGATGTCCCATGAGGCAAACAGGGAATGGGGCTGCCATTTGCCTTGGCCTTTAGCCAGCTGCCTGGGTAAGGCTGACCTGTGAGGAAGTCTCTAATGGTGTTCCGGTCATGAGTTATGTGCACCCCCACTACTTTCTGCCCCACACCCTCTATGGTTCTCCGTCTCTCCCATCTTCTCTAACTTCTATATCAACCAGCATATCACTCATCAAGTCTGGCAGGAAGAAGCTCAAAAGGGACATCCTAGTCTCCAACCCAGGCCTCCCTATCGCTGATACCTACACCAGTGCTTTCTCCAGACAGACCCTTACCATCATCCTCTTTGTCATTCCCTCTCCAGGCCTATGGACCCCCCATACAGTCTCTGTTCTCTCCTTTTTCCTCTTCTCCCGTTAATGATGGCACCCGGTGGGAGGCCCTCCTGGCCCCCTTCCACTCCCCTAAGAACATCATTAATGTCTGCTTAAATGGTACCGTCTTGGTCCAAGGCCCTTAGGCCAATCTCCTCATTTTAGATGGACTCTTCCCGCGCCTTATCAACTTCCTATCTTCTGCTATTCCTACTTACCCCTCTCTGGCTCCTCTGCCACCTGCTTCTTCTGCCACCTCTCTTCCCACCCTCCACTTCTTCTTTGGCCCCACTGTTGCCTCCTCCCTTAGCCATCTCTCTGGCACGCTCATCTTCCTCTCAGACTAACCTACTATCTCTTTCTTCTTCCTCTGCCCATTCCCGGGCACCTCTAACACTTCCACAGAGTGTATCTCATGCCTCTACCCCTCCCCGGAAGTCCTGCACAGGTGGCAATCTGTTCCACATCGCTACTCCTAACCCTCACTCCACTGTCGAACACTACTCTGACACATGCCGTCTCCTGGAAGAGCTTGATTTGTATGTAATCGGTCTCGCTGATATTTGGTTCACGGCCAGCTCTGTCATGAGTTTTGACCCTCTCTTTCATGATGGCTACAAGATCATCTCCGAACCCAGAACCAACCGTCCTGGCAAGGGTATAGCCCTGATTTTCCTGGAGTGGATCCCTGCTTCTGTCATTCCCATTCAGGACTACTCCTTTGAATGCCTGGTCTGTAGGCTCTCCATCTCTCCCGGCCTCTCTCACTGTGGCCACGATCTACAAGCCGCCTGGTCAGGTCGCCCTCTTCCTCTCTGAGTGGGCTGACCTCTCCTGCTCCCTCCTTGCCTCTACCTCTCAACTTTTCCTCTGAGACCTGCACATCCACCTGGATGCTATAAGCTCTTTTCAGGGCTCTTTTGCAACCTCTGCAACTCTCTCTCTATTCTTCCCTCTGGCCTGACTCACTCTGCAGGGCACACCCTGGATGTTCTAATCACCTCCGATCTCCCCCTCTCCAACCCTTTCCCCTTCTTTCTTGGAGTGACCACTTTCTTCTTTCCTCCCACCTTTCTCTCTCTACCCCTCAGGTTATGTCAACTCCAGCACTGCCACCCACCTTCTCGGTCATCCAGCCCTTGAAGCATGTGTCAGTTGAGGCTTTCCTGCCACTTTCTCTCCTCCTACACCTTTGGCTGACTCACACGACACAGCCCTCTCTAACCTTCATCTCTCTATCTCTAACACCCTTGATGTCCTTGCCCTGGTCATGAGGATCCGTTTGATGATTGCATCCAAGTGCAACTCTTGGTACGATTCTAACCTCGCCAAACTTAAGTGCAAGTGTAGGGTGGCTGAGAGGAAGTGGAGGGCATCAAGTGCACCCTCTGACAAACTGGCCTGCCACCAGCTACAAAGGCATTACAGACTCTGTCCTTTTCAAGAAGAGAGCCTACATCCAGGTCCACATCTCGACGGCCTCTAACAACTCAGCTAAACATTTCAAAACCGGCAAGGAGCTGGCCAATCGTGTTACAGTCTTTACCTCTCCTGTTCCTTCCCAGGCCCTCGTCGCGGCTCTGGCTTCTCATTTCACCACTATAACTTTTTGGCTGTTTCTCCTACTCCTTTCTCTTCCTTTCCCCTGTTCACACCTGACGTGGTTTCTAGACAAGTCCGATCTATGAAAGTCTTGTCAAAGCAGGTGCTCCCCTGCTCTTTCAGAACCATCAAGGACCACATCGACACCCTTGCTCCAGCCTTGGCTGATTTCTGCAATCACTCCTTTTCCATTGGAGCATTCCCCCCCCCCCCTTAAGCACCCCCCCTACTTAAGAAGCCCTCTGCCGATCCATCCTCTCCGGCAAACTATCGCCCGATCTCCATCACTCCTTTCCTGGGCAAACTCCTGGAAAAGCTGGCCATCGCACAGCTTAATCTACATACTGACTCTGTTGGTTGTCTCCACGACCACCCTTCTGGCTTCAGAGCAGCCAGAAGCATGGAAACTGCTCTCCTGAACACCTGTGAAGACTTGCTCTCTAATCTTGACTCTAACCTTCCATCTGTCCTCATTCTCCTTGATCTATTCTCATCTTTCGACACGGTCAACCACACCATCCTGTTCAATCCCCTCCGCGACAACCAGGGTATCTCTGGTCAGGCCCTGGCCTGGTAGACGACCTTTCTCACTGATAGACCCTCCCAGATCCAACTTGGGTCTTTCCTCTCTTGCCTCTTTCTTTCTACTTGTGGTATTCCTCAGGGGTCTAACCTCTCTCCATGGATTTTCAACCACTATCTGGCACCTCTTGCCCTCTGCATCTCTACCTTCTGCTCTAACTTTCAGTGTTATGCAGATGACACCCAGCTCTCCTTTAGGCCCCCCCTCAGCCACTTCTGCTCCTCCCATACCAGACTGCCTGTCCACAATTGAGGAATGGTGTGCCTCCAGCGATCTCTGCCTTAATGCCAGTATTACTGAGATCTTCCTCATTAGGACACTTGCTGCCTCCTGCTCTATCACTCTGGCTGCCCACCCTGGGCCATATACCTCCTCCTTCCAGTAAGGCTGAGAACCTTGGGGTCATCTTCGACTCCATCCTCTCCTCTCCTCACATTTCTGACGTCTCTAAGAAGTCACACTATCAGCTGCACCTCCTTGGAGGTAATCTTCCCTTTCTCACTTCCCCCCAGAAGCTCACTGTCTCCAGAGGCCTGGTTCTCTCTAGGTTGGACTACTGCAACAGCCTCTTTCTAAATCTACCTGCCTCTACTCTCCACCCTTTGCAACTTATCCCAAACAGGACTGTGAGACTTGTCCTTGGCCTCAAGCCCAGGGATCGTATCTCCAGCACTGAAATCTCTCCACCAGCTCCATGTGGCTGCAAGGATCAAGTTCAAGGCCCTTTTCATCGTCCACAAGGCTTTCTGAGGTTGGGGACCACACTACCTTGAACTTTCTCTTCCTAAGCATCCTCCTTCTCGAGCCCTCTGCTCATCCACTTCCAACTCTGAGGCTCCGCTGTTTCTGCAGAGAGAGTGGACGATGGATATCTTTCCTCTGCTTTGGCCTCCTCTGGAACAGGCTCCCTGCCTCTCTCAAACTTGAGCAAGACCACCTCTGGTTCTGGAAGCATCTAAAGTCTCTTTTTCTCTGTCTCTTTCTCTTTTTCTCCGTCTTTCTTTTTCTCTTTCTCTCCCTCTCTTTACCTCTCCCTCTACCTCTCCCTCTTTCTCTTTATCTCTTTCTTTCTCTCTCTCTCCACCCCTCTCCCGCCCTCCCCGACTGCTCCTAACACTGGTCACCTGGCCACCCACTGAACTTCTGGTCCAGGCTCCTGCATGTCCAGTTCCCCTTGCACTGCATCCGGGCCTCCCTTGCACTCACAGATCTGTAATGCAACCCTACAGTCACCTGTTTCTCTGCACTTATGAGCCACTTACTGGCAGTACCTCTGAGCTGCCGACACTGCGCCCCCTCCCTCCCCACTGCACTTGCACGACCTGAATCACACAAGGCCTAGTAAGATCATTATTTTGTCCTCCCTTCCTTGTCTTGTCGTCCCTAGAAACACTTGTGTACATGCACATTATAAATGACTTATATCACTGGTCACTCAAATCAGTGTGGGGGAGTGGGGAGAGGAGAGTCGCGGAAAGGAGCTGGCTGCAGGAGTCACAGAGCTAACGATACCTCCAGGCACTCGTGCTGATAAAATGGTACCAGCGAAGGAGCTTAGCGCAGAGCAGGAGTGGGAAGACAAAAACAATGGTTTAGTTAGAAATTACTACTCTAAGGTTATAGAAGAAAGGCTCTGACATGGTTGGTCATAGTCTCTCTGTCTCTTTTTCTCTGTCTTTCTCTTTTCTCTCTCTTTCTCTCTCCCCCTCTCTGTATCTCTCCCTCTTTCCCTTTATCTCTCCTTCTTTCTCTTTCTTTCTCTCTCTTTCTCTCCCTTTCTATTTGTCTCTCTCTCTCTACCCCCCCCCCCTGACTGCTCCTAACACTGGTCACCTGGCCACCCACTGAACTTCTGGTCCAAGCTCCTGCATGTCTAGTTGCCCTTGCACTACATCCGGGCCTCCCTTGCACTCTCAGATCTGTATTTGCAATCCTACAGTCACCTGTTACTCTGCACTTAGAAGCCACTTACAGGCAGTACTTCTGAGCTGCCGACAGTGCTCCCCTTCCCTCCCCACAGCACTTGCACAACCTGAATCACACAAGGCCTAGTAAGATCGTTATTTTGTCCTCCCTTCCTTGTCTTGTCCCTAGAAACACTTGTGTACAGGCACATTATAAATGACTTATCATATCACTGGTCACTCAAATCAGTGTGGGGGAGTGGGGAGAGGAGGGTCGCGGAAAGGAGCTGGCTGCAGGAGGCACCGAGCTAAAGAGATCTCCAGGCACTCGTGCTGATAAAATGGTACCAGCAAAGGACCTCAGACAGCGCAGAGCAGGAGTGGGAAGACAAAAGAAATTGTTTAGTTAGAAATTGCTACTCTAAGGGTATAGAAGAAAGCCTCTGACACGGTTGGACATAGACTTTTAATAAAGTAAATTGAGGGTTGAAAAAATGCCTCAGTCCCTAAATGCTAAGAGGAGTTTCCCTGCCTCAAGGAAAACTAGTGAAACTGTCAGGATGTCAAATAAAACGTTAGTCAGTCGTGTCCAAAAATCCTAATTCTGACCCAAACACTAATAACATAAATCTAATGTGCAAGGATGTTCTTTTCTCAAAAGGTGATGATGACCTTTATCAAAGGAAAGTTCCAAATGTCATTGGTTGTATTAATAAAAGGAAATGTTCTCTTCCAAAGATGCACTCTTAAAATATTCAGGGAATTACTCCTTTCCCCTGGATTCTTGCTTGTTCCACTTCACAAGCTAAGAGGTTGGCTCCTGAGAAACAATATTTATTCCGCCAGGGAGCTTGCCTCCCATTTTCTGGCTTTTCCGCTTTTTCATAAATGGCCGGCTTCCCGTTGTAACCTCGTTTCTTGTTAATTCCCTGCGTAGGTCTAGTTCACTCTCCTGCCAAATACTATCCAGGCAATATGACAGTTTCTAAGAGTCTCTTCCTGTTGGGTCCCAGACCCTGAAGTATAAATAAAGCTGATTTTATTCTTGGACTCTAATATGGGTGTGGGTCCCAAATTTTCTGTGCTGTTTGCAACCAGCTTGGTTTACTCTCCTGCCAAGCATGGATTTCTTCGGTATTTCCTTCTCTTTCAGGGTCCCTGACCCTCTTATTCTCTTTATCAAATATGGGTGTGAGTCCCAGACTCGCAGTACAGTTCCTTGACGGCTTGGTCCACTCTCCTGCGAAGCCTGTATTTCTTCTATATTTCTTTTCCCCCTCTTTCAGGGCCCTAGACCCTCTTATTCTCTATTTAAATATGGATGTGGGTCCCAGACTCGCAGTACAGTACCTTGATAGCTTTGTTCACTCTCATGCCAAGCTATGCTTTCTCGTTTCTATTGTTCTTGTTTGTAGGGTCCAAGGTAGTGTCTCTTGCTCACTGTGCCAGCCCGTCTTATTCTATGGTTTTCAGGACTCCTGTTCAAATATGGGTGTCGGTCCTGGACTCGCTGTGCTGTTCTTGGGTAGCTTGGTTTAATCTTCTGTCATGGTAGACTTTCTCTCTTCGTGTTTACTTGTGGCTGGGGTCCCAGCCCCTCGTATTGTCTGTCTTTCACTCAGGGTGCCAGCCTGTCTTATTCTCTGGCTTTCAAGCTCCCCGACCCTCTCAATCTTTTCTTTTTAAGCCTCTGCTGGCTTCCTCAGACCGCCTGCCCCTTTCAATCTTGTGTATAGGCGCGTTACAAATGCCATATCATATCATAATCTGCCTGCGCCTTTTTGTTCGGTATGTCTTCCAGGCAGCGGTACTTCCTCATGAGGCTCCGGTAGCGGTCGGACTCTTCCAGGCATCAGTCCTGCCTCTGTGGGCCTCCACGTCTCTTCCAGAGTTTCCTCTCGGCTTGCTGTTGCTTCAGGGGTCATGGGACGCCCAACAGTCTATTCGGGGAGCGAGAGTCATTCCCACGTCTTGGGTTACAGCTGGTCTCTCTTCCCTCTCTGTGCACGACGTCTTCCCTTTCTGCTTCTCGGTAGCCGCATCGGCTTCTCAGACAGCAATTTTCCAGAGGATGGTTATCTTCTATCTGGGTTCCCTAGTCTATTTTGTATCTCGTTGGTCTAATGAGATGCAGCAGAAGACTAGACGGCTCACTATAGATCATTGGAGTAATCGTCCTACTCCTAGCCATCTTCTTCCCAGTACCTATATTTATGGTATATGGAAGGCAAGCTTGATTTTCTTGAACCATACTCATGTATATTATGTTAGACTGACTTTACAATAAAACATGCGGGTACTGTTTGGCAATGTGTAAGAATGGTCTTGCTTTAGCAAATACAGAGAGGGTGACCCACAGGTGGTATACTGCGTTCTCGGAGGATAGTCGCCCCTAATCCCATAAAGGGCTACCTCTCCTATGTGATCCACCCCTTATGTACCACTCCCAGGATAAAAATCACAGAGAAAGCAATACATTTTTGGCACACAGCCGTACACAATTTTCTATAGATGATAAAGCGGAGAGTACATGGGTCCTTTTACAAATGGGTAAGAAAGAATGTGACTTGAAGACCTACAGTTGCAGGGGGGGAAGGTGGAAGCATAAACCAGGGACGAGGACAGGACAGAATGACATAAGAATGACATGGTAAAGAAAGTGCTAAAGGATGGGTGGTGATGGAAAAGTGCTGTAGGGTTGTCCGTGAAGGGTAGGGAGAGAGGAAAATGGGGTGGTGTAGTAGCATCGAGTGCTAAGTAACAGGTTCTTCAGAAAGAAGGTCCTTGAGGTTGTATTTAAATAGTGGTTGATTTGGAGTAGTACCAAGAGGAAGAGCATTCCAGAGTATGGGAGTGAGAGAGACTGGAAACATTGGGGCTCAAGTGGTGGCAAAGTGAGCTGAGGATGATTGTATCGGGAGGGGGGGAGAGTAGGGAGGGAGCGAGGAGAAGAGTAGGGAGTAAGCAGAGCAGATAGGTAGGGTAGGGAAGGATAGGGTGGGGGAGAGATCATGGATAGTTCTGAAGTTGAAAAGAAGTTTATACTTGGCCCTTTGTTTCATAGTTTTACAGCCAATTTGACAACAGGCAGAGGAGGTAGAGGTGAAGTGAGCAAGATTGAAAAGTGTGTGGACTAAGAACTTGAGGACTTTGTCTAGAGGTGAAAGGGCATAGTTGGGAAGGCCGTAGAGGAGAATGGCACTGTAATCAGATCTAGAAAGGATTAAGGAGGACCTTAGCTCTATAGCAGTATTGAAATGAAGAGGACCTATTTTTCTGATATTGAGGTTGATTCTGACTGCAGTGGCATATTTGGACATAAAGAGCAGGAAGTTCTGTGATGGGTCAAAGATGACACCAAGGTTAAGAGCAGAAGCAGAGTAAGGAAGGTAGTCTGGAGAGGAGATACAGAGGGGGCAAGGAAGAGATGGCCTGTTTGGCTGGTAAGTAGAGAACTTCAGCCTTAGTGGGGTTGAGCGTGAGCCAGTGAGATGCCATCCAATATTTGATGGCAGAGAGACAGTTTGACATTTTTGACAACTGCTTGACTGACAAGGAGTGAGATTTGAAGATCTGAGTGTGGTCAGTGAAGAGTTGATTTGAGAAGCAGGTAAGGCAGTTCCAGGACACCTGGAAGTGTCTGGGGGCAAGGTGTGAAGCAAACCAAAGCAAAGGCCTTATCTCTGGTACCAAGGAGAGATAATGTACAGAGAAAATCAGGATGGTCGACAGGAATGATGGCAGCAGAGTGGTTGATGGTTTGCATGACGAGTTGAATAGATTAACTTTCTGACAGGAGAGCTGTCTTGGTAGAATAGAGAGGTCGGAAGCCAGATTGAAGAGGGTTCTGGATGTTGCGAGTATCAAGGAACTAGTTAGTTGATTGAATACTACTCGCTGTATGATTTTGTAATAGTGTGGTAGAACAGACACAGGGCGAAGTTGGCAGTACAGTCCGGATCTAGAGCAGGTTTCATAAGGAGAGGGATGGCAGTAGCTGTCTAGCATGAGAGAAAAGTGACATTGTCAAGAGGAGTTGATGAGGGAAGAAAGATGTGGAGCAACATAGGAGCTATGCTCTTTCCGATGTGCAGAGACAGTGGATCAGTGGTGCTACAGGAAGGGTTAGCTTTGAGGAGTAGCGCAAGAATGTCATCAGAGTTGGTGGGTGCAAAGTAAGACAGTAGAGGGAGAGGAGGGTAGAAGTGTGGTGGATAAACGTGAGTAGGAGGAGGGGATATGTCAGGTCTGCCTGGATCCTCGGCGCAGGAGCGATGCAGAACCAACCACCCACTCTATGGTTTTGGTGCCTGCAAGACGAAGCTTACGCAGACCTCCTCAGCCAGAGCGGGGAAGGAGGGTTAGGGTCTCGATGGCTGGATGGGTAGGGGGGTTATAGGATAATCGGATTGAGGGATAGGGAGAGGTTATGGATGGGATTGGGGAATTCAGGGTAACTGCGATGATTGCACACTTTTGACAACAACCGTGCATTAACTGGCACCTTTTGAAAGGGTCGCTTACCCAACACCTTTACATGTAAAGGTGTTCCTTTCACACCTTATTACCGAACCTTTTGCCAACTTCAACACATGGGTTAATTTCACTACCACAGTTGAGTAACAATCACAGGGCTTCGGCCCAATACATAGCACCGAGTCAGTTAACATGCATTTGCACACTTAGCTCTTGTTTCTGTGTCCTAGTCCAGTCCTGCAAGAGCTGCCTAGTCCTGTGCCATGTCTCTGAAGTCCTTGGATTCAGTTTAGACTAAAAGAAAAAACAAAGACAAGCATTAGCGTATGCCTTAAAAGTCTGATATACTCTGACTCCTCTCAACACATCCAAAACTCCAACATCCTGCACGCGCCGTGCGTTTACTTTCCAAAACGGTGTGCTCTGCCGCACGTGGTTTGTAACATCCAGTAGTAGATGTTGCCTATCGCGGTCTTTTTTCAGACCGGGTATTCATGAAAGCGTGCTTTCGTTTCATGCACTCGTTAGGCATGAGCTGTACTGGGCGAAAGCACGCGGAAGTACAACCTTTTCTCCAGTTGTTCAAAGCACCTTAGGCCTCCCCGAACTACCCCGCCCACTTATCTGTATTCAGATGCGCAGGGGCTCTGGAGGGGCTGGGTACGCCCCCTGCGCTTTTTCCCCTCTGTCCCAGTGATTCCCGGGGCCAAGCGGTACTTATCTTGTGCTGGCGAGGGGCCGGATGATCTCTCCGGAGGCTCTAGGCCCCTCGCGTGTGGTTTTATAGGAGCTGCTGGGCACACGTCCTCTCTCCGTGGCTTCTCGAGCACAAGCCCCGTGCCTTGGGGCTTGCGCATGCGCGTTCGCGTGCCACGCCCGACACGGCTCCTGATTGGCTCACGAACCCGCAAGGCATGCTGGGAAGTGTAGTCCTGGCTTGCCTTTTGCTGGTTCGTGTAGTTCTGGAGTCCCTTTTGCCTGCACATAGGGCACAACAACCGTCTATAGGGCTGGAAGCCCCCAAACCAAGATCCCTTCACTGTTGCACCCCTCACAACCCCTATGGTTTTGAGCCCATGCCTTAGGCTGCCCCTGACAGCACTCCCCCCCCCCCCCTCGGAAGGCAGAGCTTCCGGGTTTATCCGGGTAGTTGTTATGAAAAGTGCGCAATAATCGAGGGGCATGTACATGATGTGAGGGTTCCCAGGAACGGTCTTCTGGTCCGAATCCCACCCAATCGATCAAATAATAAATTTGACCGTTACGTTTTTTTTTTTTTTTTTTAGAGTTCAGGATGGCCCGGACCTCATATTCTGGCTCACCCTGTACGAGCACTGGAGGCGGTTTTTGAGCGACAGTACCATGGGGGGCCGGTTTCAGTAGTGATGTATGAAAAGTGGGGTGAATTCTCATCTGGGGTGGTAATGCTAATCGGACTGCCACTGGGTTAATAACTTTTTCCACCTTGAATGGGCCTAAATACCGGGGTTGTAATTTTTTTGGTCCCATCAGTCGTAAATTCCGAGTGGATAACCAGACTTGGTCATTCCTGCGGTACACTGGACCGGTGTGTCGATGTTTATCGGCATAGGTTTTGTAGGATTTTTTTGCCAATACGAGATTCTCCTGTACCTCCTTCCAAACCTGCTCTATTCCGACCCTTTGGCCTGCCAATGTAGGCAGTTCTGGTTTTGCTATTGGAACGATTAATGGTAACATCCGTGGATGTCTTCCGTACAAGCAAAAGAAAGGGGTTCGTTTTGTGGATGAATGCTCAGCATTATTGTATGCTAACTCCGCCAGCCAAGTATGTTGTACCCAAGTTGTTTCTCTGCCTGCAGCCAAGCAACGCAGGAATTGCTCTAATCCCTGGTTCACACGCTCGGTTTGACTGTCCGTTTCAGGGTGATAACCCGAGGATAACCGGACTTCCATACCTATAATGTCACAAAACTCACGCCAGAACCTGGAAGTGAACTGTGGGCCCCTATCTGAAATGACACGACATGGGAGCCCATGGAGGCGAACCACATTTTGCAGGAACAATTCTGCGATTCGCTTGGCCGTTGGAACCCCTTTGCAGGGGATAAAGTAGGCCATCTTGGAAAAGGTATCAACAACCACTAAAATAGAAGTGTAACCTTGTATCTGTGGAAGTTCCACTATAAGGTCCATGGTAACCGTGTGCCATGGCGTAGCAGGGGGTCGGCAAAGGCCGAAGGAGACCCGCTGGCTTTTGATGGTCGGCCTTATTTTGTGCACAAATTGCGCATTTCCGTACATATTGTTGGACATCGTGCCGCCACCTGGGCCACCAGAAATGCCTTGCCACTAGTTCTTGTGTCTTTGCTCTGCCAGGATGACCCGCTAATGATGAATCATGGCACCATGACATGGCCTGTTCCTGTAAGGGGGTTGTGGGTAAATATAAAGATTGCGCCCGATAGGGGAGTCCGTCTACAATTGAATGCTGTGGATCTTGCTTGCACCATTGACGAAGGTCCTGCATAGATAACGCCTTCTGGATACTCTCAAAGAGATTGGTGGTTAAACCCACTACTCTTGCCGGTGGTATAATTGGCCGGGACACAGTCTCTGCTTCCTTTACCATGGTCTCTGGGTAACGCGAAAGTATATCTGCTTTCTGGTTGCTAGTCCCTGGCCGATAAGTTATGATAAAGTCAAACTCAGCAAAGTATTGGGCCCAACGTAATTGGCGCGGGCTCAAAGTCTTGGCCGTTCTGATACGCAGGGGCAACGACGCCAGCGGTTTGCAATGTTCCAGGCAATAACAAGAATTCAAATTGATCAACCCGGCGGCCCATCGAATCTGAGGATCGTGTTTGCGTAACCAGGGTAAGCCCAAGATAAGCCCGAACTGCGGAGCGGCAATTAGGTCAAAGGCTATATCTTCCCAATGCCCATTTCCACATTCCAATGACACTAAATGGGTGCTATGCGTTATCGGACCAGAGAATAGGGGTGTACCATCAACCGCTCGCACGGGCTCGGGTTTCCCTTTTTGTCACACCGGGACACCCAGTTTAAGTGCAAACTTGGCGTCTATAAAATTACCCGTCGCCCCCGAGTCAACCAACATGGTAACCTCCTTACGCAATCCTCGGAACCCCAACCACCCGGCTAGAGTGACATATGGGGCATAGTTGGGATAGCCTTCAATTGGGGCCCTGCTCTCACTCAGGCTCGACCGGGTGACCCCCACTACCGACGAGCCGAGGCGTCTCCCTGCGTTTTGGGTTTAGAGGGGCATTCTCGGACAAAATGCCCTGACTTCCCGCAATACATGCACACCCCGTCTTTTCTCCTCCGCTCCTTTTCTTCCTTAGACGGGGGGCCTCGAACTGAACCAATTTGCATTGGCTTGTCACCATCAGACTTGTCCACCATCCCTCGAGACCCTCTGACTTGGTCCAACCGCACAACGGGACGAGGCTCCCCTCTTCTCTTGTCCCCCCGCCGTTCAGCTAGCCGATGATCTAGACGCATAGCTAGGTCGATCATGTCCGAGCATTCCCGGGGTTGGGGATCGACCTGGGCGATAAGGTCTTTGATATCGTCCCTCAGTCCTTGATAGAACAAAGACATGGTCTTGTCATGTGGCCACTCGGCTTCGGCCACCAGCCGGTTGAATTGAGTGACGTAAGTCACCAACTCCTTGCTCCCTTGCCTTAGGGCTAGTAGCTCCCGATCCTTCCACAAGGTAGCTGCCTTCCGATTAAATATTTTTTCGAACTCCCTAAGGAACTCATCCCAGTCATATAAGATGATGTTGTCCTTCTGGACTAGGGGGTTGGCCCATGCTGCGGCGTCCCCTGTAAGGTACGAGATGACAAATGCAGTCCGGGATTGATGTGACCGAAAAGCTGCCGCCTTAGTGAGGAAGTGAAGGCGACACTGGGTTATAAAGGTCGAGAACTTCTGTGGATCGCCTGAATACCTCTCAGGTGGTGCGAGAAGAACAACAGGGTCGTGAGTCACTTGAACCTGTACAGGTGCTTGGCCTGGTAATAGCGCGGTTTGGGCTGCTAGGCTACGGACTTGCGCAGACAAGGTTGCATAGTCCTGTCTGGACGCGGCCAATTACCCCTGCAAAGCCTTGGCAATTTCTTCCATGGCGGTGATGGGGCTGGCTGCACCACTCAGGCGCCCGGATATTACGTGGGCTTGTGCTTCTGTCAGGTCTGCCTGGATCCTGGGCGCAGGAGCGATGCAGAACCAACCACCCCCTCTATGGTTTTGGTGCCTGCAAGACGAAGCTTACGCAGACCTCAGCCAGAGCGGGGAAGGAGGGTTAGGGTCTTGATGGCTGGATGGGTAGGGGGGTTATAGGATAACCGGATTGAGGGATAGGGAGAGGTTATGGATGGGACTGGGGAATTTAGGGTAACTGCGATGATTGCACACTTTTGACAACAACCGTGCATTAACTGGCACCTTTTGAAAGGGTCGCTTACCCAACACCTTTACATGTAAAGATGTTCCTTTCACACCTTATTACCGAACCTTTTGCCAACTTCAACACATGGGTTAATTTCACTACCACAGTTGAGTAACAATCACAGGGCTTCAGCCCAATACATAGCACCGAGTCAGTTAACATGCATTTGCACACTTAGCTCTTGTTTCTGTGTCCTAGTCCAGTCCTGCAAGAGCTGCCTAGTCCTGTGCCATGTCTCTGAAGTCCTTGGATTCAGTTTAGACTAAAAGAAAAAACAAAGACAAGCATTAGCGTATGCCTTAAAAGTCTGGGATACTCTCACTCCTCTCAACACATCCAAAACTCCAACATCCTGCACGCGCCGTGCGTTTACTTTCCAAAACGGTGTGCACTGCCGCACGTGGTTTGTAACATCCAGTAGTAGATGTTGCCTATCGCGGTCTTTCTTCAGACCGGGTATTCATGAAAGCGTGCTTTCGTTTCATGCACTCGTTAGGCACGAGCTGTACTGGGCGAAAGCACGCGGAAGTACAACCTTTTCTCCAGTTGTTCAAAGCACCTTAGGCCTCCCCGAACTACCCCGCCCACTTATCTGTATTCGGATGCGCAGGGGCTTTGGAGGGGCTGGGTACGCCCCCTGCGCTTTTTCCCCTCTGTCCCAGTGATTCCTGGGGCCAAGCGGTACTTATCTTTTGTTGGCGAGGGGCCGGATGATCTCTCCGGAGGCTCTAGGCCCCTCGCATGTGGTTTTATAGGAGCTGCTGGGCACACGTCCTCTCTCCCTGGCTTCTCGAGCACAAGCCCCGTGCCTTGGGGCTTGCGCATGCGCGTGCCACGCCCGACACAGCTCCTGATTGGCTCGCGAACCCGCAAGGCATGCTGGGAAGTGTAGTCCTGGCGTGCCTTTTGCTGGTTCTTGTAGTTCTGGAGTCCCTTTTGCCTGCACATAGGGCACAACAACCGTTTATAGGGCTGGAAGCCCCCAAACCAAGATCCCTTCACTGTTGCACCCCTCACAACCCCTATGGTTTTGAGCCCATGCCTTAGTCTGCCCCTGACAGGATAGAAGGTAAGTAGTGAGGGTATTGTGAATGGTAGAACCTTTAGAAGTGAAGTAGAGAGCAGGATCATTTGCAGAAAGAGTAGAAGAGGTGAAGGTGGGTTTAGGAGGTGAGAGAATTGAGTTGAGATATTTTTGGAGGTGCCTAGGTTGCATGAATTGATATGACCTGAGAGAGTCACATTTTGCAGTCTCTAGAGGAATAGTTTTGAAGAGCAGTGAGATGGAGATCCAAAGGAGTGTCTTGACCTTTTCCAAGTGCAAAGCTTTTTCTGCGTTGCTGATTTCCGGGCGTGGGTGAGAGGTGTAATTGAGGGACGTGGATTTATGAGTGAGTGTAGTAAGAGGCTAGTGAGAGTAGAAGGGAGCATAGAAGTGTTAAAGTTAAAAACATTGATTTATCACATCAAAACCAAATATTGAACATGTTCCTAAAAATAATTGAATTGAATTTTCTGATGATTGTGAATCTGCTTAGAATCACATGCTGTGCATATAGTCCGACATCTAGTGGAAATCGTAGAGTTTTGCATCTTTCTTTCAAAGATCGAAAAGGGGCATTGACATGGGTGTGACTAACACTATCCCTAACGTGACGTGTAGTCTACCCAAAATCCCTCGGGCGTCGATGTCCCTCAGATTGTTTTTTTTCCTCCAACCTAGTTGGTCGCCTAAGCGATGCTCGCAAGAGTTAATATTGCTGACTTTGTCCCCACGACCTACGGTCATGTAGTCTCCGGACTTTTTTTCTCAGCGACTGCCTCGTGGACTTTCGGCCGCCAAAGACATCCTAAACTGGTCGGTGACTGTGGACCACGTGCCCTCGGCCCTCCGGCCAGGCAATTACAGTAGGGTGAGTGGGGCACTTGGTTTATTCTTCTCTAAGAATGTATTTCCTTTTCCCCCCCTCTTTCTCTTCTTGGTCTGGCTGCCGTTACCCTCTGGTATGTAGAGGCAGACCTTTAAATTTTGCCCGTCGTGTAACAGGAAGTTTCTTTGGAAGGACACCCATCGCCATTGTTCTTTCGACCGAAAATGTTGAAAGACAGGCAGACTAAACGGTGGGCAGCCTATGCTATGCAGGCCGAAAGCCATTCCCCCGTTGGCGCCATCGCTTTGGACGATGAGGAATCCATGGGCTGCCATGGCTCCGCAATTTGAAACCATCAACCTTTCGACAGAGCCTTATTCCTGGCCGCGACAAACAAGCCACTGGTTCTGTTATGAGGAGTTCACACCCCTGCGACAAGGGCCCCCACGCATCACAAAAGCACACAACCCCCAAGGCCTCTCTGTCAGAGTTGTTGAAGAAGCGCAAAGTGCCAACAGGGCCGTCAAAATTCTGTGCCTTCCGAACCTAGCGGTCTGGAGCCCTCCACGCTATGGCCTTCGCGGCATGCGACTGGTCTTTCCTCCAGAAAGGGCTATAACCCTAAAAAACGGTCGTCGACACACTGTCCAAGGGCGCTCAAGCACCTAAGTCCTCGGTGGAGTCGCCGACCGCAATTGCACCGTCTGGCACGTCGAGACCTTCGATTCAACCGCCGAAAATCTGCGAAAGCCTTGCGGCTATCATTTCGGTAGCTACAGAGCACAAGGGCACCCCCTCTCGTCGAGAGGAGTATTCTGAAGCCCCCAGCCTCCCTTGAAGGCCTTATTAGGAAAACCTCCCCATTCTGGGAAACCTTTTCCACCTCCATACCCTTCTGCATCTTCCCTATGGACTAGGGAGAGATTTGAGCAATATATGGACAATAATGGCCCAATTTATTGACTTTTCTGACAGGTACATTACTCCCAAGAGACCGAGGGAAGAGGACTTCTGCCCCATTCCTTATAATCTGCACAGGGACACCAGGAATATGTCTTGAATGTCCCAGAGGACCCAACACAGTAAGAGATCTATGAGGACATTAATCCCTTTGCAGAGGACACAGCTGATCAAGACCCAAACTGGGATCAAGATCAGTCAGGCGATCGGGGCCGTTGGCTATCACCAGCACATACCCCTGACCTGGACATCATTTGTCTAGATCCCCCTTCTTCGACCCCACAGAGGGATTTGTCACCGGTGGACGACCAGATGTTGTTCAATGCTATTTTAAAAAGAGCAGCCAATCCCTTTCCAAATTGCAACACATGAGGCAGCGCCAGACTTGTTGAGGATATCCTCAAGGAGAAACCTCTGACTAGTCAATCCATCCCTTTACTCAACTCTATAAAGAAACGCCTAGTCCCCTCCTTGTTGTCACCGTCTCTCACACGGGTGATCAACCCCCAGGCGGAAAAATGATTCTGCCCTTCTGACCCATTATACATAAGCGGTCATGCTACACTGGAATCCCTGGTGGTTACTACCCCTCTGAAAAGGATGGGGGTTACTGTCCTCGGCAGAAGCCCCTCTAGATAAATATTGTAAAAAGCTTTATGCCCTGGGTAAAAAGGTCACTGCGTCTGCGGCCTACTCTACTAGGATTGCCAACAATACTACTCTCCTGGCAAGCTGCAGCGATGTCCAATGTGGCGTAGTCTAGGGTGGCCTTCAAGATGTCCCAGAGACCACCCAATCACGCCTGCTGGCAGTCGTGCCTGAGGGCAGACAGGTTACCCACAACATATTAAAGAACACTCTAGACTCTGCTGAGACCACTGGATGCACCCTAGCCCATGGGACTTTACTTAAAAGACACGCCTGGTTGAAGAACTCTGGCTTTAAACTTGAAACTCAGGCCTCCCTTAACAACAAACCAGTTAAGGACTCCAACCTTTTTGGGAAAGCTGTTGATGATTCCCTGGAGACTGCAAAAAAAGAGCACAAAACATTAAAGTCTCTTAGCCAGATCACGACCAAGCCCTTCCACCAGCGTGGAGGCACTAACTCCCACCGGTCTTTTCTTGAGCAATCTTTTTTCCGCCCTCCCCATGGACACTATGGCTTAGGAGAACCCCCTGGTCCTCTGGCCAAGGCTCTTCTAACAACCAATATCAACAGAGGTCCTTGTAGAGGCAGGAACTCCTAGAGGCTCCCTGGCCTCCACCTCAAAGTGACTTGCAGGTTTGGGTCCCCTCCCGCGCTTCCCCGGTCAGAGGTCACTTGTCCTCCATGCATGCCTGGCAGGGGATTGCATCAGATCAGTGGGTGTTAAAGACAGTCACCCACGGCTAATGGGGTATGTCAAACCTCAAAAATTCAGGATGACAACACTGCAGGAGGTAATCCCACTGCTGCAGCAGGGGTATTACCTGGCCACATTGGACATGAAAGATGCATACTTTTATATTTCAATGTTGCCAGTGCAGAGAAAGTACCTCAGGTTCATGATAGAGGACACCCACTATCAGTTCAAGGTTCTCCCCTTCTGCATTGCCTTGGCACCACAGGTTTTCACAAAGTTACTGGCGGTAGTAGCTGCTCACCTGCACAGGCAGTCCATCCCAGTCTATCCTTACCTCGACGACTGGATCATAACAGGGAATTCGTATGGGTCATGCCAAACAAATATCCAGAAGACGGTAGACCTTCTCTTCAACCTAGGGTTCTCTTTCAACGAGAAAAAATCCAGCCTAGACCCCAATCAAGTGAAACAGTTTCTGGGGGCTCTAATTCGGACCAAAGACAGCCTCGTCTTTCCCTCCGAGAGGGTCCAAAACATGCTGTTCCAGATCCCTCACTATGTAACCAGTCACCAGGTGACCGTACACAAGGCCATGCGACTGTTAGGGTTGATCACTTCCTGCGTCTACCCACTTCCTCATGCTCGTCTGCGCATGCGCCCCATGCAACAGTGGATCTCGAGCCAATGATGTAAGGTCAGCGGCCAGTGGGATGATCTAGTGGTTGTCTCAGCAGCCCTAGTTCAGTCTCTGTGGTGGTGGTCAAGGGAAAACCTCCTTCAGGGGAAAACCTTCACCACCCCTGCAGTGGAAGCCACTCTCACCACAGACGCAAATCTGACAGGGTGGGAGGCTCACCTCCTTCAACAGACTGCGCACGGTGTGTGGTCCCCATTGGTAGCATCCAATCACATCAACCTGTTGCAACTGCTAGCAGTGTTCAAGGCCCTGAAGGCCTTCCAGACACATCTACAGGGAAATGGGTATGTGGAGGTGCACACAGGTCCAAATTAATGGGTTAATAGGGTCACATTCACGTTCAATCAATATAGGGTTTATGTTCAAGGTGCTCCCAGTTAGTAGAGTGCTAACTCTACTGAAATCATGTTAATCTGGGTGGTTCACTGTAGGATCACGATGCCATTTTTTGAAAACTATATATTTTGAGTATGTAAAATATGTTATTATTGATTGTCTATCACTCATGTACTAAAAATAGAGATTATCCATATGAACAGATTTGTTTTTGAAGTTTATGATTGAATTTATTTAATAATTGAGCAAAAACATCTATTTGCGTATTGCTGTGCCTCGGTTTGTTCCTCGTGATCCTATGGCGAACCACCCAGATTAACGCCTCCAGGGGAAGACCGTTCTAGTCCTCACAGACAGTACCACGGACATGTACTACCTGAACAAACCAACGGGCGCTCACTCTCTAGGGCTGTCCAAACTGTCCCAGAACATATGGAAGTGGGATCTCAAACATGTTCCTCCTTTCACAACATGTTCCAGGGATACTCAATCTTCTGGTGGATGTTTTCAGCAGAGACTTCCCCCTACCTGTAAAGCACAAGTGGTGGCTACAAGAGGACATTGTACTCGACGTCTTCACAGAATGGGGCTTCCCACAGATCGACTTGCTCGCCACTCTGGAGAACACCCAATGCCTAGATTATGCCTCCAGGTACCCCCTCGGAACCGCTCCAAGGGGAACGGTCTTTGGATAACATGGTCTGGGAAATTTGTCTAAGCCTCCGCCCCCTAAATCCCCCTCACCCCACCCGATTCACCTGCTCAACAAAATAGTGCACAAGATGCAACAAGAGCCAGTCGGGATGATTCTGGTGGCCCCTATGTGGGCCTGCCAGCCTTGGGTCTCCCATCTCATGGCAATGTCAATCTCCCCTCCCAGGAAGCTGCCTTGCCGGTACAACATGCTGTCGCAAGACCAGGGGGAGACGCTAAAGCCATGCCCGCAAACTTTCAATTTAGCAGCCTGGCTCCTGAGGTCATAGAGTTCGGGCACCTCCCGATCCCTCAAAGATGCATGGACGTACACAGAGAAGCTTGGAAACCTAACACCAGGCATTGCTACTCCAGCAAATGGAAGTGCTTTGTCATCTGATATAATGGCAAGGGCATCAATCCTATTGAATGCTCACCTAAAGATATCGTCCTGTACCTAACTCACCTGTTAGAACCAGGACTGGTTTTCAGTTCTGTAAAGGTCCACTTGGCTGCGCTTTCGGCATACACCACGTCCGAGAGCAAGGTTTCCTGGTGGAAAATTCCTGTAATTGAAGCTTTTATCGAAGGGTTAAAGAGACTTCATCCTGCAATTTCCAACCCAGCTCCCGGGTGGGACCTGAATGTTGTTCTTACCAGACTTATGGGGCCTCCCTTTGAACGAATGCACACGGCTAGCCTTAAAGCCCTCCCCTACAAGACCGGCTTCCTCGTGGCCATCACCTCTATAAGGAGAGTTAGTGAACTGCAGGCCCTTTCAGTTCAGGACCCATTCATCACGATTCACAAATACAAGGTGGTTTTGTTCACACACCCTCGCTTAACGCCTAAATTTATCTCAAAGGTCTATGTAAACAGTCCATAGAACTACCCACCTTTTTACAGAACCCCACTAATGTGGCGATAAGAAGCCTCCACACACTGGCTGTAAGGAGAGCGGTTATCTACTATCTGGAAAAGACGAAGCCACTAAAGAAAACAAACCAGTTCTTGGTTTCAGTGACAGCTGGTAGAGAGGGGAACCCTGTCTCTAAATCAACTGTCTCCAAGTGGATCGTAAACTGCATCAAACTGTGTTACACTCTTTCCAAGAGAGAGCTACCCTTCACGCCTAGAGCACACTCTACTCTGGGCACAGGGGCTACCATAGCATTTATTGCAAATGTTCCTCTTGATTCCATTTGAAAAGCGGCAACCTGGAGTTCTGTACACACCTTTACACAACACTACTGCCTCGATACACACTAAAGGTCTGATTCTCAGGTGGGACAAGCGGTGCAAAGACCTCTTTGCTACTGTTCCTTCACACATCCCACCACCATCTCTGTGTACTGCTCTCTAGTCTATGCACAGCATGTGATTCTAAGCAGATTCACAAGCATCAGAAGACATGCATTACTCACCGTAATAGCATTTCTGATTGTATCTGCTTAGATTCACATGTGCCCACCCTTCCTCCCCTCATGGACTAGAAGGAACATAGACCTCATACACGTTCTCTTTTCTGTACCCGCTCACACTGACTATAAGGCTCCCTTGTTGGCAGAAAAAACACAACCATGGGGACCTCGACACATGAGGAATTTTATGGTACACTATACGTCACGTTAGGGATAGTGTTACAGTCACACCGATGTCGACGTCCACTCTCGATCTTCGAAAGAACGATGCAATACTCCGCAATTTCTACTAGATGTCAGACTATATGCACAGCATGTGGACCTAAGCATATACAATCATCCGAAATGCTATTACGGTGAGTAATGCATGTCATATCCATGTTTTCCTTCATCTTTTTTTCATTGCAATAGAAGAATTTACAGATTAAGTCATTCAAGCTGGGAGGCATTTCCTAGATTAATACAGAGAGACCCTAACATACACAAAAGGAAATGTGAGACTGAACACGTAATCCAGTTGTACAAACATGTAGAATATTGTCATGTCTACATAGAAGAATCAATCACAATTCACATATAGAACTTTCAGAATAGTATGCCCTACACCAGGTAGATTGTAGGTTGTCTGACAGAGTTTTGACATTGAGCTCAACAAGTTAAGAGTTTAGGCCATTGTAAGAAACGCTATACCCAAAACTCCTCGAAGATCCATCAGATTGACTCCGTTTTGAATGACGGAGCTTGGAGTACATACCGGCTGATGTAGAAAGAATACAACTGAACATGTTTCCCTCGGATGCTGCTTTACAATAATGTGTGGGTGCAAGGACTCTTACCGACTCAATAGTTACACCCTATATGGCCATGCAACCAGTTACCAGCAGTTAGTAGAGATTGACTAGTCTGTTATTAGGATGCATGATTTTGTATCGCCCAACGCTAATGGAGCCAATCAATATACATCTTTTAGAAAGGTTCTAATTTCCCCTGAGTAAACATCCCACAGGGTCTGTACAAGAGAATGTTTAAATGTTGTAAGGATATTTTGTTGACACTCTTGTCCAGAAGTACATTGCACTCGTACATGCCCAGAGCATGTGCAAGAGATATACACTTGCTACAATGCATGCACCTAGCAAAAGATGAATCCGAAACTCTGCCAACATTTCTTGATGGGGTGATGTATCCCCTATTCAGTATTTTATTTCTATTTATTTATAATGCAATGTTAGGGCGATTTTTCCTCTGTCTCTTGTGAGAGGGTGTGAACATACCTATCCTAATAGAAAGACATGGTTCTAAACAGAAGATGGAACAAACTCGTATGGGTAGATGTGGCATAGCAATTGGGGTTCATTTAAGGGAAGGGAGTAGTTTGATGTGCATCTTTAGTTTGCCCCAATAGAACATACAAGAGAGTGCCACACAGATATTCTGAAAAAAGTATACTGGTTATTGATTATCGCAAAAAAATTAAGCACTTGAATAACCATACACTAGTGGGTGTTTTTAAAATACCACTAAAGAGCCTTAGGCGCACCGTTTACATGCCTAAATTGAATGTAGGAATACTATTTATTGTTGGATCCCTAGTGGTAATGGCGCTGGATCAGACCTATGTCACTTGTTGCAGTGATCCCTAGATGATTGATCACGGAATCACTTATGGAAACAGTTATGTTATTTTTTTTTATGGTTTTAGAACTGCAAATGGTTGTTACGGTCTTGCAAGCAAGTATTTTTACATTTGCATGTGAAAAAAAGCCAACACGATCGCCGTGAGCCACAAATGTACACAGAGGCCCCACCTGGCTCTCCAGAAGCTAACCAGCACCTCATCTAAGGACCCCACCCAGTCCTTTAATCCTCTGCCTTGATAAAGACCCCCAGTCGAAATATGTGTTGGCTTTTCTTTCTCATGCGAATGTGAAAATACTTGCTTGCAAGACCGTGGCAACAAATAGTATACCGTCTCAAACGCCGGTGCTTTAGGAGCTTTGTCCTGTAGGAACCCTGGAATGGCTGCAGGAGGTATCGTACACCTACGACTCACTAAGCAGATCAGCACAGGGATCTGTTTTTCCTACAAACTCCTACCTTCCCTTCTCTAAATTGAATGTATAACCTGTACCTGGTGCAAACCTAATCGCATACACAGCTACGGCGTGGAGAGCAAAAAGGAGCCCTAGGCATCAAAACATTGCTTCAGTCGTGCTCAGGACCCAAAATGCCAAAGCATGAACAGCCACTGTTATTGCACAACACCTTTAGTACACAGTAAGATAGTTGACACACAGGTAAAACATCTACTTGGTGTAGAACCTATTAAGTAATAGGGTTTTCAATTTCCCAAGTGCCACTAAAAGTTAAAATACATTTATGCTCCTAATACCCGATCTGCATGCTCTCAATGCACTCCTAGGAATGGGTGGATACAAAAAAGTAAATGCATTTCAATGGGCAGGAAAGTTGTTTTTACCTTGACTCCTGTAATGCATCAGGGGTAAATTCTAGCCCACTGTTTGATCTTGTCCGTTCACATACCTGGCCAATGTTATGGCTAGATTGGGAAGCTGTACAACATAAACACAAACCCAATGGGAAGGAACCCACCTGAATTTTTCAGTGTGTGGGGACCACACCGCAAGGCAGGGTCGCTTAGGCTTAACACCCCCGATGAATAAGAGCAATCCAAACCATTTGCAGGCCTTTGACCCTTTTCACCCCTCTCCATGGACATGAAATGCCTGAAACCATCTTGAACCACCAAGTTAACTTTCCTGAAAGGCGCCCTCATTGAGAACCGGATATGTCCACTGTAGAGCTCTGATGGATGGACATGCAGAGTGAAGACTGAAAAGCGGACTTCTCATAACTCCACAATGGTATGTGGTCGGGTCAGAAGGCATCCTATTTCTCCGCAGGATGCTGTTTTCCCTGCAGGAGGGCCTCTGAGCAGCAGTTTAGCTTCATGCAAAAGGGATGCGCCCTAGCCTCAGATTTGTCCCTCACTGGTGTCAATGCTCACCCATAACTCTCAAGATGTAAGTGTGGAAGGGAACCTGCTTCCCCACCGGACCAATGGAATGGCTTGAGTCAAGTATCCGAGAGGATGTGGGAAAACTAAAGTCGCAAATAAGGTCCAGCGGGAACCCTACTCCTACATAAATTTGCAAACCTGCTAGTTCTTATGCCATTTTTGGCTCCACTTTTCCTACGTGGACTGGATGAGTCCTTTCAAATCGCCATAGAAACAGGACTATCAGGAAACTGAGTGGCTGATTTCTGAGTGGTGCTCCCCTCCCTGGATGTCAATGCAAGTCATACCTTTCCACCCAGAAAGGCCGCTACAACCAACCTGGTAGAAGGCAATGATTACAAAGTGGGTTGTTCGAACGGTCGTAACAGTTTCTGCAAGATGCTTAAAATGAGCTTTGTCTGATACTTCTACGACCACATTGATGTTTTGCTGATTTCAGGCAAGTGTCACACGTTGAGGTGATGAAATCCGGGTAAATGGGTACGGTGTGCACATGTTATGTAGCCAGTAGACTGACATGATAACCCTGTCATTAATTGTGACAACCAGTGATCCTGTAGGTCCCTGTTCCGGGTCGCTTATCATTTGATGTGCTTTGTACTCTGAAGTAAACTGCACTGAGAATGGGCGTGTGTGGCTGGCTTGCATACCGTGGAACAGATGTGGAGGGGAGGCGAGAGTTGGCGTGCTGGAGCATACATGTACCTTCTGTGCGCTCTCCCCACCTGTTGCCTCACCACACCACAGTGCAGTGCTTTGCAGTGCTGATATCTTAAACGGTGCATCCAACAGCCTTGAAACACAGTTTCCAAGCCTTCGTGTTTTGTTCCTAGCGTTGAGACACTTAGAATGAGCTCTGCCCGGTCCTTCTACAACCACATTGATGTTTTGCCGATTTCGTGTGTTGTGCAAATATCTTGGAAACTGCGCAATCTAGGGCCTTGAAACGTGTTTTTATAGGGACCTTAAGTTTTGTTTTCTCGTATCGAGATGCTTAAAATGAAGCTCACCTTGATGTTTTGCTACTTCCAGACAACCGCCTTGTTAGGGAGAATTCTCAGAAATGTGCTAATTCCTCTCTACCTTAAAAGACCCCCAGCACTTTTTCTGGACTCTAGGACTTATCATTTTTTACCTGGAGAGAGTGAGACCCTTTTCCCCACTCTCATGTATTTTTCTGTGATTTGGAGTCTGACAAACTCCATAAGCATCATCTTTACATTGTGACACACAGCACCTTGCGTGCAGTGGCACAGGGAAGTCTCTTAGTTTTCCCAAAGGTTTAAATACCTTCTCTTGGTGAAACTACTGTTTACAAGAGCAGTGAAGTGAAATTGACTTTACTTACATTTTGTAACTTTCTAGACCCAGCACACACTGGTGGGGTTACTTAGTATCCCCTTTGTCTAGTCTCTAATGGAACTATTTTATGTTACCCTGTCTACAATTAATGGCTGGTGGCAGTGGTTTACTTTTTACTACCATTGTGTGTTTTTACTGCGGGCTACAATTGCAGCCTTGGCACCCATTGGTGCCGATTTTGTCAATGTCCCCGGTCTTCTTTTTTCACCATTTCTTGCTGGAAAGGTCCTTCTTGAGATTTACTCTGCGTGCTAAACCAGGTTTGGTCCCTTTGTTCATTTTGTCTTTGGCGGGATTCACGGGTGAAGCCCGCCTCTGGCTCCATTATGTCTGGCAGGGACAGGAAGTGAGGGAGGTGACCGAAACTCCCTGTGCTTAATCCCCTTCGTTACAGGAATGCACCAAAAGGTGATTGGCCGGCTGGCTGTTCAGCAAGGACAGCCACCCTGCTGTGTGATTCACAGCTAGGCTGGAATGAATGGGAGAAACCTGCATAAAAGGCAAGGCTTTTTGGTTTGGAAAGCAGATTCGACCACTGGACGAAGGAATCTGAAGAAGAACTTGGAAGAGACGCCTGCTGCAACTCCTGGACCGTTGGTTTGCCCGGTGAAGCCATGCTGCTGTGCTGAAGCTCCAAATTATTTTCGACTAGAGAAGCCCTTTAAGGACAACTTCTCCCCTTGAGTTGGTGGGACCAATCAACTCCAAAGTGAACTCATTCATACATCCTCTTGGAGCTTGCTGTACTTCTGCTGCTGGAACCGAAGTGCCAGGGAGAGGAACACCCAAACGGATTGCATCACTTTTAAGATGGACCCAAGCTGAAGGAAGATCCCCCGGACTCCCTTGAAGCAAGACTGACCAAGCCTGAAACACCTCAACAGATTACTAGACCCCAGACGCGAGGAAGGTCCAGAGTGGTATCCGTGAGACTGCGATGGTGCTATTTGCTGAGACGCGAGGAGCTGAAACTGGGAAGTGCCTCTGAATAGAAGTTTTTCCTTTTCGGTCGCCGACCATCCCGTTGTGTTGCAGGAGTCTCCAGAAGTCCTCCTTCTTGTCCCCACGACTGAAACACACGAACAACAGGATCTGCAGAGCCACACAGTAACAGAAGCCAGCTGGAACCATTTCTTCTAACCAAAGGTACTGTACAGTCTAAGAGAACTTACCTCTTGTTTTTGTACCCTTACATGATCTCAGTTGAGACTTGTGTTGGTTACTTCTGTAAAGTTGCTTGCATCTTCTACTTCCCACAAGCCCCCCAGCTTGTGGCCCTACATTGATTCTACTTTTTCTGCAGACTTCTAAAACATTGCACAAGACTTTTACTTACCTACAAGAAGTGCTTCAGCTCACCTAGACTTTGGCTCAATTGACATTGGCTGGCCTGGCTCACTGAATAACTCTTCTTTCCTCTGACATTGTGTTTACTTTTCCTTCCAGGAAGGGGTTAACTTACATTGCATTGGGGGGGTTCAAAAGTACTTACCTGCTTCGGAATAATTGTGTGTTCTCTTGTTTATTCTATAACCCTTTTCTTTAACATACTAAGAGTGTGTATTTTAGAGTGTATTTGTGTGATACTGATATATTGCCCCTTCAGAAGAAGGCTTATTCAAACTGACTGTTAAACCAATAATTGTCTAATCAAGAAACCTTGAGTATAACTGTTTATGTGGATACTTGTCACTGTGAATCTGTGTAACTCCCCTACTGCTCACATTGACCCCTCTTGAGATAAGTCTGGCTGCTCAGCCACACTACCAACCTGTGTAGTACAGACTTTTACCAAAGGTTGGGTCCCTATTGCCAGGAGGACAAGGTTGTTGTAGTGCACCCAAAGGGTACTGCTCCAAATCTTGCCTAACACGTCTCGTGTGTGAAGGGGTGGAAATCCATGGAATGGGTTGTGGTGTCCACATGTAATGTAGCCAGTGACGTCTCCGGATCGTCCTCACAGGTAACTGCAAAATGTAATGCAGATTGGTGGAACGGTGTGGTATTGTATAAGAAACTAACATATTTATGAGGCTTGTGGATCTGCTTAGAAACATATGGTTTGCATGGGCCGATATCTATTAGTTAGTGCAGAGTATTGCTTGACTTGTTTTTAAGTTCGAAATGGGATGTCGACTGGGCATGTTTGTTATATTATCCCTAGTGTGACAAAGCACTGTACCAATGGTCCTTCATGCATTGTGGTCCCTCCATTATTTTTTTCCTCCATAGTGGTCGTCACATTATGTGGAGCTCGTAGCGTTTCTACTTAATCTTGACTATAATCCTAACTTTATTCATTGTTATTCTACCTTTCGATGGATGCTTCTTTGTACACCTCGACGGAAGCCAGCAGAAAATCTCAGCGATTCATTAACTACCAGCTGCGGCCTACACCAGGCTTCGGCCCTACAGTAGATAGTGGGGTTTTCAACTTTCTTACATTTTCTTCATAGAATGCCTTTTCCCACTTTATTTTACACTTGTCTAGCTTGTCACAGCCACCAGCCCTGCAGCACATGCAGCCACTAGCCCTGTAGTCCACTCGCACACAAATGCCCTAGGGCACCCCCATCGGGTTTATAAAGTATCACGACATCCAGGGAGATCCAGCACAGCCAGCCCATAAGGAATCCAGAGGGAACTCAGCTGGACTCAGTCCTGGTGTGCTTGGCGCTGCCTGCATTGCACTCCACAGGACAAGCCACCCAACATGGAGGAGGATCAGCCCTGAACGATCATTGTAAGCTGCAGACTAGTCTCTGGGTGTGGCTGGCTATATAAGCCACACCCAGGGATTCAATGTTGCTTCGTGTTGCTCCGCCCATGGCAGCGTAACGCTCACCGTGTGCCAGCCCCAGACGAAAGCTACAACATGGATTGCTGTAGCCTGCTTCAGTAACTCCGAGCTACGCACAATAGTTACTGAGTCATGTCCCACGGCAACCTTCTTCCAGCATCCTGATTCCGTGGCAAGTCCCCTCCAGTCTTCAGATCCTGCAACGAGTCTCCTCGGGTCTTCTGCTCCCGCAGCGCCATCCTGGGTCCTTCTCCTGTGTTCAGCTCGCTGCGGTCCTCGCGGGCTCACCGACACCTGCAAAGAGAAGTGAAAGTAAGAGAAGTGCATTTAAAGCCACACACAAAGAGAGGAAAGAGCAAATAAGCGCGTGCAGAAGAGGAAAGACTGAGTAAGCAGATAATAAGAAGAGCAAAAGTGCATGCAGAAAAAGAAAGACACTGAGTAAGTGATCAGATGCATGCAAAAGTGACAGAATACAAGAAGAAAAGGCACTGAGCCAGTAGGCGCTGCAACTAAGCGCTAAAGACAGAATAAGGCAGCAGTGTACAGAAAGAGAGGCAGAAAGACGGCGCATGCCAGACAACCATACAGCTGCAGTAGAAGGCAGCCTCAACCTACCACCTTTCGCCACCGTGTGCCACGCAACTCACCATCCAAGTAGCCATCCAATGCCGCAGCAGGCCTGGGCTTGGACTTCCAACATCATTGAAGTAACTGGTGCCCACAGAAAACTTGCGCCCCTGCCAAACAGTGAGAGCAGGACGGAGAGCCTCCCTCCCTTCCACCTATATAAGGTGAGCTACAACCACAAAACGGATTGAACCACAGGGAGGTGAGAGGTGGCAGGGATGAACAGCAGATACCTGTAACATATATTCACCCCGTACACTTGATCCCAATCCTAGGAGCAGTCACCCCAGAAGAAACAGACAAGGTCCCAGGGTTCCATTTCCTCCCAGCTGCTAAGGTGAGCGTAACAGAACGCAAAGCTAACTTTGAAACCTCTGCCTGAGCGCCATGGAGACCTCTGATTCCGACCAATTAGCCCAGTTGCTAGGGGAATTACGGGCCGAGGTCCATGCCGCCCGACAGGAGACGACGAATGCCCTACGAAGGGAATTAGTTGCAAATAGGCACCGGACAGAGGAACTAGCCAGACAGGTGCTCCAAAGCCAGGCTGGCCAAGCCCCATTACCAGGGAGTCAACCCTCTCCTGTACCGTCAACACCCCCCAGTGCAAGTAGTTCTTATAGGTGCAGTTCCATTGGCCCTGCCAGAACGGTTCTCTGGGGACCCTAACAAGTTTGCCATTTTCATGAACCAGTGCCACCTGCACTTCCTTTGCAGACCTGGGGTGTTTCCTAACGACCAATCTAGGGTCTTCTTCGTTTTGTCATACTTGGGGGGGGGGGGGGAGGAAGTGCCTTGGACTGGTCAATTCCTCTTGCAAACCGGGATGACCCGCTATTGCACGATTTTTTGAGTTTTCAACGTGAACTGGAGAAGCTGTTTCCCCGACACACCAGAGGCCAGGCCCTAGACAATGAATTGCTGTCGCTCCGACAGGGTAGTCAGGATCTACTGACATACATAGCCACATTTAACAGGTTGGTTGCGGAGGCCAACTGGCCAGAGGAGAAGATAACCACTCTGTTCTACCAGGGTCTATGAGGGGAGCTAAAAGACGTTCTTGCCCAAGTCGTCAAACCTCCAGACGGCTGTGCAGAGTATATTGATCTTGTGCTACAGCTGGATCATAGACTCCAGTATCGAAAGACTGACCGAGCTCGGTCAGAGGGGAGAACAGTGCTTATACGCTACAGATATAACCAGCCTCGCCAGCCAGGGAACCAGCCAGACCCCATGCAGATTGGTGGAGTACGGAGCCCGTTAACCAAAGCAGAAAGGGAAAATAGAAGAAAGCAGCAGCTGTGCTTGTATTGCGGTAAAGCAGGGCACTTCCTGCGTGATTGTCTGGTGAAACCACCCAGGAAGATTGTAGGGGCATTGGATGAAGGAGACAACGGACTTGACTCGGAAAACTCCAACACCCGGCAAGCGTAGCGGTCTGCTTGTCCAGCAAGGAGAAGGAGCCACAGACCTCTCACCTAGTCGCCCCGTGATCCTGATTAGCCAAAAGCAGCTGTCTCGGATGCATGCCTTGCAGGCATACATAGATAGTGGCGCAATAGGCAATTACATCGACCAGGACCTGGCAGGGCGGATTGGTCTCCTCACCCGTCCGAAGGCAATGACTGAGAACGTTACGGTGGTTGACGGCACCCAGTTGTCTTCCGGGCTTGTGACCCATTACACAGAGACCGTAACTCTCCTCTGCCAGGATGGCCACAGGGAAGACATCGCCTTCGACCTAGTAAGTGCTCCCCAGTTCCGGATGATCCTGGGGATCCTGTGGTTGGAGGCTCATAACCCGCGTATCGACTAGCGTGCGATAGTGTTGACCTTCTCCGAGGAGTGCATCCGTTCCTGCTACACGACGAAGAACCCTCTGGTAGGACCAGTACAAACCATATCAAGGAAAGAATACATGCTCGGCTTGTTAGGTGCGTTACCCCCGGCATATGCCTACTTCCAAGATGTGTTCAAAAATGACCAAGCAAATACACTACCACCACATCGGGCATATGACTGCCAGATCGACCTCATCCCTGGTGCCCAGGTTGTGGTGGACCTGTTCTAGAAAATGGCTCACTTCATCCTTCTGAAAGGACTACCTACAGCACTTACACTAGCAAAGGTCTTTCTGCAGCAGATAGTCTGGTTACACGGTTTCCCGTCAATCTTAGTATCGGACCGAGGCAGCCAGTTCATCTCCAAATTCTAGAGAAAGAGCTGCGAACTGGCACAGGTGGACGTGCACCTAGCCACAAGCCACCACCCTCAAACCGACGGCCAAACAATGCGGACCAAACAGACACTTGAGCAATACTTGAGGTGCTTGCTTCATCAGTCAGCGAATACTTGGAAGGACGTACTGTGGATTGCAGAATATGCTTACAACAACTCGCATCACTCTACCACCAGGCAAAGTCCGTTCTATGTCCTGTATGGACGACATCCATGAACCTCCATCTTTCACCCACCAGAGGAACTAGAAATGCCTGCAGTGAAGACTCTACATACCACCATCAACCGGGACTTTAAGGAAGCCACAGAGCAACTGAAAAGAGCCAAAGAAAGGTACAAAAGGTTTGCGGATCAACGCCGGAAGGCGGCTCTGGTTTACCAGGTTGGAGATGTTGTATGGGTAGCTTCCAAGCACGTCCCTATAAAGGGGCCTCGAATATTCCGCCTTCGGTACTTAGGCCCATAAACCATTGAGGCAATCATTAATCTGGTGGCAATGAGATTGACCCTGCCTTCAAACATGCACATCCACCCAGTGTTCCATGTCTCTCTCTTGAAACCTGTCCAACCTGGCACCCGGCTACAAGCACCCCCGGCTCCTACAATAGTAGACAATGAACCAGAGTACGAAGTCAAGAGCATATTAGACTCCAAGACAATCAGATCCAAGCTATACTATCTTATTGAATGTAAAGGATATGGACCACAAGACACATCCTGGGAACCCAGCGAGCATGTCCACGCTCCCCGACTAGTTAGAAGGTTCCACCTTACACATCCAACCAAGCCAGGAACAGGGGCTTCCTCCTTGAGAGCGGCCTTGGGGGGTTAGGGGGAGTACTGTCACAGCCACCAGTCCTGCAGCACATGCAGCCACTAGCCCTGTAGTCAACTCACACACATATGCCCCGGCAACCCCATAGGGTTTATAAAGTATCACGACATCCAGGGAGATCAGCACAGCCAGCCCACAAGGAATCCAGAGGGAACTCAGCTGGACTCAGTCCTGACGCGCTTGGCGCCACCTGCATTGCACTCCACAGGACAAGCCACACAACATGGAGGAGGATCAGCCCTGAACGATCATTGTAAGCTGCAGACTAGTCTCTGGGTGTGGCTGGCTATATAAGCCACATCCAGGAATGCGACTTTGCTTCGCGTTGCTCTCCTCATGGCAGCATAACACTCGCTGTGTGCCAGCCCCAGCAGAAAGCTACAACACGATTGCTGTAGCCTGCTTCAGTAACTCCGAGTTACGTGCAATACTTACCGAGTCATCAGGTCCCACAGCAAACTTCTTCCAGCCTCCTGATTCCGCGGCAAGTCCCCTCCAGTCTTCAGATCCCGTGATGAGTCTCCTCCGGTCTTCTGCTCCCGCAGCGCCATCCCGGGTCCTCCTCCTGAGTTCAGCTTGCTCCGCTCCTTGTGGGCTCACCACTACTTGCAAAGAGAAGTGAAAGTAAGAGAAGCGCATTTAAAGCCACAAACAAAGAGAGGAAAGAGCAAATAAGCACGTGCCGAAGAGGAAACACTGAGTAAGCAGATACTAGGAGCATAAAGACTGAGTAAGCAGATAAGAAGAGCAAAAGTGCATGCAGAAAAAGAAAGACGCTGAGTAAGTGAACAGATGCATGCAAAAGTGCCAAAATACAAGAAGAAAAGGCACTGAGCCAGTAGGCGCTACAAGTAAGTGCTAAAGACAGAATAAGGCAGCAGTGCACATAAAGCAGAAAGACGGCGCACGCCAGATAACCATACAGCTGCAGCAGAAGGCAGCCTCAACCTACCACCTTTCGCCACGGCGTACCACGCCTCTCACCATCCAAGTAGACATCCAACGCCACAGCAGGCCTGGGCTTGGACTTCCAACATCAGTGAAGTAACTGGTGCCCCTGCCAAAGAGTGAGAGCAGGACGGAGAGCCTCCCTTCCACCTATACAAGGTGAGCTACAACCACAAAGCGGGTTGAACCCCTTGGAGGTGAGAGGTGGCAGGGATAAACAACAGATACCTGTAACATATATTCACCCTGTACACTTAATCCCAATTCTAGGAGCAGTCACCCCAGAAGAAACAGACGAGGGCCCAGGGTTCCATTTCCTCCCAGCTGCACAGCACAGAGGGTCCAGGCGCTCCCGCAGAGCTAAGGTGAGCGTAACATAGCTGCCTTAATATTCAGATCCCATCATGGAAAGCACTTCCTTTAATTTGTGTCCGTCCTGTAACAAATCATTCCTGTGGAAAGACACCCATCGGGTCTGTTACCACTGTCTCACCCATGATCACTCTGAACAGCATTGCCTGTCATGCAGGCTTTTTTGCCCAAAGATGCGCAAGGAGCGACGCACAAGACGATGGGTGGCCTACGTTATGCATCCTTGTCTCCCACCATAGTACATGTCACACTAGGGATGGTATTACAAACACGCCCAGTCGACGTCCCTTTTTGAACATCGAAAACAAGTCGTGGTACACTCTGCACTTACCATTAGATGTTGGCCTATGAGTACTGGTAGTATAGCTCAGTGGCAACGTGCTGGTCTTGAAAGCAAGACTACGCAGAGCAACATGTTTTAATCCCGGGTCCACGCTTAGAAACCTCTTCTGTATTAAGTGCGTTAGAAATAACCAATTATAATTATGCAAAGCATGTGAATCTAAGCAGATACAAGCATTAGAAATACGATTATGGTAATTTATATATTGGTAATTAATATATTATTTCTATCAGTTTTGGTGTTCTCGGATTAAGGTATTTTTTATTTTAATTTTTTATTTGTATTTAGTTTAAAATTCAAAACCTTTACAACATTTGAATATAGTACAAGGATATATATCCCAAAATTACAAGCATACAACATATTGTCACATTAAAAAAGGACAAAAATGCACATTCAAAAAGGAGATAAGGCGATGTATAAAACCTTTACATAAAATCCATATAGTGACTAGGTTTTAGTTGACAGAGCGTCCACATAGTTGCTAAAAAGTGCATAGAATATCGCACAGTATGAAATTTATTGTGCAAATAGCAATCTATTTTACAAGCTGAAAAAAATTATAAAATATGTGCGAATTATCTTCAGAGTAAGCATTAAAATTAATCCACATGGGGATATGAATTTAAAACAAGAACAAAACATACAACATTAATGCAAACAAGAGAATGTGTATTCTACATTTTAAATGTATTGCAGAATGATCGTAAGAAAGAAACATGACAATTTATATTAGGCACAAGTCTATCTTTAACACATGAATTGGAGTTCATAAAAAGCGCTTCTCGGACCCTTTAACTGCCATGGGTTCCCCCCCCCCTGTGCCAAGGCCTTTTTTGGTGATTTCGGTATCTCGCCATTCAATGCCTTGTAAATTTTCTGTTACATGAGATATCTCGGCCAAATTTGTACCTCCTTTTTTCCCCCCACATGTAGGCGGTCGAAACGCCACCCAGGAATCCTAGGTTGCTGTAGGGGGGTGAGAGAAAATAACCAAAAAGGGTGAAAATTTGGGTTTTTTTCCAAAAATGGCAATAAAATGATGGACAAAGAAGCCTGTGGTTTTTTTCCTTGTAAGTACCAGGAACAAATGGTTTACTGTGCTGAATTCCCCAATTGCCTGGCTAGCAAGAAAAGGTTGAGTGGAAACATAAAGAAATGATTTTGATGTGGTTATCAACCGTTTTGTGAGAGGTAGGCGATTTTCGACATTTTTGGCAATTGGACATGCGTGGACGGAATGGAAGAAAAGGGTAGGAAAGCTGAATTGGAGGACAGAAAGACATACATTTCTGAGAAGTAGACAAAATTCCAAGTTTAGGAAGGGGTGATTTGCGCAGGTCAGCCAACAACTAGGTTGGGGAACATTCCATAGTTTGGGGAAAAAGCAGGAAAATGACAGAAAAAAAGGTATGTGGTGGACATGGTTTGCTTGGTACGGCAATGGCTTCTATGAATTTTGAGAAAAACAATGCTTCGCTACATTCCCCCCGACTCTTGCAGTTAGGAAATCATACATTTTTTGTAGTGTTTCACAAAATAAGCAATACCACAAGCCAAAAACTGAGCCATGGTACACCAGAGTTTTATGCTTACGGCCTGAACAGGCGTACTTAGCATGTGTAAATCAGAAAAACCAATGTGGTGAGGAACGGCAAGTATACATGAAAGAGTCAAGGGTAGGTGACTTGTGCAGAATACAAAAGTGTATGGTGCCTAAAGCAGCGACTAAATGTAGGGCACATTTGGGAAATGAAAGGGTTGTGTGACAAAGTGTACCAGCATAAGGGTCGAAACGTTATGAAAACCATGCAAACACAACAAATGTCATACCTTCCCACATTTCCATAGGTGTCCCGACGGAAACGGTACCTCACGTGTGTGAGTGCAGTTACCTGGGTGCCAAGGGGAAAGCCGAAAACGCGGCTAACCCCAAGTCTTTTCAGACAGCAGAATTTGTGGAATTCTGTTCAAGGGCACACCATACAGATAGGGGGCTAGGGTGTCCAAGCCACCAAGGAAAACAAGGAACCCCATGCATTTCCGAAATGAGGACATCAGTGGGAATCTGCAGAGGCCTGACTTGCGCAAATCGGCCCAGAATATATTACCCGGAAACCCTGGCAAAGTCTGGAATGTGGTGGAAAAAACCCAATTTCCGCACATTTCACTCGGCTCACCCACAGAAACACGCCGCCAACAACACCTGGCCTTCCTTCCCACGTTCCCACAGGTGTCCCGACGAAAACGGTACCTCACATGTGTGGGTGCAGCTACCTGGGCGCCAAGGGGAAAGCCGAAAACGCGGCTCACCCCAATTCTTTTTGGACAGCAGAATTTGTGGAATTCTGCTCAAGCGTACACCATACAGATATGTGCCTAGGGTGTCCAAGCCACCAAGGAAAACAGGGAGCCCCATGCATTTCCCAAAAGAGGACACCCGTGGGAATCCACAGAGGTCTGACTTGCCGAATCACACCAGAATGTATTACCCACAATCCTCGGCAAAGTCCAAACTTTGTTGGAAAAACACAATTTTCAGACATTTCACTCTGGCCACCCACCAAAACACGCCGCCAATGCCATATGTCCTATCTTCCCGCGTTCCCACAGGTATCCCAATGAAAAAGGTACCTCACATGTGTGGGTGCACCTACCTGGACGCAAAAGGAAAAAGGCTGAACCACTTGTAACCCCCAAAGGGTTTGGGGAGACAACCTATAGATTTGGGCCTAGGATGTCAAAGTCGGCAAGGAAAACAGGGAACCCCTTTCCGAAAAGAGGACACCCGTGGGAATCCACTGAGGTCTGACTTGTGCAAATCGCCCCAGAATGAATTACCCAGAACCCCCGGCAGATTCCAAATTTGGGGGGAAAAACACAATTTCCGCACATTTCACTCGGGTCACTCACCGAAACATGCTGCCAACAACACATGGCCTGCCGTCCTGCGTTCCCACAGGTGCCCCGATGAAAACGGTACCTCACATGTGTGGGTGCACCTACCTGGGCGCAAAGGCAGAAGGCGAAAACACGGATAACCCCAAGTCTTTACGCACAGCAGAATTGCAGGATTTTGACTCATGTGCACACCGTACAGATTTGGGCCTAGGGTGTCCAAGCCACCAAGGAAAACTGGAAACCCCATGCATTTCCCAAAAGAGGATACCTGTGGGAATGCACAGAGGTCTGACTTGCGCGAAGCAGGCCAGAATTTATTACCCAGAAACCCTGACAAAGTGAAAATAGTGTTTTTCCCCCCACCAAATATCACACTTTGTCCGGGGTTGTGGGTAATATAAAGTGGGGCAATTTGCGCAAGCCAGACCTCTATGGATACCCACTGGTGTCCTCTTTTTTCGGAAATGCATGGGGTTCCCTGTTTTCCTTGGTGGCTTGGACACCCTAGGCCCAAATCTGTAGGGTGTGCGCATGCGCAGAATTACTGAGATGATGCTGTGCCAAAAGACTTGGGGTTAGCCGTGTTTTAGGCTTTCCTCTTTGCACCCAGGTAGGTACACCCACACATGTGAGGTACCGTTTTTGTCAGGACACCTGTGGAAATGTGGGACAGTAGGCCATGTGTTGTTGGCGAAATAATTTCGGTGGGTGAGCAGAGTGGAATGTGCAGAAAATTTGTTTCCCCCCCCAAATTTCGACTTTGCCATTGATTCTGCGTAATAAATTCTGGGCCGATTTACGCAAGTCAGACTTCTGTGGATTCCCACGGGTGTCCTCTTTTCAGAAATGCATGGGGTTCCCAGTTTTCCTTGGTGGCTTGGAAACCCTAGGCCCATATCTGTATGGTGTGCTCTTCAGAATAAATCCTGAAATTCAGCTGTCCGAAAAGACTTGGGGTTAGCCGCGTTTTAGGCATTCCACTTTGTGCCCAGATAGGTGTACCCACACATGTGAGGTACCATTTTTATCGGGACACCTGTGGGGACACGGGAAGGTAGGACATGTGGCGTTGGTGGCATTTTTTGGTGGGTGGCCAGAGTGAAATGTCTGAAAATTGTGTTTTTTCAACAAAGTTTGGACTTTGCCAGGGATTGTGGGTAATATATTCTGGTGCGATTCGCGCAAGGCAGACCTGTGGATTCCCACGGGTGTCCTCTTTTGGGAACTGCATGGGGTTTCCTGTTTTCCTTGCTGGCTTCGACACCCTAGGCCCAAATCTCTAGGTTGCCCACATGAACAAAATGTGCTGTGCCGAAAGGCTTGGGGTTACCAGTGGGTTAACCTTTTCCTTTTGTGCCCAGGTAGGTGCACCCACACATGTGAGGTACCGTTTTGTCGGGACACCTGTGGGAACGCTGGAAGGTATGACATCTGTGGTTGGCGAAGTGTTTCGGTGAGTTGACAGAGGGAAATGTCTCTGAAATTGGCTGGAAATAAACACAATTCTCAGACATTTCGCTCTGGCCACCCACCGAAACACGCCACCAACAACACATGGCCTACCTTCCTGCATTCCCACCCGTGTCCCGATGAAAACGGTACCTCACATGTGTGGGTGCACCTACCTGGGCACAAAGGGGAAAGACTAAAATACGGCTAACCCCAAGTCTTTTCGGATAGCTGAATTTCAGGAATTTTTCTCAAGCGCACACCATACAGATTTGGGCCTAGGGTGTCGAAGCCGCCAAAGAAAACAGGGAACCCCATGCATTTCTGAAAAGAATACACCCGTGGGAATCCAAAGATGTCTGACTTGCGCAAATCTCCCAGAATGTATTACCCACAAGCCCGGCCAAAGACCCACATGGGAGAAGTGTGCCCAAGGCCATGGACATTACTGCCATGGAGTCCCGGCAGTGTGCCAATACCTCCCCGAAGGGAAATGCTGTAATGCAGCCCAGCCACAACTCCAGGATGGTTGGAGGAGATGTCCCCGGCCTTGGACATCTATGTATCATGTGGCTGTACCGTCCCCTAAGCACACCGGCAGCTCCATGGAGCCCCGGCAGGATCTCCATTCCGCCCCAGAGATGACATCTGTAACGTAGCACATACAGAGGTGTAGCCTGGGCTTGCAGATGGACAACCCCCATGGGAGACATCTACTCCCAGGGAAACACCAATGTTCTGCTGGCATGGGCGGCAATTTGTGGCCTGCCCCTGCAATTGTGTCCCAGCCCACCCAAATATCTGCCCAGATGGCCCATTCCGACCCACACCACCAACAATCCAGCCCCAGTCTCACCCACCCCACTGACAGTGGGCCCTAACCATAGAATTATACAAAACATTACTCACATAACGTTGCAGCTGCTCGCGTACAAAAAGCTGTAAACTAAACAAAATACATTTGTTACCTACGGTCACCCAACCAAAAACAAATCTACACTCATACTTTCCAATCATTACCCCCTCCCTTGAAAACTATCCCAGGTGGTCTACTGAACCTCACCCCCCCCCAGTAAAACACATTTGCCCCTTCCTAGGGGCAGACATCTGCCCCCAGGGAGGGCTGCATGAACTGCCTCCACACACTCCATTTGGGGTGGGGGGAGAGGCCCACCCAAAACATCAGACAGGCCCCCCAATGGATGGGGCAGTAGGGTTTGGGCACCCTGGGAGCAGATTGACACACCAATTTGCCCAACTGCACCAAGGCAAGTTTGGTAAACAAAGAAAAAAAATGAAAATGGCAGGCTGCACTTTAGGGGGGGGGGCCGAGGGGGTGCCCTAAACCGCCGGGGAATTTTGTACTGTGAAGGGGTGCACCTCTCCAAACCCCCCCAAGTGGAGGGGCAATTCATCTCATGTAGCCCTCCCTGGGGGCAGGCAGATAAGGGGGGACTGTCATGCACTCCTCCCTGGGGTCAGGTGACCCTTCCTAGGAGCAGATATCTGTCCACAGGGAGGGTTGCATGACAATGCACCCACTCCATTGTGGGTGGGGGGAGGGGGCCACCACCCCTTCCCATTAGAAAATTCCCCAGCGGTTTGGGGGTGCTTCACAGCCCCCCCTCCTAAATTGCTGTCTACCATTTTCACTTTTTTCCTTTGTTTACCCAACTCCACGAGCTTAAACCCTTCCTCCATTTCCTCAGTCCATTCTATCTTTATCTTATTCACTTGTGCTTTCTTTAAAGCTTGCAAAGGGGGTCTCGTGTATGAACTGCAATCAAACACCCATGCTCTAACATAGTTACATAGCCCCAAAAATGGTTGCATTTGTTTCACTGTATTTGGTTTCACTATTTTCATTATTGCCTCAGCCCTTTCAAGGGTCACCTTCTTTCCTTCATGTGAAATTAACTGCCCTATGTACAACATCTCTTCTTGTCAGTATTGTAACTTCTTGTCTACCTTGTATCCCTTGTCTGCTAGAATAGACCTCAACAGAATAGAATCTTGCCTGCACTCATCTTCTGTGGTGCTACAAATTAAAATGTCATCTACGTACTGTATCACCACACTCTTAAGATCAATATTGCCTAGATCCATCTGTAGGACTCTGTTAAAGATTGATGGAGACTCACAGTACCCCTGGAGCAAACAAGTATGTTTCAGTCGAGTTTGGCGGAACGTAAACTAAGTCAAGTCTTCTGAGTCTTTGTGCAGCAGAATCGAGAAAAAGGCAATCTTTAAATCGATCACCTTAAAATATTGAGCTTCCACTGGGATGCTGCATAATATTGTCGCTGGGTTAGGAACTAAAGGAAACTCTGCCTCTACAATCTGCTTAATCGGTCTCATATCTTGTATAAATCTGCACGATCCTCCTTTACATTTTTTTATCGGATACACTGTGGTATTACACAATGATATCAATGGCACCGGAATACCTTGTTTCATCAGTGTTGAGATCATCTGAAATATGCCCTCATCACCCTCTTGAGACATGGGGTACTGTCTTGCTCGAGGTAAATTTGCCCCTTGCTTCAGTTTTATTTTGACTTCCACTATTCCCTTCAATAGGCCTATGTCATAAGGACATGTGGTCCAAAGGACACTACCTTTTCTAAGTCTTCCTGAAAGTATGCTGGACGCTGCCGCATTATTGCCATTCGCTGTGGCACTTCCCTTTTCTCTGTTCTTATCCAGTATGTGATGCTCATAAAGAACACTACTGCATCGTCTGTTTGATCTTCCCTAAAAATGTTGTCATCAGTAATGTCAATCTGTACCCCTCCTCGAGAGATATTACTGTTCTCCATGGTCTACCCTCCTCATCCATTCCTTCAAGCATCGCCATTTCCTTTCATACTATGGCTGCTTCTAATTCTATAGGTATCCTTACAATGTGTCCCACTAAGCCAGGAAGCCATGTCAACAGAATGTTAACCCTGTATAGAAAAACCTTGGGATCTACGAGAATGCCTGGCAAAACTACCTGCCCTGTAAATGCCAGTATGAATGTGCCCATGTTTAAACAGTGTATTCCTGGAGTAGATCATACTATCCCTTGATAAGTAATTGAAATTGTGATGTTAAGTTTTGTCATAAAATCTCTTCCCAAAATGTTAACTGGTGTCTGTCATGAGTATAATAAAGGAACAAATATGTTACACTCTCCTATAGAGAATGGTAATTTGTCAGTAAAAGGAACTCGGCGTGTAGCTCCATAGAACCCTTGAGCATTCATGGCAATTCCCGACATTAAATATTTTCCTTCTTGTATACATGAACGAGTAGCCCCAGTGTCTACTAGAAAAGAAAAGCATTTGCCCCCTATCGTCACATCGACCCTGGGTTACTATTGGGGGTCCGGTGTGACAGATAGTACTGAACACATCAAGTCACCTTGTGAGCTGTCCTATTGTGGGTACAGGCTCATCCCCGTTCCTGTGAAAGGATTTCCCCCTACCACAAAACTGGAGGGGAGAATGTTAGCTTTCAACACTACTAGCACAAGGTCAGAATCAGGCCCTCAGTCTCTATACCCCAAGTCCATTTCAGGCCTCTATCTTCTCACTGTACTGCCAGTTTCAAAATCCCAGTGCACATCCATTTAGCAAAATCCAAATACATAGTTTCCAAGTTTACATAGTTCCTGTATAGTCCCAGTTGGGTCATCTAAGTATGTATGCCAACTTTGTTTGCCCAGAGTCAATGCCCTTTTTTTCAAACCAAGTATACTTCCAGTGTGACAGTCCGAGTATACAGAAGTTTGAACACACAGGGCCCGATTCTCATGTTGGTGTTAAGTATCGAAAAGGGTGTTAAAAGGCTTAACAACCTTTTCGGTACTTAAGACCTATTCTGAAGTTGGTGCATTCCTCCGAAGTCGGAAGGAATGCGCCAATTTCGGAATATATGTGGCGGTTGCTGGCATGGGTTGGAAACCAACCTAGCAACCGCCACATTCCTAAACTGGCTTTTTGGAAGGCTATTCTTGTGGCACTCCTCCAGTTTAAAATGTGCGCTAAACTAGCGCACATTTACGGTACCCTTTTGGTGCCGTTAAACTGGAGGAGTGCCACAAGAAGCCTTGTTTGGTGTAAATGGAAGTGTCCATACACCCGTGTTGTATATGGACACTTTCATGTACACAAAAGCAAGCAGCTTCAACGTTGAAGCTGCTTGCTTTGGTGTACATGAAAGTGTTTATATACAACACATGGGTGTATATGAACACTTTCATTCACACCAAACCGAGCAGCTTCAACGTTGCATCCTGCAATATGAACACTTTCATTTACACCGCACGGGTGTATGTGAACACTTTCATTTAAACCAAAGCGAGCAGCTTCAACATTGCAGGATGCAACGTTGAAGCTGCTCGTTTTAAATGAGTTTTCCTATACACTGCACGGATGTATAGGAACACTTTTATTTAAACCAATGCGAGCAGCTTCAACGTTGCATTCTACAACATTGAAGCTGCTGGCTTTTGTGTAAATTAAAGTGTTTATATACACCGCACGGTTGTATGTGAACACTTTCATTTACACCAAAGCCAGCAGTTTCAACGTTGCAGCATGCAACGTTGAAGCTGCTCGCTTTAAATGAAAGTGTTCATATACACCACACAGGTATATATGAACACTTCCCTATACACCAAAGTAAGCAGCTTCAAAATCCTGCAATGTTGAAGCTGGTCACTTTGGTGTATCGGCAGCATTTTTCTAGTATAACGATTCTCTCGTTATTTAACGAAAATACTGCCGAGATTCTGCAATCCGCCTGTTTCTTTTAGAAACAGGCGGATGACAGCAAAAGCACTGTCGTGCTTTGCGAAGACGTCCAGGCCCACATGAGAATAGCAGTTGTTCCTGGACGTCAAGAAATGGCGCAGTGAGTCATGCTATTTAGCACGCTCACTGCGCCAAGATGAGAATCGTGCCCACAGTGTACTACTAATCTGTGCAAATCCAGTACGGTCCCCAGTATGCTTCGAAGTTCCTCAACCTGTTTGACATCACCCTTATTTTCCCAGTTACAGGCTAGATATATTCTGAGTTTGACAATTCCAGAATATTAGTAATTTGCAAGATCACAATATGCTTCCACTGTGCACATTTCTAGTATGCTGACAGTTTGCAAAATCCTGGTATACTCCCTGCTTGAAAAAGGAAGTAAACCCCTAGTTTAATATGCTCCATCATATCTGCATTTTGCTAAATCGTACACCGCCTCCCACATACACCAAACCTGATATGACCCCTGTTTGCAACTAAATTGTTACATGTTTGACAATGCCAATTCCAGCACACTGCCAGTTACCCCCAGTATATTACTAGTTCACCAAAATCCTGTTCAGTCACATTCTGATAACCCCAGAAAACTCACAATTTGCACAATTCTGGTATATTTTGATGTTGCCAATACAAGTATATTACCTATTTGATGATCTCAATTTATCCTTAGTACGACAACCCCACTATACTCCCAGTTTGCACTGTGGCAGTATTATCCCAAGTGGGCAGTCCAGGGATGTTTCCAATTTACCATCATTGGCCTATTCCCAGTTTTTACAACCCATGTATACTCCCAATTTGATAAGCCTTGTATATTCGAAATATTAATACCCAAACATGTTCCCAGTTGAGCGCTTGCTGCTGCGATCTGATCGTGATCTGCAGGTCGCAGGTTCGAATCCTGGCAAGGCCAACTCAGCCTTTCATCCTTCCGAGGTCGATAAATGACTACCAATTTCGGTTGGGTGATATTGTATGTAAATATGTGCTCTGTAAAGCGCTTTGGATTAAGGTGCTATATAAATAACACATCATTATCATTACCATTACTCGCTCAGTTTTGCGAAATTCCTGCTCGACAAACTCATTAAACTACCCCCTTCCATTATTATCCCAGTACACTCATAGTTTGAAAAACCCAGTATATTCCCAGTTTTCTGACCTACAGTAAAACTCAATTTTGCAAAGTTGTAGTACATTCTCAGTGTGACAATCTCAGCAAACTGCCAGTTAGCACAATCCTAGAATGTACTGAGGTTACTCCATTAAATACTAATATATTCTATAAAATTATAACATGAATGATAGAAAACTATTTACCACAATTTCATGCTCTAATTCACTGCAAGACTTAAAATACTTTTGAGCTAAGCCTAAGAGTCCCCTGTTGCTCCCCATTACAAATACTTCAACAATAATTACACTCCCTGCCTACTGGCCCCAGTCACTGATTCACACAGTCATCCACCGTGGCTAATATATCACCTACTTGGCAGGATGATCCTGAATACATTTCTACATGTTTACTACCAGCAACTGAATCTCCAGTGCAGGGGCCCGGATAAGTAAAGCCATACAAACCTTAACTGTTTTATTACATACCTATTTCAACAAATAATAGCTTAGTGCAATGTGTCCTTTCAATCTTCTCACTAAACCAAGAATAAGCTATTGGGGCTCTAGTATTCAACGTACTGATATTGAGCGCTAGTTGGATCGTTTAAATGCTCGATCTTAAATTCGAAAAGCCTCTCCAGAACGGCCTGATTTATATCTTCCATCGGGGGAGAGGAGTACCATATCTCTGAACAAATATCCACTATGTTCATATATTCCCAGTTTGCACATTCCCATACACTGTAGGTATGGTAGTCTCAGTATACCCCCATACTGCCAACCCCTGTACACTCACAGATTGCATTATCTGGGCATATTCCCAATTCCGTTAATGCCCCAGTTAGACAACACATGCACATATATCCAGTTAAGCATCCCCAGTATACTCCAGTTTGCACATTCACAATATATTCCCAATTTGCTCAATGCCGGTGTATTTCCACTGTGCATCATTGCAGTTTATTCCCACTTTTCCGGTTCAGGCTGCAGAAAGACCATTGAACTCCAGTATACTCCCAGCTTGGAAAATCACTGTACATTTCCATACTTCTCAATGGCAGTATACGCGCCCATTGAAAACTCCAATGAATTCACAGTTTTATATACACTACATTTTTCCAACCAAAATCTAGAAAATCCCAGTCTGCTTCCTGTTTGCACATTCCCATACCTCCCAACCGTTTTAGTCTCCTGTGTGGGTGAAAACAGCAGATTTCTTTTTGGATGGGTGAGAGGCTATCAAAGTAAATGGACGTGTAAAGAGTTTGGTGGGTGAAAGAACTGATTCCAAGGCGGTTGAGAGCAATGCGTTTCCATTATATTCCCAATTATACAAACTCGGTATGCTCCACTACGTAGCCTCCTGGATAATGACCCTCACAGGGATGAAGGAAAGGGCACTAAGGACTATGAGTACTCTAGTCACTAAGGTAAGTAACTTTTATTTTGTTCTGTCCAAGAGATTTCCAGATTGCACAATTCCAGAGCACTCCTAATTTTGCATTCCTTTCTGCAGAATCCCAGTATTTCCTGAGTTTAGTGGAACACTATTCCAATGTATTGCAAGTTTCAAAATCCCTGTAGAATCCCAGTCAGGGCAATCCATATTACAAACAGTTTACCAATCTGAGCATTTACACAGTTAATAAAATCACATTATATTCCATTTACTATTAAGTATTTTTCCCATTTTCATCACTATCCCATTATAAACAATTAAAGGTTCGTGTCAGTTTAAAAATATTAATTTCCTGTGCAATCCCACTATACCATTAGACATTTCCAGTACACTCCTGTTACAGTGGTATCCAACCCTAGTAGAGTCCATGTTTGCAAAATTCAAGTTTGCATCCCATCTGCTTCAATATTAGTATTTCTTGCATGCACCCAGCTTTGAAAATCCCAATACTATATAACCATTTTCATAAAATCCCAAAACTATGGGCACAATCAGGAATTCGGCGATGATGGCAGAAATGACAGTAACATGGTGTTAAATCCACCAAAATCCCCATGGAGCACTTTGGACTCCAAAAATGGGCACTAACACTGTGTTATCACCACTCATAATCACTCAGGAAATCTGTGCGACTGAGTGTGGCCACAGAGGTAAAGGTTGGAGGTAGTGCTAATGGAATTACCACCAAACTCATAATGTGGCACAATGTGCCCAGTTTACCAACCTCAATATATTCTGCGTTCCACATTCCCAGTCTACTCCCACTTTGCACGATCTCAGTACACCTCCAGTTTAACAAGCCATGATATTGCACTGAAAAATCCCAAATCTTCCCCAGATATCATGGTGAGCCACTAATTGAAGATACACAATCCATATCCATGCATGGGGAAACAGAGAACCTGCAGCTTCATAAGGTGACAGCTGGCACCTAATAAAACACAAGATATTGGCTTTAGTGTAAGAAGTGCATAACATTGTACTACAGACTGCTACAGTATGCATCTGACAGCTATGAAGAGTAACACACTGGATAGAGTCCAACATAATGTGCACCAGAAAATAGATGCTCGTGTTGAATATGCTCACACATGCCTCCCAGCATCTGTTTATTAAGAGATAGTAGAAACTAACCAAACACCAAACACGCTGCGAGAATGAACATGCTTGCAGATATTTTCTAAAAAATGAAATGACTTAACAAAGTGCATCGAAGGTGGGTTTAAACACCGAAGTGATGTGTGCGAAAGATGCAAGGCAGGTCTACGATGCTGATTAGGGAACTTGGAGACCACATTCTAGCAAACCATCTTTCTCGGAAAGTGATAATAGGCAAATCATTTTTATCTCAATTATCTGTCAGAATTCGGAGCACCTGATAACTCCGTGCATAACACTGTACAAAAAACACTTTTTATCAATCGAGTTTACTGCATTGGGCACTTTTTGCAGGATATATTCATGGAAGTTAGGAATTGAGCAGTGCAGTTCTAATAATGAAGAGGTTAAGGGGGAATCCGTTCTAAAAATATCTCGGCGGTTCACCATCTGAACGCATGGTGTCGCTGTTGTACCGAGTAAAACGTGCCGAATAATGCGAAAGGTTTTTATGGCCCTATTTCTTAATATTCGATCTTTTTGGATTCCGTTTGAGGATGCAGCAGTATTAGCAAAGATCAGACTTCTTTGTAAATTCCAACACACACCTGCTCAGTCTTCCTAAAGTCCATAGTTGTCATCAGCAGTGCTCGATTCTTTGTCTTTTATGGTCAATGTGCTCTAGCATATTGCACCAGTGAGTTGTGCTGCCTCCAGGCACCATCATAACGGATAGCCATGTCTGACATATGAAGCACTCTGCCGCTGCTGCTCTATCAAAGTTTCACATGGAAAGGAAAGTTGGAAACAAGTCCTACAGCCAGTCCACCTGTGGTTACTTTGTAGGGGTTGCCTTTTTAGTTTTGGGTCATAGCTGTTGCAATGCACCCAGTGAGGCAACACCTAGGGAGGCATGAGAGTGAACATCAGGGGTGCACAACTGATTTTTCAAGGGCCAAATGCACCTTAAATGCTGCCTATAGTGGGGAAAAAAGTAAAATGTGGGAGGGGCGGTCGGCGGGGGCGTGGCAGGAGGCTTTTTCAACCCCTGAGTTTTATTAAACGTATGCAAAAAGAATACTTTTTAAAGGTGTACCAGTCTGTAGTTCAAACTTAAATATTGTGTGACACAGTTTCTATTTTCACCATTTATTTATTTCCTAAGGACAGACTGGCAAATAGTAGACAAAGTAGGCAAATCACTCAGGAGGAAAAGGCTGCGCTCACACATCCCGTGGGAAACATTTCAGCGTTTCTCAGATGTCATTTTCTGGATCTCAGGCTCCAGTGATGATGTGCCTAGTCGCAGGATAGCAATGCGATGGTGGTGAGCGAGTCTTGTCCTTAGACTGGATGTATGCAATTTCAACTGAGAGAAAACCTGCTCACAAATGTAACATGGACAGCATCTTTAATGCTTCCCGGGACAGATTAGGAAATTGAGCACTGTCCAGAGACTGGTAAAATGCTAATAAAGACATCTTTCTGTGCACTGAAGTTCAATCATTTCCAGTTGAAGATCAGGTGGCACATTTTCAACATCAGCAGAGAAAGGGTCTGCAAAAAGTTTAAAAGAGGCTCGCTTGGATTACATTTTGTGAAACAATTCCCAAAAAACCTCCTGCAATTCAGCCAAGACCTTCACATGCCGATGCCATCCTACATACCTCTCAATGGGGAAATCCTCTGCACATGCGGGGGGAGTGTACCTGCATCCCTTTTGCCTGCTGGCCTGTCAGAAGTCTTAACCTTATTTGAAAAGCACAAACTACCTTATACAGATCAGAGATCAGATTTTGGCCTCCTGGCAGCTTTAAATTTAAGCCATTCAAATGGCCTGTCAGGTCAGTCAGAAATGCAAAGTCAGCTACCCAGTCAATATCTTGCATGACAGAAGTGTCCATTCCCTTTTCATCAAGGAATGCTTTTATTTCCTTTCGTAAAACAGAGAATCACTTGAGAACATTGATACGACTAAGCCATCAAACATCAGTGTGATATAGGACATCACCATAATCGGCACTTGACTCTTCTAAAAAAAATGCTTGAAACAATCTGTGATTTAAAGAGCGTGTACGGATAAAATGAACAGTTTTCACAATAAAGTCCATGACTTCTGTGAATTTCAAATGTTTTGCACATAATGCCTCCTGGTGTGTAATGCAGTGATCATTTTTTTAATGGACAGCCTTCTCACCCAAGTGTCTTTTGAAGCAGCAAATAAAATAATTTCACTCTCCATCCATGGCGGGGGCCCCATCAGTGGTCACACCTACCAGATTATCCCATGCCAAATTTAAATCATTGATAACTTTTTCAAAAGCATTAAAAGCATTGAAAATGTCAACACCAGTAGTTCTGCCATGTAGAGATAACAGGCAAGCCAGTTCCAGAAATACTTTGAATTCACTATTGAACCCATAAATGAGAATTAAGAGCTGGGCTCTGTCGCTCGAATCTGTGCGCTCGTCACGGGCTGTTGAAAATAATTTTATGTCCTTACATCGCATTTTCAGTCAGCCGTTTCTACAATACGCCGCTGGATACTTATCCATGAAAGGGGAACATTTGTAAAAGCATCTTTTTTTTCTTTACACATTGCCTTGCAAATCTCCATCCGGCAGTCATTTACAAAACCCCCATCTGCGAAAGGCCATGCTGATTTCACAACAAGCTGCACAACCTTATAACTAGCTAAGGTGGCACGTTCAGATAATATTTTTTCTGTTAAAAAAAACACCTTAATGCTTTTTCAGTTATGTTTTTAGCTCCCCCCGCTTTCTTTATTCTCGCTTTCCCCTGAAACTCCTTCTACTGTGAATGTTTCCTTTCACAATGGCAGCAGGTATTATATTCCTTGGGGACTGCTATTCGCTCAAGGCTAATACAGCATGAGTACACATTAGGTTTGGACTCAATGAAAAACAAGTTTCCCGTCCACTCATCCTTAAACTGACGGTGCTCCTGGCCAATATTCCTTTTTTAACAGCCCTGAACATTGTCAGGTAAATCTTTAGAGCACAATTAGTGATGCAGTGCACACCGTGGCCTGTGCACAGAGATGGAGTAGGTTCAATGGTACTTTGGGCAAGATAGGAACTCAGCTGCTATGTTCCCCCTACGACAGTCCAAGTCTAGAGTATATAAAAAATCATATATATTTTTTAGACAAATGTGGATAAGAGTTTGGGAAGGAATGATTTGTGCACTGTCTCTCGATTAATTACAGCACAATAATATTTGAGTCCAGTATTTCTAAAAGGTATTCTTGAATTATACAATGACATTTTTGTGATTTGCAGCCGACATGTGTTCCGACCAAAAGGGTCGTCCTCAAGGCACTTCTTCACAAATGTGATAATAAAAGCCATACATGGCTGACATTGCGCTAAGTGAGAGTGAAACCTGCTAGCTTTAACAGGCTCTGAATTGTGAAATCTCATCAAAGTGTGCAACACATCTTGGAAGAATAAACCTTAAATATATTTACAACACTGATTATTCTGGCTGGCTTTGCAAATTGACCACGATTATTTAAACCCGATTATTATGGGTGCAAATCCCCACCTCAGATGGCGTGTGCGACCAGTAATGGGGTTAGATACCTGCTCGTATGGTTTACACCCAAACTAATTTCTCATGGTTCCCCTTCGGTAGCTCCTACCCACTGTGTGTTGCCTGACACCCAAGAGCTAGTTTTAGCTCCTGCTCATTGAATCTTAATTTCACAGTGATGGAATGCAGCTCTGTGTTTACTTTTCAGAAGGATGTAGCCTTAGCTGAAAAATGTCAGACCTCCAGTCACCAATCTATGATTGGTCATTTGAAACTTAGATGCAGTGTCAATGATCAATTCTAAAATGGCTCCTCATTGCTATTCTACAAAATACCACTCATGGTTTACTTCAATGTTTAAAAAAAGGGCATCCAGGACCTCTCCTTTAAAGTGAAAGACTACAGAAAAGGGGATGTTTGTAGAAAATGGTGACCTAGGATGGAGCAGCATTTCAGAAACCACATGTGCCCTTTTAGCTTTTGGCACTGGCAAGTGAATACATGATGCGATATATACATAGCTGGTCCGATAGCACAGCGAGCAGAGTGCTCGCTTTGACATCTGTGCAGAGCCTGCTGACGCAGGTTTGTATCCCAGTAGGGCCAAACTCAGCCTTTCATCCTTCCGAGGTCGATAAATGAGCACCACACACCGTGGGTAATAATAAGCAGCGCTCAGATACCTGAGGGTTCGTAGTGCTAAATTATTATTATTATAGATGTAGCTATTTCCTAATTCAATTGAGCAGCAGGGTTATCTCTTCCTCACAAAAGCGTTGACCCACATGACAAAATGTACTGTTTATTGTATGAAATACGTGTGCCTCAGCACAGTAATAATGCCTGTTTCGATGTATATTGCTCCCGCTCTCAGACCGAGAACTTGGGCCTGGTGCCACCTTTCATCAGAACCACCTGCATTGGGGCCTGTGCCTTCATTTGGACCACATTTCTGTGCTATGTCCGCAACCGGGGCATAGACCAAGTCACCTCGAGGCTGCTACAGGCTCTGCCCAATGTCTGCCACAAACCTTTCTCTGACCTGAGTCAGGAAGAAGGGAAAGTGTCCAGCAAATATCGGAGCTCACTTCATTCCTCTCTACCGAATGTGCAACCACTGAGGGGCCATTATTACGAGGACATGTTTTAAAATTTCACTTAGAAAAGCAGGTCAAAACGGCTGTTTAAAAACAATCTTATCTAATTCAAAGGGAATTCGGGGCTCCCTTTTCGCCAAACAACACTAGAAATAAGCAGTGGCATCTCGGCACACACAAGGTTGCAAACATACAGAGGCATACAGACCCAAACATACTCGCCCCCCCCCCCCCCCCCCCCCTCTCTCCGTCATGATCACACATCTCGGCACTCGGGGCAGCAAACAACATACAGACCCACTCCTAAAGACTCCACCGCCCGACACCATTGTCACATCTCGGCATACAAGGGGGTTGCAAACATACAGCCCACAACATACGGACACTCCCAGGAATGTACTTACCAGATGGGACGTGCTGCAATGCAGGCTAGCTGGAGGGCTGGCGTGTTCTCTAGGTGGCGTGCTAGCGAGAAGACCTCTTCTACTGTGGCTGTGGTGGCAAGGCTGAAATGCCTTCCTTCTGGCAACAAGCCTTATTGACCACGCCAGCCACAGTTCAGGCTCTCTATTGGTGCAGCACACACACGCACTAGGCAACTTGTAAGAGCTACGTAGTACGTGTGCACTGAACCAATGAGGGTCAGTATTATTCCCGGCCCCCCAAGGTAAACAAAGACTTTTTAAATGGAGGGCCGCCATTGCTGCTTATGGTTCTCTCTCCATTAGAGAAGTCTTTTTCCCTGGCGGGCTGGATAGAGTCACATGCCGGGCCACACTTGGCTTGCAGGCCGTTATGTCGTGCACCTGTCGTATACATAGAGGGAAGTTTGATATGAGCGATACAAGGCCTGCAAGTGTTGTTTGGTATGTACTAAATAGAGCAGCCATTTTGGAATGGAGACTTCCTGAGCCTTACCCAGTGTTTCCAAGAGCTTGCAGCACTGACATCAAGCAGGTACTTCTGTCTATGACAGACAAAAAATATCCCGACATCATCTTCCTGTTCAATCTGTCCACAGCCTTTATACACTGTCAATCATTGCTCCCTGAGTCATAGACTCTAACACTTTCTGTGCAGCAGGGGAGTTGCTAGGTCTGAAAAAGACCCGGGGCTAAGCTGATGTCGGAACTGTTGGGACTGGGGCTAGCTAGTCTTTTGGCTGTAGCTCCTGAGATTCTATCCGGGGCTACTACCAAAAGATCAGGGGCTATAGCCCCCTTAGCCCTCCCCTAGCAACGCCCCTGCTGTGCAGGCTTTCGTCTCACTCTCATCCTGACTGTTAAATAGAGTATCTGACATCTCTGACGTTAGAAATGACTTATCATATCATGTGAAATTAGTTTTTTTTTTGTTCCAAACCTATCACCTGTACTAACTAGTGTTCCTCAGGGATCTGTCTCTGCTCCCTTTCTTTTTATCTACTAAGCAAAGCCATTTGCAGACACGTTGGCGCCTTTCAATACTCCTTCACAATTGTATGCCGACGAGACACAGATACGCTTAAGCTGAATAAATGTTTATCAAAGGTGCTTGTTCATCACCGGATATCACAAAGTGCTTGTTCTCCAAGACTGGGCAATTGATTACCATCTATTCCTAAATGCAGAACAAATAGAGACTTGTGCATCCCCTGTTCCCGCCCTTTTTGCGTGGCCTCCCTCCATGGCCACGCACCCTCCTTCTCCCAGTGGTCGCAGAAGCAAAAAACCTAGATCTTCGGTCTTGATTGCAAGTTCTCTTTCATCAAACATATCTGTGACCTATCCAAAGGCTGTTGCTCCAGCTTGCACATGCTTGGGGGATTCTACCGTGCCTGAATACGTGCCACAAAGTGGAGGTTTTAGACTACTGCAAGAGCTCGGATCCTCATCTGGAAATAGAATGTCTCCAAAGCTGTTCAAGAAGGAGGTCCTGGGGAAATACCCGATCAGCACTCGAGGTGGCCGCCTGTGGAACTCCCTCTGACCTGAATTACAGCAAAAAGACCGTCACTCTCCAGGGACAAAACTAACAAGCATTTGCAATGCCAACATTTTTGTCTTTTGTGTAGGCACTGCCTTAGTGGTATTAACTGCCCACCAATTATAGCAGCTGCAAAATGGTGCAAGTACCTGCGCCTATAATAGTAGTGCCTGACAAATGCCCAGTACTTATACATAAGCCGAACCAGCTGGCTTTGCCAATGCTTGTTTCTAACAGAACTTCTGTAAGTGACATGTGTAGTGCTTATAAATCAATTGGCTGAAAGTTGACCTGGTTAAGACGTTTTTATTACACCCATAGCACATTTAAAGCTCCAATTTAGTCATTAATGCTCAAAAGACTGCTTTGAAAAAACACTGGCAGGCCCTTCTCATGGTAAGGCTTGATAAAGTGAGCTCAAAGAGATCCCAAGAGGGTGTGTTTTCAGTGGAGAGGGGCAGGAAGTGTGTGTGAATGGCACTAGGGAGTAGCATGGCCACGGGCAATCAATGGGTGGGTAAATAACCAACCAACACCTACATGTTTTGTGTCCCTCCTCATATCCCATCTCAATCTAGCTGTACTCTGATGCAATAGTTTCAGCTTAAGGTGCCTTAGCTCCACCATGACCCCTCTCCCACCAGGTCCAACCCAAAATAAGCATGAAAACCCAACACTCCTTCAAGAACCTTCCCATGGACAGACTGTAAGAAAACCTCCGTAACTTGGCCTCCATGTTGGCTGAGAATGTCAGCATTCTGCTCAGTGCACTCAACCACAACCTAACTGAGACCACCAACATTCTTGTACCACTTTGACTCAACAAACATAATCCCTCCACATGATGGTACACGCACAAGCTCATCGATAGAGAAGCTGCCATCCACAGTCATGAAACGTTCTGGAGACAATCCTCCAACAAGAAGACCTCATCAACCTGGGAACCCTCCATTCAGCATACAGGACACTCATCACCACAGTTAAACCAATCTAGTACAGAGCAACCATCATAGAAGCAACCGACAAGAGCAGAGCAACCATCCAAGCAGTGAAGAACTTCATCAACACCTGGCAAGGCACTGCATACCCGCAATCCAGTGCCAAATGCAACACCATCAACAAATACTTCCCAGACACAATAGACAAGATAAGGCAGCGCATTGAACGATCCAACTCTCCACAGATGTCCTACCCATACAAGTCTGCAACATATCTAAATGGCCAAATGCAGCTCAGATATTGCAGACGATCGGTCCCACAAGTAAGCAGCCCTCAAACAAACCTCCTACAAAGAAAACCTACTCCCCTCCTACATTGTGAAGGTCATCATAGGTGAAGCAATCACACCACTTCTCAATGTCATACACACATCTCTCATGCAAGGCACCTTCCCAGATGCACGGAAAAGTGGACAGACCTGGCTGCTGTACAAACCCACACTTAACCTGAATGACCTAGCCAAGCATCACCCCATCACACATCTACTCTTTCTCTGTAGAGTAATTGAGGTTGTTGTCATCTAGTTGCACAAAGGCACCACTCAGCACAATCTCCTGATAGACTGGACCAATCTTGTTTCTTACCATGAATCAACACAGATATGGCCTCCAACCAAGTTATCGATGACACTCTATACATCCTAGGCAAAGGGGACTCTTACTTATTCATCCTTCTTGACTTTAGTGGTCCCTTCGATAACGCTGATTGTGAAGCCCTCCCCAAAATCCTTGCCACTCACATTTGCTTCAATGTAACGTTCATGCAATGGTTAACCTCCTACCTCTCTGAGGCAATCCAACTCATCCAGATGAGTGTCAACAGATCCCAGCACTGCCCAGTTACCTGTGAAGTTCCACAAGATTCCATCCTGTCCCCTACAATCTTTAAACTACATGGAACCACTGTGGGAACCTCTCGCAAACTGCGATATCAAGGTACACTAATTGCAGATAACACACAGCTTTACCTAAAAATCAATTGCATCAGCAACATTCATCGACTCAAACCCTCGCTGTCCCTCATCTAAGCCTGGACGTCAAGTGCATACTTGAGGCTCAACCGAACTGAAATGAAACTAGATGCATTTACTCCTCATCTCTCACTGAGTGCAAAATCTCTTGGGTTTACACTTGACTATGACTTAAAATTGAAAACACACATTGCCAAGAGAACCCAAGCACCATGATGCCAGCATTCACTCTGACAGACAAATCTTTCATGTCTGCCCGAGTTTCAGAACAGTTGTCCGCGCCTTGGCCATCTCCTACCTGAACTTCGGCAATGCCTACTCGCAAGAGTCCCAGGTGCACCTGTGCCCCTCTGGAATTCATCCATCTCATTGCAGCATGCTTCTTCAAGGACTAAGAAAAATGGACCACATCACCCCCATTTTCAAGGAACTGCACTGACTATCCCTACAATCATGCATGCATCATGTTCAAGACAGTCTGCATTACCTGCAAAGCAGTCACCACCAAACCACCACTGTACCTGAGACACATCATCTCTGCAGTCCAGCACATCATCAGAAGCATTGTCAGACTGAAAACACTGAAATACAATAGTGAAAAACCCAACAGGAAACAGTTATTTTCCTGATCCACACCCTTTCTCAGAGCAAGTTACAAACAGGAATAAGACTGGCCCTTCCATCCTACACTACAGAAAGGACCCAAAGAGCCTAAACTTCGACGAACAACTCACAAGTCACTGATCCCTCCACTCAACACATCCAAGCTCCTCTGCTACCCCCTGGGTGCTACCCTCTCCATTGTTTACTAGCTAGGTTTGGGCTTTATACATTCCATGCATATAAATCCCATGCATGATTCATGTCATTCCAGAGAGGCTCACCTATGGCTGCTTTTTTCTTTGCATGCTGGGACTTGTAGTTTTGCTTTTCCCATTATAAATGCAAGACTACCACCACGGCATGCAGAGAAAAATCTAGGACTACAAATCACAGAAATCAATGAAAAAGCCAAGAATAGATGAGCGTTTCCTTAATGAGATGGGGTATGTTTCCATGAATTAACTAATTCAATGAAGTAGTGAATCATTTTATCCTCACACTCTTACAATGCTCAAAACATCAGCTCCTTCAGATCACACACCTCCAAATAAACATAAAACATAACTAACAGTATTTGCAGTGAAGTGTGAGTACTTGAGTATTGGTATTTCTATAGCACACCAGGGGCCAGATTACAGAAACTTTGCACCGGTGCAAGTGCAAGGTTTGCACGGTATTAGCACGAAGGCAAAATTTGCCCTATTTTTAAAAACACTGGGAGACATTAACACATCATTGCACCTCGGCAAGCGCAGTTTGGCATATTAAAAGCACCAGTGCTAAAATTGCCCTAGTGCAAAAAAGATGCATTTTCACTACATTTTTGCAAAATTGCATCAAAAATGTATCTTTATAGCACTAGGGTAATTTTAGCCCCGGTGCTTTTAATATGCCAAACTTTACTTGCCGAGGTGAATTGTATTTTTTATGTGTCCCAGTGTTTTAAAAAATAGGGCAAACTTTGCCTTCGTGCTAATACCGTGCAAACCTTGCACTTGCACCAGTGCAAAGTTTCTGTAATCTGGCCCCAGACAGTAAAACCACATGTAAGCGCAGATGGCGATCAACAGTCATACTGAAGAAGGTAAAAGAAACCACGAACAATGTCTTACATTCCTAGCAAAACAAATACGTGCTTAACTCTCCGCAAAAGGAACAAAGCGCCTGTAGAGTACACAGCTGAGGGGGTAAAGCATGCCAGAGGCTAGGGTCAAGAACTGAGAATGTTCTATCCCCTCTAGATGTAAACAGGTTCTGTGGTGCAGAGAATAAGCATTTGGCTGCAATGTATCTTTGAACTTTTGTACATAGAATCTTAAAATCAATCCTTTTTCTGAACTGGCAGCTAGTGTAGGGTGCGATAATAGTTTGAGACGCTAGCAAATTTGGATAGATTGAAAATTAGTCTTACAACAGCATTTTGGTCCATCTGTAGGTGATGAATTAGTTTGTCTGGAAGACCTGTCAACAGCTCATTGGCAATTCAAAAATGAGGACAATGTATCTTCAGGGAATCGTTTCGTAAATATCTCAGGCCTACCATCATTATTTTGATTTCGTTGAGATTAGGGGCCTCATTACGCGGATGGCGGAGAACCATGGCGCTATTAGCGCCATGGTTCATGCCGGTAAAATACCGGCACCGCCTTGGCGGAAAGGGGAATTACCGCCCCATTCCAAGGTTGGCGGGGCGGTAATTCCCCCTTCCACCATTGCCCTTCCCCATTCCCATTTTTGCCCCATAGGGCATAATGGGAATGGGGACGGCGCTAATTACGGTACCGCAAATTGCGGTACCGTAATTAGCTCCCTGGGTCCCTTTGCGGGTTGGTTTTTAACGCCTGCAAAAAGCAGGCGTTAAATTCCCCAACCCGCAAAGGGACCTCGTAGTAAGGCGGTAAGGATTTACCGGTACCGGTAAACCCTTACCGCCATCCGTGTAATGAGGCCCTAAGTTTGAGTCCATTTATTATCCTCCACATCCAAACTCTTGCCTAGGTTAGTAACTGAGATATACTTGAGAGTCCTCAGCGTAAGACTGGTAGCATAGCTGGAATTTCCTGGAAAGGGCCATATGTGGTTTAAAATACATTTGAAAGGTAGGGTAGACAGCAGAGACCCTACCTGTGGCACAGGGATCAAACTCGGAGTTAGTGACACCCACTACAGCTTGGCAGCACACTCACCAATGTTGGTAGTCTGCCGGTCCAATAGCTCAGCGAGTAGAGCGCTCCCTTTGACATCTGTGCAGAGCCTGCTGACGCAGGTTCGAATCCCGGCAGGGCCAAACTCAGCCTTTCATCCTTCCGATGTAGCGCTCAGATACCTGAGTGTTCGTAGCGCTACATAAATGCAAATTATTATTATTATTATTTATGTTGCCCAGAAAGAAAATGTTTTACTTTTACCAAGGTGTGGTTGTGGAGGAGGTGCCTGTTGTGTCCTAGGAGGACACAGGGCCTCATTACGACCCTGGCGGTAAGGGGTTAACGCCAGCGTTAGCTGCGCCGACCCCTTACCGCCAATTACGAGGTCCCTTAGCGCCATGGCGCTTTTAACACCTGCTTTTAGCAGGTGTTAAAATCCATGGCGCTAAGAGACCATGGAGTTAATTACGCCACCGTAATTTACGGTGGCGTAATTAACGCCTTCCCCACTCCCATTATGCCCTATGGGGCAAAAATGGGAATGGGGAAGGGTAAATGGGGATTGGGGACTTACCGCCCCGCCGACCTCGGAATGGGGCGGTAAGTCCGCCAACCACCATGGCGTAAACGTAGTTTACGCCATGGTGGTAAAGTCACGGCCCAGGCGGTAACTTACCGCCTGGGTCGTAATGAGGCCCACAGTATGGAAGAGAGAGGATCAAGAGGGTGAAGCTGTGGGGAGGAAAGGGAGGGATGAGAGGGAAAGGAGTTAGTTGAAGTAGGAGAATAAAAAAGAAGGCAATCCTTTACCTTGTCTCCACAATTCATTCCGGTGGTGTCTGCTTCATGTTTGAAGAGATATAACATCAAAACGATCCCCCACCTCCGACAAAATCTGCGGGTTCCCCGCAGATCCTCAGTCCTGCACTGAACCACCTCCGGTTACGGCAGCTCCAAACCCCCATCCTGCCACTTCTCATCCTAACGTCCTGGCCTTCCCCCTGCAACTGCAGCAGCGGCTCTGTGCCCACACCCCGGCACACGGGTGATGGGCCATCATCACACCATTTTACCAGCCTCTACGTTAACCCTTACATCTACAAGCGAGACCAGAGATCCATGCTGCAGAGGTACCGGCACCCGCTGCACAGCATCTGTGCCGGCAGCTCCATGCCCTTGCCCAGGCAAACAGGCATTGGCCTGTCGTTACTCCGCTCCAACGGCCTTCACCACATGCCTGCATGAGCACATGAGAGTGATCCAAGCCCACAGAGGTACCGGCGCCTGCTGCACATCATCCTGGTAAGGCACCCTCACCAGGCCTGTCACCACCAGGCAGCATGAGCCACACTGTGCTCCTACGAATGACTGTGGAGTAACTTTGCTGAAAATGTTGGGGAATGGGGTGACAAATGAATGGTGACAAAATGGTTTGCCATGAAAGTTGGGGGGACATAGACCCCCTGTCCCCTCCCAAAATTACACCCATGAAGACGCATGTGACAGCTGAATAAATAAACTGCGCACACGACCTAGGAAGCAAAACAAGGACAAGGATACACATCGTGAGAACCGTTTGAAAATAAATAAATAAAAGAGGAGATCCACACCTCAAGAGGGCGCAGACTAAGCCCACCTGCCACTTCCAGAAATGGGTGACAGCCACACACATTTCACCAGGATGTAAGCACAGGCCACCCAACAGTCAACATGCAGGAAGATGACATGCACCCCCAAGTGGTTCTACAAAGACTCGGATTACTGTTCCTACACAACTCGTCCCCATTTGAACTGGCCCTTACGTTCAACCGTGGCTTGAGGTAGACCGACTGAATACAGGATTTTGAGGACTTTATAATATAAATGCTGTCGGGACAAGGGCACCATCGTTATGGATCACATCTTCATGAACCTGACCAGGAGAGAAGTAAGGTCAGTGGTCAAAATGTTCCAACCAGCAGAGAAAGCATTCAGAAATCCTTGATTTGGCTCGAGTATACGAACGCGTAGACTCAGAATCTGCAGTGATGGACCTCACAAAACAGCTGGGGCCATAGCAGCGATGCCCTCCAAAATTCCCAAATCATACAGTACACGACCCTCCGAGAGAATCCTGCCTATATCCAGACCTGCCCCTAAGACGGACATGTCAGGAAACAGAGCGGCATGCACATGCTACCAATGCAGTTTCCTATTTCCACACAAAGGACCGTGTCAGGTGATGTTGCAAGCATGTAGCAAGGGCGGACGAGTGGGTCACTACTGAACACTATGCAGGAATCGATGCCCATTCCCACACAACAGTCAGAGACAAGTGGCGCAAGATGACAAATGGTCCATCACATCACCACCGAAGACCATCTACACCCTCTGCAAGACTTGGAGTTAGAAGTGTTGACACTCCTTGAACTGCACAACAGATACATGCATCCGATGATGGAAGACACTGACTAGGAATCCTCTCTGAAAATCACACGGAGCATACAAGGACAGAAGGTCCTATTCATCATCGATACTGGAGCCACTGTAAACATAGTGGACAAAAGGCAAATCAGCAAGCTGGCTATCCCTCACATGCTATCTCCTTCTCTAGCTCACATTTTCCAATGGGTTGCTACTGGCCCACTTCCATGCATTGGTCAGTTCTCCTACAACATCTGACATCGAAATGAAGCAGTGCTGCCACATTCCACATACTTAAAACACTGACACTCAGCCACTGCCTCCTGTGTTTCAAGACAGCCAAATGTCATGGCCTCACTGCTATCACCTGCCACATGAAAAGGCGACAGGAGAGAGGGGGTCCAGTGATGAACCGATTTCTAAAATTATGATACAAGTGGGATTCCTGTGACTAGTAACTGGCCTGGGTGCTCTCAAGCCCCCCCGGTCAAACTACATATCAATGAAGCTATATGCCTAGTACCTCAACACCCAAGACCGGTAGGTTTCCATCTGCAGCACAAGGTAACTGAAGAACTGCACCACCACCTTAAAGATGACATCATCGAGCCAGCGACAGGTCCGACATCATGGGTATCTCCAGTGGTCATGGTACTTATGGAACAGGGGCGCATCAGACTCTGTGTCGACATGCAGATTCCAAGTGTACAAATCTAATGAGAATGCTATCCGGGCCCGAACATTGAGTATATGATCATAAGATTGAACAGTGCCATCAAATTCACCATATTAGACCATAAACAAGGCTATCGCCAGTTCCTTCTCCAGCTAAACTCCCGGTCCATCACAAATTTTCAACCCACTATGGGTTGTACCATTACAAATGCCTCATTTTTGGCATATAATCAGCGAGAGAAATCTTCCATGACACAATAAGGAGAATCCTGCTGCCATTCACCCAATCATTTAAGTATAGCAATGACATTTTGATTTTCCCCGCACACAATAAGAACATGATCACACATCGGTACAAGTGTACCAAGTATTAATAGATGATGGACTCACACTCAACCTGGACAAATGTACAGTAAACCAAGACCAACTCAAGTTTTTTGTCCACATTTTCTCCAGCAAAGGGGTTACCACCAAAGTCGTGATAGGTCTGGGTCGCACAGCCATAGGAAAGTGTGAAGCATACCAATTGACGGCAAGAGCTAACACGCAAACTTTGATGGCAGAAATGGATCTCCCAGAAGCCATATGGCACATGGTGTCCATTGACATTTATGGCCCTATGCAGGATGGAGCATACATATTGGTCCTGATTGATGAATATACCAGATTCCCAATCTGTGCAGTCAACAACTTCAAGAGCACTGAAGAGTCCCTCGATAAAGTGTTCAGTGAGTGGGGCATTCCAATGATTACTAAGTCATCCTATGGCCCAATGTTCAGTGGTCATGATTTCAGTAGGCTAGCTGGCCCCTTAGGTTTCAAACACGAACAAATCATACCGCTGTGACCCTAAGCCAATGGCATGTCTGAGAGGTTCATGGCCACGATTAAATGCACCAACCAGAAAGCAGATCTAGAACACGTGGCAGTGCAACATGCACTATGTAAACAGTATGGTACTACCCCTCGTGAGGCCACATGAATCACACCGGCTGAACCACAGAGAACGAGAATACTCTATCACATGTTGTTGAAACATGACACGATGTGGTGGACGTTTGCACGCCCGCCCTCCAGTAAAGTCCTTGATTGCTTTCACTGGTCGAGGGCGTTCGTTTCCAGCGCTGCTGTTCCTTTGAGGTCTCGCCATGAGACTCCAAGCACACGGGACGATGCCGACCCTGTTCCACTTACTGGGGAATCACCACACTCCATCACAGAAGACATAGGATATATACAGTGGTTCATATCTATGTATGATTTTATGAATTATGAATTCTGTAATGGGATTCTGCATAGTACAGCCTTGAGGACGATCAGAGGGTCGAAACACGTGTTGGCTGGTACTGAGCACATGAAGAAATAATACTATTACATTGTACTTGCAAATCGTGTTATGACCTTTTGTAAACGCTATGTATTTTCTGGGTGTAGCGCAAGCTGACAGCACACCATTTGCTTATAAATACTTTACTGACAGAGGTTAGGGGAATACCTCGAAGTGCTGCAGCTGCTGTTTACTGCTTATTATCAGTGGAGGGCCTAGCGTACCAATCTTATGGTTTACACCCCCTCATGTACCATATAGTTTTTTACCATGACCATTCAGGTGCTGCTGGCGGCTGCATAAGGGATATAATGGCAGATTATCTACTCAATAGGGAAGAGGACCAGCTGCCCTATTTCCACCAAGGGCAATGCCTTTAGGAGTAACTACAACGGTACAGAAACACTGAGACAAATGTTTGTCAAATTGGAAAAAAGAAATGAATAAGTACTGGGAAAAGGCCTCACAAACTAATTACCTGGAAAACAACAGGATCCCGAGGGGTCTTAGAATCCTCATATTTCCCAAGTTTGATAATAAAGAGGACCAGGATTGAGCTAATAAATGGGAAAGCAACCTAGAATAGAGATCTAAGCTTATGATCGAACTTCTGAGAGAGCATGCAACTAGAGAGCTTTCTCGCGTACAGGAATTAATAGAAGTCACCAAACAGGAGATCAAGGACATGACTAATCCACGGGCGACTAAAGCAAAAACTATTCCGAGATGTATGAGATATTGGGCAATTACCAAGATGAAGTGAAACTTCAGAAATTTAGGAAATACTTCTGTGATTAAAAAGATTACCGAGATGACAGAGTTTACACTTTCCAGACCAAATTTGATGACATTGCAAGGAATTCTAGGGAGAGCACTCCTCACACATCATTTGGCAGCTCGGATGTAGACTCTGATGGGGATGCGAACACCAACATAGAAGCATCAACATCAGGGCCTGAGAAGGACAAATACAGGGACTTTTTTTTAGAACAAATAAGCAGATATCGAAAAGGGACACAACAAAGTATCAAGCAAGTAAGGATCCATGTTCCACCAACACAAAATACTACAACCTGGGGTGCCACATCAGGGCAGGAGGGGTAAGGAGGAAACATGGATGGGGCAAACAGGAATTATCACAAGATCAGGATCAAGGAAACAATTAGTAATTTGGTGGTTAATCTGTCAATCATAGGATTAACTGAGATAGAAGAATGAGTACTCAACAAGAGACTCATTTGCACCCACAATAGGGACCGGCCACACAGATTTTCCGATTGATATTTACAAATGTATCAGGAAACTCAAACTGAAGAAATTCTTTGCAACACAAGTGAGGACTTACATACTAAAGCCAATACCATACACTCTAAGTCTACTTAGACGAATCTGCTCATGTCACTTGAAAGTGATTCCAACATTTCGCCAGAAGACATCTGCATGGACCAAGAGGTACATGCACAACATTTGCCGATAGAATAAATCAAATGTGAATCCAAACATACTCCTCAGCTTTCTAATGAGAGTTTGATCAAAACCTTTCACCAAGCGGTCACAAAAGACATATACACATATTTGGACACAAAGGGAACCAAGACCAGAAGAAAGGGCAACCTTATCAAAGAGGAAACTTTAGAAATGAATAGCATGAGCAGTAATAAGAATCTGGTGATTAGAGTCAGACAAGGGAGGGAATGTAGTGGTTATGAACATGAGAGACTACCTCAGCATGGGCAAGGCACACCTAGATACTCCCGGGTGGTACAGACAACTGACAACAAACCCGACCAAAGAAGTGGTTCATAAACTACAATCTCTGATATATGAATGGCATAGCAAGGGCCTCTTGACGGACAATGAGATGAAATTCTTAAGCATCAATAACCCGACCATGCCAACAATGTATTTTTTAACCAAAAATCCATGCCTATGAGGTACTTCCAGAGGTGAGACCAATAATGAGTGGAATAGTTTGGGCCACAGAAGGTCTATCCAAGGATATTGACAACATGATAAAAGAACATGTAGCAACTCTACCATCCTACATCAGGGACAGTACACAGATTCTTCAGCTTCTGTCAGATATAGAATGGCAGGAGGGATACCAACTTGAAACGATGGACGTAACAGCGCTTTGCACTTCAATCAGTCATGATCTGGCCTTAAGGGCCATTGACCGCACATTTCAGGGTTTCTCTGCTTCCTACAGACAACATGTTAAAATGCTGAAAGAGTTTCTCAAGTTCACACTGGAGAATAACGTATTTTTGTTTGAAGGCACTTACTATACACAAACCAAAGGGGTAGCAATGGGAGCTTAATGTGCACCATCACTAGTAAACCTATTCATGGCTGCCTACGAGCAATCACACGCATTAGGCAACAACCATTTTACCAACAACATCATAATTTGGATGCGCTACATCGATGATATTCTCATAATCTGCCATGGCGGCACACAGGAATTTGTAGAATTTACAGAGCATCTCAATGAAAACAACTTTGGCATCAAACTGACCGGACACTGTGACAAATCCCATATTGGCTTCCTTGATCTCCACATATACATACTGGAGGGCAAAATACAGACCAAAACATTTTGTAAGAAGACAGAGGTCAACTCTACCCTACACGCAGACAGCTGTCACCGCAGGATCACTATCAACAACGTACCTATGGGTGAGTTCTACAGAGCACGTCGTAACTGCATTGCGGAACAAGACTTCATCAAAGAATGTGACCTGCTGACTATGAGATTCCAGGAAAGGGGTTACTCAGATGAGGTAATCAGCAAAGCATATAGCAAAATCAGTAAACAGACAAGAGCAGAGATGCTAAAACCCACCGGGAGATCAGTCAGCAAATGGAACAGTAAAGACATTATCACACGATACTCCAAAAGAAGCACATGCACTGCATCAAATAATACAATGCACTGAAACATATTGCTTATGCACCCAGGCTTAGTAGCGCATTTGAGTGCAAAACCAAGATTAATTTACACCAGGGCACCTACGCTTAGGAACAAACTTTGCCCATCATTCCTTGAGACTGGGGGCACAAGTGGAAGTGACTGGCTGAAACCGGTGACATGGTTTTTAAATGTGCAACATGCCGCATGCACACCAAGATTGCCGGGAATATACTGACACGGGAGACAGGAAGATCAAGATCAAGGAATTCATTAACTGCAGGTCAACTTACGTGGTTTATGCCATAATTTGCGTGTGCAAGAAACTGTACGTAGGCAGCACAATCAGGCAACTATGGATTAGGGAGCACATGACCAGCTTCTCGAAGCAGGACCAGCAATGACCATTGGCCAGCCACTGGCAAATAAATCTGCAGATGGCTGCCCAAAAAGACCTGCAATTCATAGGCCTGATGAGGGCCAAGAGAGACACAAGAGGAGGTGATTTCACATGAAAGCTTCGACAGGTGGAAGCAGGATGCATATGTTACTTACGATGTGTTAAGTTTGGGCTCAACTTGGAGCACGAGATGATTGTATTTTTATGAGCTGGATCACATATATGAATGTAAACTCGTGGCTATGCGCGTGGGGGCCCTTGCACACTGGCACCTCATTGGACCTGCCAGGCAGACAATCATTGGCAAATGCACACATTTCTGATTGAGCAGTCCTATTATAATTGCAGTTACTCATCTAAGGATCCTTAGCAACTTGGTGCTTTATATCATTACTTCTACATATGAGCACGATGAGATGACTTTCTTTATCGGATCCCATTCAGAGGATCGCAAGAAATGTATGCACAAAGCACATTTGGAGTAAGTCCATGACTGACAGGCTAGAACCTGCGTTTTACGTCACTGACGTAAAAATGCAGCTCCAGTACTTTTAACCTTATTAATAACCTACAGACAGATGATGCCACAATCAGGCATCTCTAACTGTACAAATCAACCGTAATCAACACAGTCAACATATCTGTACTGCACGCAGTGTCCTCTTTATGTTTAAGGGTACGCTTCTATATACGTTCTAATTTAAAGTGGCATCAATCCCAGCGCTCATCCATTACGCATAATAAACAACACGCAGTAAACACTGATGACGTTAAACGCAACTACGTGTGACGTCACACGCTGATTAGCTTACATAAACAGATGCCCAACATGGCGCTGCGTGCACCACAGGACGCTCTGTTTGGGAAACTTCTGTACAGACTACTTCTTCACCAATAAGGTACATTTTGAGATCTAGACTTAGCACAGGTTTTAAGGACTGGGGTTCAGTACTAGCATGAGATCTGGAAGCCCATTCTTGGATAGATCAAACCCATGTAGCGTGTGCCTCCACAAGAATGGCCATGAATCACAGAATTCTTCTGTTTTCTCTGGTTTTACACGTTACAGGTTATGACCAGTTTTTGTGAATTTGAAGGGGCATCACAGAATTGATGTTTACGCCGCACTGCACCATGGGTAAGCAGCATCTATTTCTTCCTGTTTGATTGGAACATATTTATTAGAACACAGGCACCTATAGAGGCAATACGATCACTTACACAGCCAACCCTTCTCTTTCCCTTTTGTTCAGAAAAGGACGCTACCTCTTTATGAGATTGGAAATTAATGAGCAGGACTAAGATTTCAGAGCGCTCCAGCACAAATCCTTGAGGGTAAGTGTACCCAATGTCACAAGCGGCAGAAGGGAGGTTTTATACTATCATGGCTCTGAACGCCTTTTTCTAATGCCTACAGATAAGATTGGAAGTGAAACAATTGGTAATTGGTAATTTATTGTTTGGTTCAATGGGAGGTTAACTAGTATCCCTGGCACAATTTATGGCTGTTTATAGCACTTTAGTCTCAAGCTTGCACAATTTTTCACGTCGACCAGCCTGATCAGGCAGCAATGGACTGGCCCACTACACGTGATATTATCATCGCATATGCAAGGCACACTGGCATGGTTTTATGAGGAGCTGTGCAACCACCCCATGGGGATAAGGTCACCCATTGCCACTGATTAAACACAGAGAATTTGCAACAAGGGCCAAGCATGCACCATGTGAGTATCTGTTAAATGGATGTACGGTATATAACTTTGTGGCAATCAGCTAATCATATTACCCCTTATCTATCTGTTTAATCATCTCCACCCCGATTGCCCACGGTCATCAAAGACAACAATTGGTGTAACAAGATCCAAGACACCCTCACAGGGAAAATCACACAGCTCCAATCTAAAATAATAACCAAACAAGCCACGCGGCCTACAGACGACATTCCACCCTTCAAGTTCCAGCCCACCAGCATCACTGCCCTTGAACATCATTACCGGCCTTAAACCCTCCTGGTGCAAGGGAGACGCTCTCTCAGCCGCCCTGGTCAAAGACTGTATTGAGCCCCTACTCCCATTGATAGCCGCCATCATCAACTCTTCCTTCACAGCCTGCTCTGTCCACCTCTCACTTAAGGAATCCTGGATCTCACCACTCCTGAAAAAACCTATCCTCAACCCAGCCATCCACACCAACTACCGCCCTATCACTACCGTCCCCTTTCTCCTCAAAATGATGGACAGAGTAGCCTATCTACAAATACAATCCTTCCTCGAACACAACCACATTCCAGAGTCCCACCAGTCAGGATTCTGCCCCAAGCACGGGACAGAAACAGCCCTCCTTGACTTAAAAAATCCTCGACACCACTAACAACAAGGGATCCTTCTCCTTGCTCCTCCTTCTTGACCTCTCAGTGGCATTCGACCTTGTGGACCACAAGATCCTCTGCAAAGCCCTCACATCGGCTGCCCATTTCTCCCCTGATGCCACCAACTGAATCACCTCCTTCCTGTCTAACAGATCCTCCAGAGTATTTGCAGGCGAGACCACTGCCTCTCCAACACACAACTCTTGTGGAGTACCCCAAGGCTTGTGTGTCTCAACCACCCTGTACAACATCTATACCAAGTAACTGTTCAACCACCTTGACACCTTGGGAATCTCATATAATAACTACGCTGACAATACCCAAATTCTCATTCCCCTCTCCAGCGACCACTTGAAAGACACCCTGAGCATCAACAAAATTTACAAATCTGTCCAAGCCTGGATGGCAGCACACAGTCTCTGCCTCAAGGATTAAAAAACTGAGCGCCTTCTCATTGGGCCCCCTGCCCGCATCAAGTCTCCCCAAGGATTACACCTCCTTCCTCATTAATGGCCAAAAAATGATTGTAGCACCCTCTGTTAAGGCTTTGGGGGTCTACCTCGACTCATCGCATACCACGTCTCGCCACGTCAACCACATCACCTTGATATCAGGCTATGCGATTAAACTGATCAACACCAGCAAACCTTTTCTCACCACCATGCACCGTCTGGAAGTTGCACAAGCACTAACATGTTCGAAACTTGACTACTGCAACTCCCTGCTCTGTGGCACTTCAGAAAAAAACCTCTGCAAACTTAAAACCACCCAGAACAATGCTCTCAGAGCCGCCTGAACGTTGGCAAACAGGACCACATATCAGAGGTCAGGCGATCCGCCCACTGGCATCCTGTTTAGGATAGAATCACTTTCAATGTCCTATCCCTTACCCACTGTTGTCTCGCGAATAATGCCCCAGGCTACCTGGCGGCCAATTTAAGAAAGCATCGCCTCGTCACTCCTAGGTTCAATCGTGCCAAAGCGGGGGTGGGGGTGCACCAGCTTCCCAGTCCGAGTGCTATCTCTCTGGAACTAGTTACCCCCTCACCTGTGTGCAGAACCCTCTTACAATGTTTTCAGAAAGGAACTCAATACACTCCCCTCTGTCCGCTCGCTACTGACTTCTGTTTCTCCACCTGAAACTAGCGCCTAGATGCCTATGGGCTGTACGCGCTGCTAGAAAAGTACAAATAAATAAATACAACAAATAAATAAACTCTGTGTGTAAGGGGCATAACACAAACATAGGGGACTCCACAGTGAACCTTGCCCAGGGAATCCCCCCCACACCATGCTCCTTGAAGAAGTGCATGCTACTCAGCACACCCCCAGGTTGGCCTGGGCAATCACGCATCCACAATGCACATGACGATTTTGCTGCCACATTGTGTTCTGCGTACTGCACAAGGAAAAAGATGTACGTTTTTTAATGAAACCGTACATCTTTCACCAAGTGTAGAAACAAGGGGGGAGTGCATTGCCCCTGGTGAATAAACATAACAACGCCACTGTGCATGTCCAGTAACATTATAATGTGTATGCCAGTGGCACAGGCAGCTTTTGCCACCAGGAGTGGCGGCAGCAGCTCCTGAGGGGTAAAATGGCATTGTATTGTAAAGCATTCAATGTCAGTAGAGGCAGGGGAATATTTTTAGTTTAGAGGCATTAACATCCCCAACGAATTAGAGCACATGAACACGCAAAGTACTGTAGGGAGGTCCGTGGGGTGGTCCTCGCCTAAGAACACTTTAAAAATAATGTGTTGAAACAACGCAATTTGAAATCGCGTTTTATTAGAAAATTGGTGTAAAAAGCAATACCATATACAATTGGTTCTCTAGGATAACACATGGAAAACATCCAGTAGATGCAAAATTGAAGGAGGGCTCTGACAAGGGGTGGGGTGGTCTAAAAAGTGATGGGTATTGTCTAAAAACGGGGGTACATTCTCCAAACCTTAAATCATATGACTATGCAAACATGTATTTTGAGTCACTCAGCATGGTCTCAAGAGGTCTTGTGTACATCTGGGTCGGCATATTGTTCCCACCAAGAACTGCTTCAAGCTTATCTCCCACCAATATAAAGAGGCCATCACCAAAGCTAAAGCTAACGCCTTTAACAGTCGTATCACTAATGCAAACTCACAATCCAAGGAAATCTTTACCATATTCAAGGAACTTACTTCTTCCCCTAAGACCTCCGATGAGATCATCAAAGATGAAGCCTGGTGCACTAGTATTCAAGCGGCCATGCTTAATAAAATTAATGTTCTGCAAAAAAAAAAATCCAGGACCACTACAAGGCATTACCCCATAATACAAGGGTCAAACAGCAGCAATCCACTCCTCCTCCCAACAAGCCTCTCTTCTCCTTTAGAGACACCTTGGAACCAGAAGTCAATAATATCCTTAAAAACTTAAAACCCTCAACATGTAGAGGAGACACTTGTCTTCCGAATCTCATCAAGGACTGCACCGACAGCCTTACTTCCCTACTGACAGCCTTCATCAATGCCTCTTTCAGAACCGGCATCATTCCCGCTAGCCTCGAAGAGGCATGGGTCTGCCCCCTTCTCAAGCCCACACTGGACCCCACCCAACCTAACAACTACCGCCCAATAACCACTGTTCCCTTCCTCCTTAGGATCCTGAACAAAGCTGCCCATTGCCAAATCCAACAATTCCTTGAATCCAACTCCATCCTTGGAACTAGACAATCCGGCTTCCGCAGAGGACACGGTACGGAAACTGCCCTAGTTCATTTAAAAAAATCAGATCGCACAAATCATGGATAAAGGAAAACCAGCCCTCCTGCTACTCCTAGACCTCTCGGCTGCGTTAGATCTGGTGGACCACAAGACTCTCACTGCACACCTCACGCAACCAGCAAACTTCTCCAAAAAAGCAGCGTTCTTGGTCACCTCCTTCCTGGAGGGTAGGGCCATGAAGGTTTTCTCCGACATTGCCAATGCAGCCCCCACCACCATCCACTGTGGCATCCCACAGGGCTCTTGCACAGCGCTCACACTATACAACTTGTTTACGAAGCCTCTCTTCGACAAACTTGATACCCTGGGCATCTCATACACCAACTATGCTGACGATACCCAGGTACTCCTACCACTCTCTGGAGTATACCAAAAAGATGCCGAAGCACTCAACACAATCTATTCCACCATCCAGGCTTGGACGGCGGCCAAAGGCCTCTGCCTCAATGGGGATAAGACCAAAATCCTCATACTAGGTCAAAAAACAGCTCTAGCCAAACTCGACAAATTATACTCCAACTTCCCCATTGATAAAACCATCATCCCTGTGTCTACCTCTGTGAAGACCCTAGGAGTTGACATAGACTCTACCCTATCTATGACAGAGCAGGCCAGCGCCATTTCCTCTGCCTCAGCTTACAACACCAAACTTATAAATGCAATAAAGCCATACCACTCCAAACCCAACCGTCTATCTATAGCTAGAGCAACCATTGGTGCCAAATTGGACTACTGTAATGCCCTCCTAGCAGCTACGTCTGCGAAGAACATTAACCAACTCCAAATCATGCAGAACAATGCACTAAGAGCAGCACTCAGCATCGCAAAAAGAGAGCACATCACCCATGCCAGACAAGAAGCGCACTGGCTCACAGTTAAAGAACGCATCACATTCAAAATCCTCACTCTCACTCACTAATGCCTCCCCCGCACAGCACCCTCATACTTATCCGATACTATAACCAAATCCACCTCCACACAACCAGTCAGGGCTCGCTACTCCAACAAACTACACACCCCTACATAAACAAAGCTAGAGCTGGAGGGTTAGGCTTCCCCCACATAGCACTCAAGCTATGGAATTCTTTACCTGCTGACATCAGAGCTGAAAACTACCTTCGCGCTTTCTGGAAAAAACTTAAAACCACCCTCTTCATCTAATCCCTATCTTTTGCTTCTTCCCATCTCTGGCTCTGTATAGTAAACATACATATGTTCAATGTAACTGTAAATAAGAAAGATTATCTGTAAATAAGATAAAAAAAGATCTGTAACTAAGAAAAATGTTCTGTAACCAGCGCCACGATGCCTCCGGGCTGCTGTGCGCTCAACAAATGTGAATAAAATAAATAAATAAATAAATGAATTCATGTAATACCACCAACATACTAGTAATGGCCTCCACAAATGCTGTTGCGGACCAATAATGGAACCTCTCACACCTTCTTTTGATTTCATTTTCTTCTGGTCAAAACACCGGAAATCCTACATTTCATCAGAATGATCACTATCACTCACCTTTATGGTTTGGTTCCCCTGCATGTTGTGAGTTAACTGCATGGATTTGTCTCCTTGACTTTTCCCACTCTTCACTTTCTCGCTCTCCTTGTCCCCATTTCCTTTTCACCCCACAAACCAGGATCTAGCGACCACCCGAGTAAGGTCACAATTCGCCTCTACATGGACAATGCTCGTTCTATAAGACCACTGCGGGAGGGATTTGTGCAGTGTGGAAAACAAATAACATATCATGAGGCACCAAACTGTAAATACATTTATCTGGTGCAGTTTGGTAATAAATTGCTGTCTTTAAATTAAATACTCTCTCACTTAGTATATAAACTATTAAATCAGTCCAGCTCAATTTGTTAAAAGTTGTAATTGCATTGAATGTACAACCAATGTTAGCACATAAGAATCAATGGGCCTCATTACGAGTTTGGAGGTAGCCATGCTGTTTTTACTGGCATGGCTACTCCCAAACTCGGGTCCGGGTCTGGCAAAATGGGAATAACCGTGCCATTCCGACCTTTGCGGGCCCGGTAATTCGCATTTGCGGGACCCGGACCATGTACGGCCCCATTCCCATTTGAGCCCGCATAGCGCTCAATGGGAATGGGGAGGGTGGTAACAACGGACCTGTTCGTAACGGGACCGTTGCTACCATCCTGTTCTGCTAGCGGGTGCCGCTCTGCACGTCTGGTCTGACCAGGTGTGAAGAGCGGCCCGTGTGCAGAACTCGTAATGTGGCGGTAGAGTGATAACGGCGCCGGCAGTACTGACGGCTCCGTTATCACTCTACCGCCAGGGTTGTAATGAGGCCCAATGTGTTTTATGTCTGCAAGAAACTTTCATGCAGGCATACAACTACCAGGTGGTTTAGCAAGTGAGTCGAGAATAAGGAGGATAAAACTGATTTTCCCTCCTGTCTCCCACTCCACCTTCAAAAGATGTTTACATTGCCCATAAGCAGTAAAACAAGTGTACATCTGGTGAAAGCCTTTTACTCTTAATTTTCAAACTTAATTTACAGCACCCCAGCTTTGAAAATGAGCCCCAGTGAGTAAATCAGCCAGTTTCTGTAAATAAACTACATTTGAAAAAGGGGAGGGGACACATAGCTTGCTTTACATAAAATCAAAGAACATTTTTGGGAACATAGAATGACCACAGATGTTTATATTTTCCAAATATCTCAAGAATAGTTATTTAACTCTGATTACCTTCAACTGTCTTGCTTAGGCAGCGGACGTCCTTAAAAGGTGCCCCTGACAGCCGTGAAGAGGCTGAAGGTTGGGGATGAATACTTGGGGGGAAGAGCGTACATCATATCCACAACAGGAAACCCTTAACCCCCTGGTGGTTGCGCCCATTCATAGCACAATCACTGGCAAACTTTCAAAATCTACCCTCCTCGTTGGTTTTCGTTATCTTCAATCAAAATAATCCAGACAAATGCTGGCCGTAACTCACACAAATATTTTAAACAGGCAATTTAGATAGATTTGTGAAGATTAGCCATGTGTCACATTTCGATAGAATTGTGAAAATGAGCCATGTGTCACATTTAGATAGAATTGTGAAGATTAGTCAGGCGTCACATTTAGATACAATTGTGAAGATTAGCAACTGAAAAAAACTTTGAGAGTACCAATGTACTAACCTTCCCCACACTCCTGCTCCCCTCCTACACGCATCCCTTGTACTATACACACTCATTGGATAGCCAAACTACACATAAACACACACCCAACATAACTAACACTTGCATACAACAACTACCCCAAGCACTGGACCATACCGCAATGGACACAACAAGCCAGTGTGCACAATCATAACCTTAAACACCAGCCAAAGTACACGTAAAACACACAAACACACACCCAACAAAACAGGCATTCTCATACAGCAAACAAACCAGGCACTGGGCCTTACCCTTATGGATACACAAGCCAGTGTTCCCAGCCAAAGTACACATAAAACACACAAACGCACACCCAACATAATAGACATTCACATACAACAAACAACCCAGGCATTGGGCATCACCAGTACGCATACCACAAGCCAGTGCACGCAATCAACTCATGTGCAACCCACCACACACAGACGCCAGTTTCTCCTGGTTCTGGACCTATCCCATCCCTCTACCTTCATTATCCAACACCTCCTCTTTCTTGCAGAGCCACGTGAGCACCTGAGACTGCCCCGTGAGTGGTAACGGTGTGCGGTATAAGTCAACGTAACATAAAAACATGAATTGTCTGTGGAAATTCAGGACGAGTGGCCCCCCTAGGCCCCTGGTCTTCCTCAGAAACTACCCACTGCCATTTTGCAGGATCATTCCTAGACGTTACCTCTTGCTGTACGAATGAACCTGCCTCCTGCATTTCCAAAAAATCTTTACCTCCTATTCTTTGACATACTCTAACTGTGAACATTCCAAAGAATCCACCCCACTCTGCGGTGCCGCCTGATCTGCCCCTGGCAGATATCTACCACCTTGCTCTGGCTGGCGCGCATGCTTCCACTGTTGCAGATGGTAAGCCTTCCCAAGGCCTGCAGCCGGATCTGCCCCTGGCAGATATCTACCCCCTTGCTCTGGCTGGCGCGCATGCTTCCACTGTTGCAGATGGTAAGCCTTCCCAAGGCCTGCAGCCAGATCTGCCCCTGGCAGATATCTACCACCTCGCTCTGGCTGGCGCGCATACTTCCACTGTTGCAGATGGTAAGCCTTCCCAAGGCCTGCAGCCAGATCTGCCCCTGGCAGAGAATCTACCACCTCGCTCTGGCTGGCACGCATGCTTCCACTGTTGCAGATGGTAAGCCTTCCCAAGGCCTGCAGCCGGATCTGCCCCTGGCAGTGAATCTACCACCTCGCTCTGGCTGGCACGGATGCTTCCACTGTTGCAGATGGTGAACCTTTCACCCACTGTTGCAGCTGTGAACCTTCCCATAGCCTAGGCTGCAGCCTGGTTTGCACAGTGCCTTGGAGGTGCTGGGCCAGGTATTCGTTTAAAGGTCTCCCTCTTTTTCTGCCTGGCAGGCGCCCTCAGTAAATACTGCCCGAGGTCCGAACACTCTGCAAAAACACTTTAGCTGTTCATTCGTCACTTAGATAGGAATTAGGCTCATTTATGAACTCAATTTTTTTCCTGATACATTTTACTTCATTCCTGCCTTGCAGCCAAAGCTGTTTTCATGGGTATTGGTTTTATAGATGAGGTGTGCTCGACCTGAAAGAGTCAATCCTTTCAGTTCCCCTAAACAAAATAACACACTGTGTGAGCTATTTGCTGCAAGAAAGAAAGAGCTTCGCTGGTTCCAGGAGACCAGCCCTGCTGCTGCCACTTTGTTAATGGATCCAGCAGGTATTTTCCTCTGAATAGTCTGGACCAGGAGAGGGCCGAGGGAGGGGGCCTGGGGGTCAGGATGGTATATACAAATCAAAACAATATGTGCCATTTAAATTGTGCACACCACAGACTAAATGGCCTGGTAATGATTAATTAATAGGTGTTACTGCCAGGCTCAAAAGGTTCTCCTTGTAATGACTTCGGATCTTTGGGAGACGGAGCAAGTGACCGACAAGATACAAGAAGATCACTGCAGGAAGCACTCAGCCCACTGAGCTACGTGTTGAACAAAGAAGCCGTTGCTACTTTTTGGGGGGAGGTTTTTGGCACAGACGCATAAATATGAATGCAAATATTGAAATGGGAGAATTGTGGGTCACTGGGACCCATTCCCACATGGGAACCTGCTTCGGAACCCCTCCAGATGGATTGCATTTGCCTTAGGTAATAAAGGTTGAACTGAGATTGTATAGGTCATTAGATTCACGAGTGAAATATTTGTAATTTTGATTTCAGTTCTGGATCCCATAACTTCCGATTCTATGGTTTCTGAATTCTCAATGGGGGCAATATTCTTTCAGCCCTAATACTTAACTACTGTAACCTTGCCTGTAAGAAAGCACCCAGATGCCTTAGGGCTTGGTGTGCCATATAAGCAACACAAATAAATAAATAAATAAATAAATAAATATGCATTCATGGCTTGCATGCATGCAAAGGGAGGAGATGTCTACTTGTGGAGCATAGTATGGCGTGAGGAACGCTGTCTAGTGGAGGAATGGTGGTCTATCACAAAAGATTGGCTCTTGTGTAGTGGGCATGTGGTATGGTAGTGGTGAGGCCGTCATGTGTAGGGGGCAGGTGGTATCATGGTGACAAGTGGGCATGGTTAATGGACTGGTATTCTAGAGCAGGCAATTTCTTCTTTTGGTGGGGATGCGGTGGTCTAGTGCTGGCCTTGTGGTCTTCTGAAGAAAATGCCATCTGGTGGAGGACATCCTGTAAAAAGAAGGAATGTGATCGGCCCAAGAGCTGGTTTGTGGGTAGTGCACGGGTGGCCTAGTGGTAGAGTAGTGGTCTAATGGAGGAGTTGTATTTTCTTGGCAGAGGTGTGGTCTGGTGGTGGGGATGTGGTTTTCTGAAGAAGGGTACATCTGGCGGAGATCACATGTAGAAGAGGAGATGTGGTCTTTTTCTGGTATGGTGCAGGCAATATATTCCTGTGCATGAAAGGTTTTCTAATAGAGGAGAGGTGTCCGAGGACAACCAGTGAGGGGATGTCTATGGCAGGGATTTTGTCTAGTTGCTGATATGTCTAGTGGCAGATACGTCTGGTAGTAGCGATGTCTTAAGGAGGAAAAATACTACTGCAAAGGATTATGCTCTAATGGAGTAGAAGTCCTCTGTCTGGTTGAGGAAATATCCGACAGCGTCGAAGTGGTCTGGCAGCGGAGACGTGGTACCCCAGTAGAGATGTGATCTGTGCTGGAGGTGTTGACTTAAGCAAGAGGGGATCAGATGACTTTTGTCTAGTGTGGGAGTGTCTGGCGAGGAGGAGATCTATTGGAGCAGATATTGCAGGAATTGAATGCATGCAGAAGATCACAATGTGGATAGTGAAGTCTCTATTTAACCAAAAATGTCAAATTCTGGCCTGATTACTATATATCGAACGGTCTCAGCGTTGAAAATTGTGCTAAAATGAGGAGACATAATGGGCCTCATTATGACCCAGGCGCTAATGGGTTAACGGCGCCGTAAAAGGGTTAACGACGCCGTAAAAGGCTGAGGCGCCGTTAACCTATTAGCGCCTAATTACGAGGTCCCTTTGCGGGACCCGACCTTAACGGCTGGTGTAGACCAGCCGTTAAAGTAGGGACCCGTAAAGGGACCTTGGTGCTAATTACGGTGCCGCAATTTGCGGCACCGTACTTAGCGCCTTCCCCATTCCCATTGAGCCCTATGGGGCAAAAATGGAAATGGGGAAGGGCCATGGAGGAAGGGGGAATTACCGCCCCGCCAACCTTGTAATGGGGTGGTAATTCCCCCTTTCTCCATGGCGGAGTCGGTAATTTACCGGCATGGTCCATGGTGCTAATAGCTTGGGTGGAAACTGGGGGATTCACCTCAAACTCTGACCTGGGGGTAAATACACCAACTTTACATCCATTTTTCGTGCAATTAATGTGTCGGTATTTTCGCTGCGGTAATTGTGCCAAAAATGCCCCACTGGGTCCAATGGACCCAATACAAATGGGGACTAACTGTCCCACCGTCGCACTGCCCTGGCTGCACTTACACAGAGCATTGCTGCCCTGTTTTCCCCACCCCTCTCACTTGCACATCCCCCTTTCCTCCCCCTGGCACTTCTCCTCTCCCTCTCCCTCTCCCCCCTGCACTGAATGACACAAGGCCTAGTTGGATCGTTTGTCTTGTCCTCTTTCTGTCTTCCCTCCCTTGTTTTATAGCGCCTAGAAACACTTGCCTGCAGGCACGTTATAAATGACTTATCATATTATACTTCAGATCCAGTGCTAATAGCGTCAGACCAAGTTGCAGTAGCGTTAATTGCATTGGGTGGTATATTGCCAGGTTTACCGCCGGGATACCGCTCAACTTGGGATAACCCCCCCCCCTTTTGGGAACGCTTTGATACATATCTCTTTTTTTTATTGCTTTTCAAACAAAAAGTGAGAAACAGGGCAGCACAGGGCAATGCACTATCAAATATCGCCTTAACATGTATATTTATTTAAAACTAAATATAAATTCTGTCAGAGGTCTGCAGACACAGCTGGGATTGAGCTCTTTAAGAAGTGGTAATACAGGGGTGTTAGAAAGAGATGGGGAATCACAAGCTGTAAGCTTTTTTTGTTTTATAGCGCCTAGAAACACTTGCCTGCAGGCACGTTATAAATGACTTATCATGTTATACTTCGGATCCAGTGCTAATAGCGTCAGACCAAGTTGCAGTAGCGTTAATTGCATTGGGTGGTATATTGCCAGGTTTACCGCCGGGATACCGCTCAACTTGGGATAACCCCCCCCCCCTTTTGGGAACGCTTTGATACATATCTCTTTTTTTTATTGCTTTTCAAACAAAAAGTGAGAAACAGGGCAGCACAGGGCAATGCACTATCAAATATCGCCTTAACATGTATATTTATTTAAAACTAAATATAAATTCTGTCAGAGGTCTGCAGAGACAGCTGGGATTGAGCTCTTTAAGAAGTGGTAATACAGGGGTGTTAGAAAGAGATGGGGAATCACAAGCTGTAAGCTGCATGAAGCAATATCTATAATTAGGTGACCTTATGCATTTTCTTTCATAGTTTGTATTTACATTTGGAAAGCACAGCTGTGCAACTCAGAGGAGAGTGCAAGTTGACTCATATGAGTCTTACATTCAGCATTGGGGGAAAATAAAGCTACAGTCATATACATTTTCCTCAACATGTTTCTATAATGATATACATATTATCATGTTCCTTTACTGTTTGATATTTGTACTTTTCTAGTTATTGTTATAAAGCTGAATATTATTTTAGCGTTTGAAACCCAAACATTAATAAATTAGATTGATTATTCTTAGTGATTTATAAATGGGGGTCATGATTCTATTAATGGCACGGAGGAGCGTATTATGCACTTTTCTAATCAGTCCACAACAAATCCTTCATGAGGGCCCAGGCCCAACCACAAATCCTCTTTTCAAAGCGAACCCTCAACAACCCCTCAAGTCTAGACCTTGGTAGAAACAAATTAAGCAATTTTAAGCAATTGCAATAAGAATCCATCTTGTGAGAACAGAAACTTACCTCAACCACAATCCATCAGAAGAATGCCTGAACATTGTTAAAACCTGCTGGCAATGAAAAATAAAACAACAAATTATGAGGAGGCAGTACAGGGTGGGATAATACTCACCTTCTTGACATTCATAGAATTCCCCTTCTCTGTTGTAAATTACTAGGTACAGTTAACATGCTGTGGCATAGCACAGAGGCTTCCTATTATGCACATTCAACGCTGAACCAAAGCCCATTTTCGTTCCATTTCTCTTCTCCCTTTTCTCGAACTTAAATGTGATGTTTCTGCTCAGGTGTATGCTTTATTGGTCAATATGCACTCCTACCAGCCTACCAGTCTGTTGTTTGTCCCGCTCCTCCCACTGAAAACACCCTATTTATGTCTTTAATTAATTTCTCTCAGCTGGCCATTCTAAGTACTCTTCTCTTCTTGGTCTTTCAGCTGCTTTTGATGCAGTGGATCATTCTATTTTTCCTAAGACCCTTTCTTCTTTAGCTTTTGTGAGCTCTGCTCTAGTTTATTTTTGTTCCCATCTTTTTGATCCTAGCCTGTTTTGTTTCTTGGTCTGGTCAATTTTCTCATAACTCTTACTTTTCAATATGAGTTTCTCCAAGCCTCTGTCCTTGGTCCACTTTTGTTTTCTCCCTACACAATTCCTCTTCCGGGAACCATTTCTTCCTTTAATCTTTGATATCACTTTATGCTCATTATTCTTAAATCTTGTTCCCCTTTTCTCCCATTTCTGACTCACTTCATTCTATTCTCTCAGCTTGTAGTTTGGCATCCAGTCTTGGTGACTGTCCACTCTCTTCATCCTTTTTCAGCTTGCTCTGTTTTCTTCTGCTTATAATCATTGAGTCATTTTTGACTCCTCTTTTTCCTCTTTCATATTTCTTATGCAACTGGTTCTTGTCGATTTCATCTTTACTACATTGATAAAGATTGCCCTTTTTTTTCCTTTTAAGCTACCAAGTTGCTTGTTTCTTCTCTAATTCTCACTCATCTTGATTGCGGCTCGGTACTGCTGCTATCTCTCCAACCGTACTCTTGGCTCCTCTGCATTCTATTTTTAACTCTTTTGTACATTTGCCTTTTCATCTTGAACTGCATGATTCTGTTTCATCTGCACATGCTTCTCTTCACTGGCTTTCTTTTGAGTCTCGACTATTGTTTCATTTTCTCTGTATCATCTATAAATACATGCGTGGACTGTCTCCTCCTTATCTTTCCTCTCTTCTATCTCTTAATATTCCTCCATCTGCTTCTGCGCAATCTGGTTTTTGTCCCTTCTCTTTCTTCACTGGTAAACATTGGAACCAGTTACTTATTTCTATTACGACTTGCTTTTCCATTTTTAGTTATGTCTTAAAGAGTATCTTCTTTTATCGTTTTCTTCCTAGCAAATTTCCTCCCTTTAAATTCTAAACTGCTCTTTTACTTAATATTGTACTGGCCTTCTTTTGTCCAGTGCTTTGGTAAGAAAAATGTATACATTCAAATACAAATACAAAATACAAAGCAGCCTTTGAAGTATGCACAACAGGTTTACAGTAGAATACATTAACCAAATATAAATTCACAAGTCTGCTGATGTAATAATGTCCTCTACCCTGGACTTGAACCAACAAGCTTTATAGGCAATAGAATCCCTGGAAGAGACGATGCAAAACAAGGACATATTTACACCTGTTTGAGACATGACCCACTTTACCCATCTGACTAAAGTAAGGGAGGAAACAGGGGGAAAGGTTTATGAAATGAGATAAATAACTTGTCTAAAGATAAAAGATGTGCGAAATAAGGAAAATATGGCAATGCAATATTTCTAGAAAGCATCTTCACTCTGCGATGAATGTGAGATGCCACACCCTCCGCACAGAACAAATACCCCATAAGGTCTAGAGCCCTACTATACATCACCCTCTTGAAGGACACCAGCGACATCACCATTAGCATTTTAGCAGATAGGGCTTGTGAGGGAAGGAATAAAGAAAGAACTGAGTTAATACCCAATAGGCAAGAATACTCAGGCTTAGGAGGACGAGGAAATGTGCACACTGTTCAACAATGTATACACAAGTGGATGCTCACCGTGTGGAAACTCACTACTGAGATTGTGCCTGCAGGAGATGGCCGGTCTATAGGTATTCACACTACAATAAGACAATTAGGCTGGAATGTCCACTAGAAAATGTACCACCTGAATTAAGTCTGTCATAAAGTGATCCTTTGAAGACACCAACATACCCAGCCTTCCATGATGATTCAAACGGCCTGACAGGGTGGGGGTGAAGATGATTGTACGAATGGTGAAGCCACTTGCAAAATGCCCTCAGTGGACCATCAGCTCCTCATATCACCCAGGTGACCAAATGGAGGAAGTCCTCCAAACAAAGGCATATGGGCGAAGGTGTGGATACAGTAGCAAGTCCCTCAAAACAGCAAGAATGATAGGCTTGTGCATGGTCATTTCCAGGTGCAGAGGATACTGAGGCTGAGATGACCAAAATGGGGTCACTGGTACCAGACGAACACCCTGGAACTGAGCACAGAATAGAGCTATAGGACATCGGGGTAAGAGTACGGCATTTCTCTGCCCAAGCCTGAAAACGCATCCATGGCCCTGGCAAAAGGCTCAGGTCTTGGCCTGAAAAATACTGAATTTTGGGTCTTTAAATTGGATGCCAAAAAGCCAGCCTGGAATGACAGCCACTGCCTGAAGCCTCTCAAACAGAGGAACATGAATTCTCCAATTGCTTGGGTTGGATGAACGACAAGAGCTCTAACCTGCCACTAGATTTAGAATACCCAGCTAGAATTCTGCCTGAACATTGATTCCATACTAAAGGCAGATGATCCAAAACCTCTTAGTCGTGTTTTTAGATATACCTGATTCCTGTGACGTTGTCCATCATTAACCTTACCACACAATGGGAGAAGCTTTTTAGGAAGTGCCTGATCGCAAACGGATCTGCAAGCATTTTCTAACAGTGGATATGCCAACAAGACTGCTCAGGTGACCAGAGCCCCCAGTCAAGGTCCTTCCACATATAGTGTCCCATCCCCTCAGACTTGCATCTAATTCTAATTGATGGGTAGGGGATGAAGTGAAGCTGGCTCTGCCATTCCAAACTTCCATATAAATGATCCACCATTCTAATTCTTCTTTTGCATCTATGGAAAGTGGGACCAAACTTGAATATCCTGAACCTTGATGAAGATCTTTTATGTGTAATCCCTGAAGGGCCCTGTAATGGAGAGGCTCTGGGAATATCTCTGGAATTGACAAAGAGATGAGTCCTATATCTCTGGACAAATGCCTCAAAGCGGCAAGCAAATTCGGTACCCAGTGATTTCATCGCTGGAAATAAACCTTGAGCGGGAAGAATATTTGTTAAAGCCACTATCCAACACTTTCCCCAAATATTCTAGGACTGGAGTTTGTTTATATAATTATACCAGTCGTAAAACATGTTGGGAAGGGTGTTTAGGGGGTTAAAAAAACATTGTTTCCCCTCAAAGCATATTTCCAGCCATAAAATCAAATATACCCGAAAATTCTTCAACTGCTCCTTGATTGCGCAAAATTTCTGCTGAAAGAGTGAAAGAGTTAGTCCTACAGTCTATGAGAAAGCCTAGAATCTGCATGGGTTGAGAGGAATGCAATAGACACATTGTCATTAGATAGTGGTATCTAGCTTACTGGCCCGTTCCGGTGATACGCAAAATGTCTTACAGGTAAATCAGCAGCCTGTCCCACCTGGACCTCAAGAAATGCTGCCACTGGCCTCACACTATTGGCTGCACACCAAGGAGCTCTAGAGCGATGGAACAGTAGAGAGGAAATCTGCAAAGCGGACCCCGGTCACTGACACTGGAGATATTTCCCGTACCAAATAAATATAGGAACCGTATGACTGATGTCTTTGAGGTCCAATGAAATCAGCCAATCTCCTGGCATCAACATGATTTTCAATACGTCAATCATCTCAACTTAACGTGACAATATACCACAAAAAGCTTCAGGTCTTCGGAAATTCCTCACTGTACGATATCCCTTGTTCTTTTTCTTTATCAAGAAGATGTCGCTGATCGCTTGGATAATGATGAGCCCCCTCTATGGCCTTCTTCTACAGCAGGACCCTTTTCCCCTGGGAATTTAGTAATTAGTTCTCTCGGGAATAGAACATTGACCTGTGGGAGTAACAAGTAAAGAGGATTTGTGGGTGGGCGGGCGGGCGGACGGGCATGGACACTGATCAAGAATTGGAGTGATTTGACCACGAGAACTATAGTTGGGTCATGGGAGCAATACTTTTATACAATCTTGCTTATTTTCTTACTGCTTAAAAAATAGAGAAGAGAAGTGCATAATAAGAAGCCTCTGGGCCATGCTGTAGAATTTTTATAAACTATGGCTGGGAAGATATGTCTTTAAGGGCCTAAGGTGCAGAATCGGCTGACATCCCGGCAAGTTATTGGTCTCTTGCCTTACTCATGGCGCTTTATTGTAGTGTCATTTCCGGTGATGCACTTGAGAATCAAAGGCGGCACTTCCTGTAACATAATTTTTGGTGATGTCATTCCAATGAGTCACCTTAGGAGGCCCACACTTTATTGAAACACAGGGCCTCATAACTCGTAGAGACGATCACGAATAGAAATGTGACTGGCCCGTGTTACCTATGCAAAATAATATTTAGTTTTGGCTATTAGCTCTAGTGCCACCTTTAAGCCAAAACTGTTTGCAGGGTAGTGCATATAGGAGGGAGATGTGAGGAGGGAAACACAGATGCTGGCCATTGGCTTTTCCCCAACCCATTGACCACCAATGGCCATGCTAATCCCTATGGCTATTTTGACCCACTACCCATCCCTCACCACCATGAGCCCTCCATGGAGCTCTTTGAGCAAGTGTTATCATGCACCAGCAGCACACTATGAGATGTATTGTGACTGACATTGTAATGTTTTATTCTTCTGAAAGGTAATGGCTTAATTGTAGCAGTAAACTAACTCCTGGTGTAATAAAAATGTATTAACAGGTGTTGCTTCCAGGGGTGCTGCTAGGTCTGGAAAAGACCTGGGGCTACACTAATGTCGGGAATGTCTGAACTCTGGATAGCTCGCCTTTTGGTTGTAGACCCTGAGATTATATCCGGGGCTACAACCAAAAGAACCAGGGCTATAGCTCCCCAAGCCCCCCCCCACCCCTAGCAACATTTCACACAATATTTCCCATGCCGTTTTGTCCCTTTTGACGCTACTGCGCATGTGCGTGACCCCACTCTATGTGCGGTGTAGTGGGTCATTTTGTGCATTTTCTCTGTCTCTTTACCCGTCTTTCTCTCTCGCTCTACTGCATATGCGCTCTTTTTCTCTCTCTCCCTGTGCCGCTCTCTATCTCTGTGGGTGAGAGTCCTGTTGTCAAGGGTCATCCCAGCCATTGCTGACAGCAGTGCGACCAGAGACAAAAGCACATGAATCTTGAAGAAGGGAAGGGGTGCTGTGGCTTTTATAGTTAAAGGTAGAATAGGAGCAGAAGTGACAGAGCCATCCCCCGAGGTCGGGCTCTGTTTGGTATTAGGAGACACACATTAACATTGCCTGTGTCCTGCAGAACTTTTTCCATCACACTCGGGGCGCATTTTCTGTACGGGCAAGGTAAAGGGGATGCAGATAGGGTCTGCTGGGGTCCTAGGGTTCTGAGACCTTGTAAAGTACCAGAGGACCAGAGAGCAGGGTCTACAACTGCAATTGTTATTTTCTGCTTTCCCTATGAATAAGGTTTGTGGTGAGTTCATGAAATGTGCGATTAGGCAGCACTGCCAACCAATCAGTGGGCAGTAAAACATAAATACAAAATTGCCTGGGAGCTCACAGAAGACACAAATCGTTTGTTTTAATCTGAGTATTACCGTTCCTAAGAAGGATGGACATTTCGAGTGACAAAAATGGTCTGTATTCTCAGCAAAAGAAACTAAAAGAAAAATTATTTAATTGTGCTAACATTTCAAAAAAGGTAACAGGCGCTCCTCTTCAGAAAGAACATGACATGATAAACTGTTCTGAGATGAGAGTTTGCAGCACACACTTTTTGCTCACTGTACCTTTCACAGATGGGAAATATCCATTTGCATATCAGTCTTTGTCCCGCCCACATGGGCAGTCCAGCACCGAAATGCTATGGCAATTCCTCTCTGAACAAGAGTAGCAACAGCAACCCCATACACGTGTTTCAGCCTTGTTGGGCCTCATCAGTGAGGTGAAGCTGTGCCTCTCTGAGCACAGTGAGCAGGGAGTCCACGTCTGGTTGCCCCCAGGTAACTCAGGGTGACCAACCCCAAGTTCCTTGCAAATATTTCAAAAAAGGTAGCAGGCGCCCCTCCATTTGCATATCCGTCTTTGTCTCGCCCACATGGGTAGTCCAGCTGGTCACCCTGCGTTACAAGCTCGCATCTCAGAACAGGTTATCATGCCATGTTCTTTCTGGAGAAGAGCACCTGCTACCTTTTTTGAAAAATTGTGCTAACATGGTAAAGTTGCTCTTTTTAAAATGTTAGAGTTTCCACCGCAGAGGATGTGCCTGCTTTTCAAGCTGCGCCTCATGATTGCAGCTACATTACCATCAGCATGTAGTCTCATGCCGGGAGTAGTGCACCAAATTCCCACGGAATCCACCTGAAGTTACCACCTGATGAAAGCGGGTGGATTTCATCAAAATCCATTGAAAATGCCCCCTGCAGCAGTGAATTCAAATCAAAATGACCCATAGAGAGAGCGAGAAAAGACAGCCCTGGATCAGCATATGATATGATGGATACTGTTAGTATTTTTCATTTTTGTTTGTCCGTCTGACCCAAACATCTTTTGTGTGTTTTGGTATACTTTACATTTCTTTCTGATTTGTCCCCTCTTCTCACTAAACATGGACAGGTGCATTTATTTTGCTTACATAGTAAGTTTGGCTGATCTGATTTCCACACTTCTTGTGGCATGCCTAACTTCAGGATAAGGATAGTACAGAGTCGCGGCTGCGACTCACTACTTAATGTTACATGACACTTTACATCAGCAAATGAAAAATGCGTCATTATTATGGTATTGACTGAGTGCAGACCTAGCTTGAGATGCAACGGAGCGCTTTACAGAGGTATACAACAGTACAGATGCATAACAGAGAGCTTTACAGAGGTATTCAACAGTACAGATGCATAACAGAGAGCTTTACAGAGGTATACAACAGTACAGATGCATAATGGAGCGCTTTACAGAGGTATACAACAGTACAGATGCATAATGGAGCGCTTTACAGAGGTATACAACAGTACAGATGCATAATGGAGCGCTTTACAGAGGTATACAACAGTACAGATGCATAACGGAGAGCTTTACAGAGGTATACAACAGTACAGATGCATGACGGAGAGCTTTACCGAGGTATTCAACAGTACAGATGCATAATGGAGCGCTTTACAGAGGTATAAAACAGTACAGATGCATGACGGAGAGCTTTACAGAGGTATTCAACAGTACAGATGCATAACAGAGAGCTTTACAGAGGTATACAACAGTACAGATGCATAATGGAGCACTTTACAGAGGTATACAACAGTACAGATGCATAATGGAGCGCTTTACAGAGGTATTCAACAGTACAGATGCATAATGGAGCGCTTTACAGAGGTATACAACAGTACAGATGCATAACGGAGAGCTTTACAGAGGTATACAACAGTACAGATGCATGACGGAGAGCTTTACAGAGGTATTCAACAGTACAGATGCATAATGGAGCGCTTTACAGAGGAATACAACAGTACAGATGCATGACGGAGAGCTTTACAGAGGTATTCAACAGTACAGATGCATAACGGAGAGCTTTACAGAGGTATTCAACAGTACAGATGCATAATGGAGCGCTTTACAGAGGTATACAACAGTACAGATGCATAATGGAGAGCTTTACAGAGGTATTCAACAGTACAGATGCATAATGGAGCGCTTTACAGAGGTATACAACAATACAGATACATAATGGATCGCTTTACAGAGGTATTGAACAATACAGATACATAACAGAGCATTTTTCAGAGGTAACAACAGAACAGATGTACAGTGGGGGGTAGGATACAGAGGGGCACAGAGGAGGGGTACAGCTGTACCTGGTGGCGGGGAGGAAGCGGGGGGTGCTGTCTAGCGAGTCAGTTGGTGCGAGGGGCGACATGATGGCCTAGGTGTTGAGGGGGAAGTCTCCTTGAAGGGGTGAGTCTTGAGTTATTTTCTGAAATGTCGGTGCGTCAGGGTGAGTCTGATGCTGATGGGGGGAGGTTCCATAGTCTTGGGGCGTAGGCAGAGAAAACCTTCCTTTGTAATTATTGTTCTTATCAATGAAAGCTATTAAATTTGGCATGCAGTTGGTCTGGCCAGAGCCAAACTCTCCTGCCAAATGTAATCAAATTATATCAATGTTTTCATGCACTAAGGCAATGCCCAATAAAACATGTCTTGTGCACAGTGATTTCCACAGACATAAGAAAAAAAACTAATCATTTCCAAAAATTCTATGGTCAGGTTTCTAGCTTGTTGGCTCACAACTAGTTGATACTAGGAGGTTTTGCCTGCCACAAAAATGTAAGAATGTGACATAGCTAAACTCGAGATATTCAGTTTTTATGAAAATAAAATATGTCAATATATTCACACAGGTGCAATAGGACAGGAGCTAAAACACAAAATGAAAACGCACCACACAATGCACACATTAACCCACAAAACTCACGATATATGGGGGATGGACAGCAGAAAATGTAAAATATACAAAGGAATGAAACATATTCTAAATAATCTGTGTAATGCCGAGATAATCTGTCATACCATACACGTAGTATGACCAGATTTTCAACACAAAATGAAAAACATAACTGCACATTAATCTGCCACACCCAACACATGCCCACTCCACCTAACCCACCCACCCATACACACACACTCTTCCATCACCCCACTCTCTCACTCGAAGCAATACATTCAGACTGATGAACTCAGAATAACACGCATGGAAGACAATTCAGCACAATATTAATAGACAAGAGGCACTACTTACAAGCCCACAACATGATCTGCAACAACATGCCCCGAGCCAGGCACTCGAGATAATGCACTCAGATTAACACAAATGGAATGAAATGGAACATACTAGGCATTGAGAGCCAGCACTGCATGCACGCCCACACCATGACCAACAGTAACACATTTAAAATAATATGTTCCAGACAACACACTAAAAACAACACCCTCAGATAACGCTGGGGAGGCTGAGCAGTATCTCTGAGGACATCAGGGGTAAATCGAGGGAGTCTGCAGCAGCCCAACTAAGCGAGCGCTTTCCCGGAAGATTGAAGTTGGAAAATGGTAGCGCAACCTCGTGGAAGTGGACTGGCTGGTTCAAGAATGGTGCTGATACCATTGAGCTGCAGAGAGGCCCGCTCAGTCTTTGCGGGATGCGAGAGCGAGGAAAGCAGTCATGCAGGCCATGGAAGAACCGTTGACATGTCCCGCTATACAGACAGATAACAGGGAACACGGGAGACCTGGTAAGGGAGTGGGGCCAACCAACCACTGCATCCACAGCAATCTTCCTCATCCCAGTAGTCAAGTTGAAGCTACAGAAAAGGGACAGTGCCTCGTCTCAGTGATAAATACAGAAATACTATAAGTCTGGAAAGGTCAGGAGTAATCTCCCTCATGCCTGTGATTACCAACAAAGTGCCACATGTGTGAATATGAATAAGAAGGATCTCCCTTGTCTCAGAGAGGGTGGTGAATGTAAAACTTGTGTGAGAAGCCAGGGGAGTGAGCTCCCTCTTCAGAGAAACTGTGATGATGGATACTCAAATACAATGGGAGTGATTCCCTTCATCATCAGGAGTGTGATATAAGAGTGGAAAGACATAAAGGGCCTCATTACGACTCAGGCGGTAAGGGGTTTACGGCGGCGTAAACAGCGCCGACCCTTACCGCCTGATTCCGAGGTCCCTTAGCGCCATGGAGGTTTTAACACCTGCTTTTAGCAGGTGTTAAAATCCATGGCGCTAAGGGACCTTGATGTTAATTACGCCACCGTAATTTACGGTGGCGTAATTAACGCCTTCCCCACTCCCATTATGCCCTATGGGGCAAAAATGGGAATGGGGAAGGGTAAATGGGGTTTGGGGACTTACCGCCCCGCCAACCTCGGAATGGGTCGGTAAGTCTGCCAACCACCATGGCGTAAACGTAGTTTACGCCATTGTGGTAAAGGTACGACCCAGGCGGTAACTTACCGCCTGGGTCGTAATGAGGCCCAAGGAGTGGTTGGATTGGCCTCCTTGGTTTGAGAATTACCAATAAGAGTCAAAAGGAGGAAGATTACATTAAGACTAGTTGTACTAATCCTAGTGGCCCTGTAAATCTGAGGGCTTGTTTGAGACTCCTTGAAGGTCAAAAAGTGAAGGAACTAATCAGTCTCCTCAGTGGGGGAGAAACCAGGAAAAGGAGGAGTTTAAGTTCACCCCAAAAAGAGTTTGTGTGATCTTGGAGAACACCTACATGACAGAAGGGAGTCATTCTCCTGGTTGGTAAATTAGACACTAAAGCATCAGAGTACAGAGTCAGGCCTGAGAGGGGGTTTGGGACCAGAGGAGTGTTGTTTGTGTTGTTTTGTCATCGGTGCATTGGAGACTGTCATCGCGGTTGAGGCTCGATGAGCCAGGAGAGGGGAGTTGTCCTCCTGCTCCTTCATTTGAACTACTTTAGTTATTACAAACTATTACAAGAAGAGACAGGGGGAGCAATTAACAACACTGCCATTCGGCTCGTCAAAAGGCAATGGACAACCATGAACTAATGAATCCAAGTGTTTCTCAACCACCTCTCACTATGTCTGGACAACTCAATCCATGAACCAAATAGGTACTGAGTCTCTGTTCTTTCATCAGCAATGTATACATTTATTAAGAAACAAATATATAAATTGAATCAATACAATTTTAAACCATTTGACCACATTGACATTAAAAAACATGTAAAATGTGTTACATATCTCTAAAAACCTCAGAAACCCTAGTGTATACATGGAACATGTCTAAAACACACAGTTCCTATACAAATGTAAAAGTGCAAAAAATCAACACAATACAGTACAACAATATAGTGCAAAACAAAGCAGGGTGAGTAGCAACCAAGGGCTCCTCTCTTCAGGAATGCCACACCGGACCTATATGGCTGGTCTTGATGTAAACAATTGCCCTTTGTCTGCTACAAGGGCTGAAAAAAAATATCAATATGTTGTTAATGACACCATTTTCTTTTACAGTGTAACAAGACCCAACATGTTTCGTTCATCAGGTAGTTCTGAACGAGTTAGACTGTGAACTTCTTTAGGGCAACCAACTGCATTCTGACAACATATACTACAAGACAAGGTGCAATACTGACACCGGCAAGTTGTGGGTAACGATTCCAACAACCAGTGATTATGCAGAATGAGTCCAAACTGTGTTTGTCCAGCTATATTGAATATCCTAAACATGATTGGGTAAGAGCGTCTTCAAAGTAGACAAATTATCTTTAATCATAACGGCATGAAGACAGGAGAATTCTGTCAAACGTACATCGCTCGCTCATAGTAAGAGCACTCTTCAGAGATTCGGCGGCTACGTGTTAAGTCCCACCTCGGTATGTCGCCGTGCTACTACGCGGCAATCAGGGCTCTGTCCGAACCGTAATCTGTCTGGCTCAAACGAAAACTCCTTCGTGTCTCGTCTTGTCGTCCACCTCCAGTTCTGCACTGCTACTTTAGTTATTGTGACACGATTGTGGTGCACTTTTTCAGAAGGAGGGAGTCATTCTCCTAACCTTTCTTCCCTAGTTATTCCTTTCATTTTGTGCTTGGGGACAGAATAGAATTTCGGGACAGAGGACGGTTATTTTGGTTAGACATTCCTCCTGACAGCGAGCACCCAGTCCTCTTTGCTATGGGTAGGGATTCCCCTTTAGTGCCATGGAAAGGACGGTGTGGTTTTTGTTGTTTAAAATAAAAGTCTATAGCCAACATGCCACCTTTGTGTCCGACTCCCGTTTCTGACGTACCATAATAGCCATACAAGCTCACACCATCACCAAAATAATAATCTCATGATAGTATTTGCAGATACAATTTAGCACAAAAGCCAAACAGCAAAAACGAAAGCAGAAACCAGTCTGGAAAAAAAGTGTTGAAAGTGTTAGGGTTACTAAAAGGTGAAGTCTACAAACGTTGGGAATGCAAGTGTTAAAGATCAAACACTAGGTACAAATGAAGCATTTCCATAGTACAACCAAGCTCCACAGCGCTTCAAATTCAACCTTTACTCGCACAATATTACTATTTCACAGCACTTGCTTTAAATACTAGCTAGCGCACATCCATGCGATAGTTAAAGTGAATTGTGTGTCATTTGCACATTTGTTACCGCAGAGCATCCATTTCTCATTGCTGTCGGATGGAGGTCGGCTTGAGGCTGTGGCCACTGTCCAACCCACTCAACAGAAATACATCGTGGCATGAACATGTACGCATATGCTGAGTTTAACATGCATTTTAGTGTCGTTTTTGAGGATAGGGAGGAACGTAACTATTCAAAAGATGTTGCCGAGTACAGATGGGTAAAGCGTCGGCGACAGCCACCGCACTTTGCCCCGTAGAGGTGCGTGCACTTGTCCCCTGCCGATTGCACTTCCCAAATGATACTGCGCGCATTGTCAATGCTGGGGGAGATAACAAACGACTGCCTTTCAAGGCATGAGCTGCACTGCAGCTAATGCAGTGACTTTGAACAGAATCAGGGATCCACCTGCAATGTTGATCCTTTAAACATTGAGTGACAGTCCCCAAAGTAGAAAGCTGCCAGGTAGCATAGCAGGTTGGGCCACTGTTGCTGTAAATATTGAAATCAACCTTTAGATTTGTTCTAATTCCTTCTGTAAAATGTGCTCTCAAATGCAAGGGTTCCACTTGGGAAAGGGTCAAGCTCGGTCGCTTGCTCATATTCAGGCTGGGGGAGGTGTTTGGCAATATTTTTTTTCTCCCATAGTGACAATCAAAAGTAGACACTCATGATGACAATAACTAGCACAATAAGTCGATGCGTGGCATTTGAAGGAGAGCTTGAAAGACGTATATTTTTTGGCAGCCAATGGGAGGTTTCAAGTCGTAATGCAGTACAGCATTTTGGCCACGGGATGGCAATATAGCATCAGCCTAGGACGACAGTGGAGTCGCAGAGACTATTCAAAGTACTGTAAGCACTTAGTTTGAGATACATTTGAGAGAAGGGAGGGTGAGAATGAGAAAGACACACATTTTTGGGAAATTCTGGTGGTCTCTGATTCCAGGCTAAGAAAAATAAATAGAAATCTAAAGACAAAAGTATACAAAACAAGCCCCACAGTCCCTGCGTCTCGGAAACTGCCGGAATGTTTTAGCTTCAAGGCTGGGACCCATTTGTGTGGAATTTATAGATCTAAATTCGCGCACGTTTGTGTAACATTACACGGGCAGCTCCCGAGCTCGCGTGAGTAGTCTCGGCATGGTATGTATCCAACCTAATTCTAGTAGGTTCAACTGTGTGTGAGTAGACCTGACCTTCTATACACAGCATGCATTCGTGCATCCCATACACCTATGTAGAGTGATTCTGATCAGTGTTCACCTTGTTTCTGGGGCGGCCGATCGTGGGAGCAGCAGGCTGGGCTGCACACGGATACAGCCCTGCTTAAAACATAACCAAACAGGCCCTGTTCACAAGTGAAACATTGCAAGAGATTGGGGAATTTTTCAGAGCTGTGTTGTGGTGGGAAGAGCACGGCAATAGCTTCCCTGTTGTGACCCGGTACGGCGTCAGGGCCTTATCTTTTTTCAATTGAAACGGGCCCGAGGGTCATGGGGGGCCCGAACAGCTGCCCCCTAATTGGCAGTCTCACTACACACACAGCAACATATTTCTTTAGTTCATGACATTCAATGTGCGCTTTGCCGCATGCATGTTGCAAGCTGCCTTTGCTGGCTGCTGTCATTGTAATTCAAGACAATCATGTATATGGGTGACTCAGGCCTCCTCGTCCTCCTGGACCTCTCGGCTGCATTCAACACTATTGACCACCGCTTCTTCCTCTTCCTCCTCACCATCCGAATGGGATTCTCCGGCACTTGCCTGAATTGGTTTACCTCCTACCTTTCGGCAGATACCAGGCCTTCTAGATGAACATGTTGCATTCTCACCGACTCCCAGTCTCCCGCAGACTCACCCAAAGATGCATTCCCTCACAAATCCTTTTTAATCTCCACGATTACCTAGCCATCATCCACTCCTGGATGTCTACTGTCTACCTCAAACCTAATCCAACCAAGACTGAATTCATCCTCATTGATCCACCTGCTAAACAGCAAATTGTCCAACAGTGGCTCAGTGATATGCACCCAGAAGGAATGGATCCACAACTCTCGGATTTAGCAAAATATTTAGGCTTCACCACTAACAGCGACATGTTCATCTAGAAACACATAGTCAAGAAGGCCCAAATAGCCTGGTTCCAAATCTCCACTCTTTGCAAAATCAAACCCTTCATCCTGCCGCAGTTCCTTTGTGGTCTTGCACATCGATGCGGGAAATGCCCTCCTGCTAGGGCTCCCAGTTGCTTACTTGGCTCCCCTAAAAGCAGCCCACCATGCTGTAGCACATATCATTATAGGTGCATGGAAAGTTGAGTGAATCACCCTGGTCCTACGCAGACCTCATTGGGTTGCTCTCCAGGTCAGGATACTGTTCAAGACTACATGTATCAATTACAAAGCAGCCACGAGTAGCACACCAGCATATCTGGTGGCTTGGCTCCACATATCTGGTGGCCTGTGCTCCTCCTGCAGCAAATCGACCAACCTGGCTTGAATCACAACCCTGCCACGAAGAGAGGATCCACAAGCAATCCTTCTCTGGTCATGCACCCACTTTTGGGAACTCTATCCAGGTATTGGCTCGGAATGCGCCCCCATTTCTCCAATTTCACAAATCTCTCAAAACGTGGCTTTTTAAAGAACACTCGATCAAGGACTAATATGAATGGATGTACAGACCAACACACAAACTGCAACTCACAGTACTTTGCTACTGTTAAAAGAAGTCCGCGCATGCGCTGGCTTCCCAAACCCTGAACAGCGCTCCTCTGCTCTCGAGCTAGGCCCACGCTTTAAACAATAATATACATACAAATGATACATTTTTGCTTTAGAGCGTGGACATTATAAGTTGCCTTGCATCCAGCAGTGTTGTTATCATCTCAGTGCCTTTTACTCCAGTTTCATCTGCATGAGCTCCTTGCTGACAAAGAGCAACTGCTAGCTTTTCAGTGGACTATACAGTGTTTCAGCTCCCTGCTGTCTGCAAGCCCCCTTATAACCTGCAAAGATTAACATCCTTGCTTCATTACTTTGTACCCATTGTTATTTAAGCACCCCATGGGTGTCCCAGACCATTTTCCCCCAAATGCATGGGCTCCCAAACATCATTTGGAAATGGGCCCCCACAAGCCTTGACAAATCTTCATTGGTGCCTGGGTCTGAAAGACATTGGCGTGGTGGGACAGGCAGCCATGATGATAGGAAGGCAGCGCGGATGGAGCCCTGAGTAAAAAAGGTACCAGCCCTGGAGTCTTTGATGAAGCAGGCCTACCAGCCAGTCACTTGGCAAGGTTAAATGCCCATCCACCACTGCAACACAGCATTGGCTATTAATGACAGGCATGGACCACCAGTCCATAAGAACTAGTCCATATGGCTAGAACAATGGGGATATTTAGTAACTTCACAGATAGATTGGTCAGCAGCCTAGGCATCTGTGCCCTAAAAACCTCTGTTCGGCACAGGTTTTAATTCGGGGAAGGTCTTTGCCCTTTCATGGCCGATGTCGGCCTCATTATAGTGCAGACCGAAAATCTGTCTGAAGAAGCTGCACCCTAACAGTTTCCAACTTGCTTGCACCTTCCATAGGAATTGTGTCATTTGTCCTTTCTCTGGACTCCTGTATCGTGCACCACATTATGCACTCAATAATGATCAATGCTGTGTGCTCATGTGTGCACAGCCTTGATAACTGTTGGGATCGTTTCCCGGTATGCCAGAGGTCGTCTGGGGGTCTGTCCGACTGCCTAGGGCCCAACACCATGCCTCAGAATAAACGGAGGACTCAGTCAACAGCAAGTTAGAATGTGGTTTATTACAAAAAAAACACCAGGGATCATACAAGACAATCAGGATTCTCCAGTACATCTCAACCTTACAATGCGTGCCCCCAGTTTTGTGGCAGTTTGTCGTCATCACCTGGGCCCTTCCCAAAAAAACCTATCTCCATTACCACCTGGGTGCTGAGAGTAATCCATATAGTAATCCCCTACAGAGGTTATTCTACTGGCCCTTGCATGTCAGGTGGCGGACCTGCCCCATCCCCAAGAACCTATCTATGACATTGTTGCAGAGTTGTGGGCTTACCATTGGCTCTTGCCCCTTGCCACCCACCCCTGAATTTCTATCTCATGATTGGCTACAGCTGGTCTCCCCAGGCCTGGGACTCAAATTGGGTCTTAGCCCTCTGGGCACCTCTTCAAGGTGATGTGAAATGACTATGTGTCTGAATTGTATCTGGTAGTATGCCACCTTTGCCTATGAGAGTGTGTCTCCATGTTGCAACACTTGTTTCACCTTCCATCTGGGCTGCTGAGAACGGCTTGCCTTCCCACCACGAGTGAATGCCCATTGTCTAGTTTGGCTGCATCACGTGCTTGTGGACCACAACATTGAGCTCTTGGGTCTGCATTTATGAGGATTTATTCAATTTTTCTGCAGCAGGTCTTGTGTCACCTAGAGTTTGGAATGCAACCGTTTGTGTCTGACCTTGGCTGTGAGCTTGCTATGCGCTTTGTGCAGCCTGAGCCAGCTCCTCTTGTCTCGTGTCTTGAGGCCTTCTGTAATTTTCCTTAGACTTATAATATGATTTCTACATGCTCGTGCTGTGCTATGTTTCCTATAGATTAGTCACACGTGGTCCTTTCAGGCTCCATATATATTCCTGTAGTCGCATAGGTTAAATTGCTATAAACATCTGCAAGCTTTGCTCAGGATCTCTTGTTGCCTTGCCTTTCTGCGTTACTGCATTTGGCTAATAATAAAAATAATAAAAATGTTGACAGTATATATATGTGTCCATCCTCTATCTATAGAACTGTGTAAGCATGTTCTTCGTGCCTGCAAATGTGTGTTTGTGTAATGCAGTTAAGGGCTGCGAGTATGCTTCATGACTAACGTTGCTATGTCGTGGTGTCACTAGTGACATCAGCATAGTGTCTTCACAGCGTTTAATCGAGGCAGTCCAATAGGGTATTCCCATCCGCAATCTCCGTTGAGTCCCCTGTTCCTGAATGGATATGCACTCGATTAGGTCTTAATGGCTGACTGAGGGGTTCCTTTCTGTGTACGGTCAGCCAGTGGTGCACTTGGGGTTCGTCTGAAATAGGATGGGTGACTGCAAGCATGCCTGGCTCTTCCTCCAGTCATGTTCATGGGGATGAGGAGGGGTATTTCTGGGACCCTCTCTTCAGTCCCCCCTCTGGTCGACCTGTTGACCACTCCACTATATGTGACTCCTTTATCCATGGTAGCCATATTTTAATCAGTCCTCCGAGGTGCATATAGCAGTTGTCATGATCATCAAAATTCCAAGTCATGTACTTGCACTCCTCCTCTGGGCTTCACCATCCCCATTTTCCTCCATAATTCTTATTGTTGTATGCATTATCTAACTTCATCATCTCATGTGGGAACAGTCGACATTACCTTATTCTTGCTCTCAGCTTATCTCTTTCTTCCACTATCTTGTCCTTTTCTCCTCCGATATTCACACCCATCATCATATTCATCCCTATCAACTTTGCAGCCATTTCGCAGCATTGACTAATGCAGATCTTTATCATACATAGTCCCAGTAGTACCAATATTAGTGCCCCTAATAATACTTCCAGTCCGTCTGCCAGCCGTAAAGGCATCCATGACCAGAGGTACCCTACCCAGCTTTGGTCTTTTCCTGTCCCCTTTGCTTCTTCCTCCATTTTGGCATGCATCTTTGACAGTTGGGTCACTGCTTCTGTCAGTTTGCATTCTCGCCATCATTGGCAGATACGAACATGCCACAGGGACTCCTAATTTTTGCACAAACTCCTCCTTCCATTGCTGTGAGAAGGTCCAGAACATATCTATTCTGGAGCGCCATCAAACTTACTGCTCGGAGCTCTTCTCTTATTGCGTTGAAGCCATTCACTGTAGAGTTTATCATCAGCATGAACTCCCACCTTGTAATCTGCAGCCATTTCATGTTTGCATATGTCTGTATTGCTGGAACCACTGACGCAAAGAACATTTCTGTCCCGCTGAACAACCTATGTTCACGTGGTATGATGTTTCTGACTCTGATGAGAAATAGTTGTCCCTTTTCACTCTACTCACTTCCACTGACCGTTTCTGTTTTCCTTTTTCTCCTACTCCCACTGACCTTTTCTTTCTCGTGTTAGTGTCCATCTTCGGGAAGTCATCAAGCTGTATGTCCTTCTGGGGCACTACCAGTGATGGCATATTAATGTGTACCAACAAGCAAACTCCTCCCCAGTTGGGTGACAGCTACTTGTATGCCTTGGATCCGCACACCCAATAATGATCTGTCAGTACTGCAGTGCCTATCTTTATTGCTGGTTGCTTTTCTGTGTACCGACATTCTGTGTTATCTCCAACTCTTACTGCTCCTTCATTCTTGTAGCACAATGCTGGTTTCTTCAGAGGGATTATAGGCATCAGTCCAACTTCATTCTCTACCCAGGTGAGCAGTTTGGCACTTCCATCCAGTTCCTTCAAGCACTTGTCATTCTCTCACTGTACTGTATTCACTGGTGATTGTACTAGGGTGTGTGCTTTGCTTCCTACTACTTCATCTTTCCATTCTTCTTCTGTGTATACTTGGCCATACACAAGCATCTATGTCATCTGTGTCATGGGCTGGTGTGCCTGCAGGTTTGCACTCAGTCTCGGTCCTTGCTGTTGTTGTGCTTTGTCCTGTGTGTAATACTCATCCTGTGCTCCTTGATATACTGGCTGGTACTGCATTCCCCCATTCTGTTGCACGCCCCTGCTTCTGCACACTCTCTAAATGTGTCCTATCTGCCAGCACTGTGATGGATCCCTCCCTTACACTTGAAAACACCCAGAATACTCCCCTGGGCCCTGCTGCACTTGCTAGCTGCCCATACCCTCTAAGCCCTTCTGGAAATACCCCTTGGTTGTGATGTTTCTGTGGCCCATACCCACATCCCCTAGGTGGCCCCCCTTTCCCTCGAACTAATGCTGCATGTTCCCCACACCATGAATCCTCCCCAAGCATGCAGCAGTGTGTACTGTTGCTGTGGCGTTCCCTGTGCTCCTGCGCGTGTCAGTAGCATCCCTCCTAAGGCATACTTGGATAATTTCTTCTGTACTCACTTTGCTTCCTCTTGCTTCCTTTCCTCCTGCTTTTTCCTCATCTTCTATTGCAATAGCCTACAGTGGTGCACTATCGTGAGCTGGATTTCTGGCCAAGGTTTCGCCTCCATGCCTACTAATTTCTTAGGCTGATTCTGTACCGGTTCTGGCAACCCTTGGCAAAATATGTGGTAAAATAAAGCTACTATTTTGTCCGATGGTTCTCACGTTTCAAGGCACCAAAGCTCTTGGATCGCCTGAACATAATGTAAGGTGTCTTTGTCTTCCACCCATCTTGTGGGCCATAATCGCACTAATGTCTGACGTGTCTTGGTATTGCGTACTTAGAGCTTGCCAATGACTGCTCAGCAGCTTGCAAACGGTGAACCATCATGTGCCATGTCTTGGATGGTCACTCCTGGAAACCCTGCCCTTTTCCATACATCATCAGTGGCCTCCCAGAGGATCGTCACTAGTAGCCCTTTACATTCCCCACTGCTAATCTCTGCCCAGCTGTCATTCTTTCCATTTTGTATATACATTTCCCCACATCCGCAGTTAATGAAGATAGCTGACATTTTATGTTTTCCTGTCAATGTGTTTCCATGGTATGTATTGCGGCCGCCCCCTCCCTTTTCCAGTAGGGGAAGCTGTGTGAACCCCACCTCCCTGCTTGCTCCTCTAGTCAGTCTAATCTGCTTGTCAGCATCTCTACTGTCAGTGTTTGCATTTATTGGTGCTCCTCGAGTCAATCGCTTACACCTGTCAGATCCTCCCGTGATCCTAGTGTTAGAATAGGTTATAACTGTCTCCCCCTTCCTTCATCCTGGGAGATCCCTGAGTCTCTCAATTTATGAGAAATTGTCCAACAGCCCAGTGTTCAGTGATCCTTGTTTCCCTTAGATCCCCCTGTACCTTTCCCCATGTCCCATGTCACACCTTTGTCTGCACCTTTCCCCGTCGACTGGTGTTTGAGTTGCCTGTTTTTCTCGTCCTCACTATGCCTTGCTTCCTTGTCTGAGTCAGAGCCCATATCACTGCAAAAATGGTCCGTGAAGCTCAGTCTCCTAGAAATTGTGTCTATGTTGGGCTTCACGCTGAAGTAGATGTCACGCAAGTCATGCCTGCCTCGTTCACTGCAGGATCCCAGGCCTGTTCTGTCTGGTAGAGCGGCAGTCCCATCTTGTGCAGTTGTGCTGTCTGGCTCAGCTCTTCTGTCCCCTCCTACTCTGTCATTTCCCATACTAATTGTCCATCATGTTTTTATGTCTTTAATTGCACGCTCCTCCTCCTTCTTGCATGTGCGCTCTTGTGCTATTCGCTCTATCTGCCACTTCCTCCGTTCTCTGTCCACTAACACTAATTTTTCCTTTTCATCTACGTCCCTTTGTTTCTCAATCTCTTCTTGCTCCTTCCTCCTCCTTTCTCACTGCTCCTGCTCTTTTTCTTTCTCCCTCTGTGCTCCCTCTCTATTCTCTCTTCTCTTTCCCTCTCCCTTCTGTCTGCTTCTTCCATTATTTCCTCCCAGTTCCTTGCTTCACTGCCCCCCCTTAAGGTCTTCTATTTCTTTGGTTACCCCGCTGACTCTCCTGTTATCGTCCCTTCTAGATTTAGGAGAATCTTTCCCCTTACCCTTTCATTTGTGGCTATGCCCTCTAGCCCTTCTGTGCCTCACTGCTCGCTCCCTTTTCACCAATCGTTTGCCCCATTCCTTTCTGTCCCTCCTCCTTGGTATATGGTGGTGCTTTAAAGATGGGTTTTGAATACCCCTCTGCTGCTTTTAGCTCCGGTAGAGGGTACATCCCCTTCTCATTGTCTGTGTCCTCTGAAGTTTCGCTCACAGAAGCGGGTGGGGGAGCGTAGGCTGGGGGCGCAGGCCCCTGCTCCTGCAGCTGGCTAAGCGTTCATTGACACCTTGCCGCATCCCCTTCTCCCTCTTGAAACATCCTCCGCAACTCAAATATTGCCTTGCGGTTTGCTAACTTCTTCCCCTTAAAAGTACCATGTAAGTGTATCAGTAGTGATTGCTGCACATCCTTGGAGAAGCTTCGCATTGTGGCCATGGTTTAGTCAATTTGCCCTCAGTGCTGTTAGTCCATTCCACGCTATATTTACAAAGCTTATAGAGCAGGAGAGTCTTACATAAGTGCTGTAGGGGCATGTCGCCCCCACACTTTCCCTGATACATTGCGTTTATTCTTACTTGACCCCAAGTCGAGGGTTTCGACAATCTGCTGTTAGGGGAAATACACAATATAATGGCAATTCTTTCAATTTACTTCAAGCCTCTCTGGCTCCACAACACACTGTCAGGTGTGCTCCACCCACCGCCCTCTTGCAACTCTGCGCCTCCTTAGGCACACCCACAAATCTTGTGCATGCACCTTCCACACACCGCCACTGTTTAACCTCCTGTATACATTTCAAGTTTCTCACCACTGTGTCCACAACGCCTCATGCTCCCCAAGTCCTATGCACAAGCCTACGGGTGATGTCACCAATTCACTAAGCAAGGTAGTGCTAAAGAATCACTTACAGCACACAAAATGCTAGGATCCCATTGCTCCAAAAATACACACATCCCCAACACAAACCCCACAGCTGTCTTCCTGCCTCCTAGCAGAGTATACCAATATTTTCTTGTGTTCGACCTGTACTTAAAGCGTCGCCTTGCAAGTAACTGCCTCCTTGGGACTTAATATGAAAAATCACCTTACGCAATCTAGGCCCTCTCCCTTTGCTAAACCTTTCAGGAATAACATGATCTATGATGCGAGCTACAACGCCCAACCCAAAGGAAGTCCAGTATTTACATAACTTCTGTCATCCGTGCCCTTGAGTCAATAGTCTTGGTTGTTCAACAGAACCATTTATCTCGAAACCGAATGTGCTCTAACCGCGAAAAATTACATCTACATCTGCTCCTGTCCCTGCTAAACTTGACAGTACTAGCAATACTCGACAATACTCTGCTACTCAACAATGCTCGATACCACCCTCTCAACCCCCGTTACTTATCCTCTCTCCTTGGTTGCAATGTGGCTGGGTCAATACTTACACTCCATGGTCTGCTGAAGCTGCTCGGCTGCCACGTCCCCCAAAGCTGTCACTTCGCCTGTCTGGTCTGCTGGACTCCGTACGGACAGCGGGCAAGATATTTCCCGGGCTGGATCCTGATGGCCTTTACAAGGGTCGCGCCTTCCCCGTTGTCTCAAAACCTGCGAGGCATCCTTCAGCCCTCCAGGCTCTGCGGCTGGAGAGTTGGCTTCATGCTGGGCTAGCATAGCCCAACCATCGACTCTGCTACCAATTTGTTGGTATAATTTCCCGGTATGCCAGAGGTCATCTGGGGGTCTGTCTGAAACTCCCAAGGGCCCAACACCCTTCCCAGAATAAACAGAGGACTCAGCCAATGGCAAGTTAGAACTGTGGTTTATTACAAAAAACCAACTGGGATCATACAAGACAATTGGGATTCTCCAGTACATCTCAGTCTTACCATGCATGCTCCCCAGTTTTGTAGCAGCTTGTCGTCATCACCTGGGCCCTTCCCAAAAAACCTATACCCTTTACTGATTGGGTTCTGAGAGTGGTAACCCATATAGTAATCCCCTATAGAGGTTATTCTACTGCCCCTTGCATATCAGGTGGCAGACCCCGTCCCCAAGAAATGATTGTTGCAGAGTAGTGGGCTTACCGTTGGTTCTTGCCCCTTGCCATCCACCCCTGACTTTCTATCTCATGAGTGGTAGAGCTGGTCTCCCCATGCCCTGGACCCAACTCAGTTCTCAGCTCGCTGTGCACCTCTTCAAGGTGATGTGAAACAATTATGTGTGTGAATTGTATCTGGTAGTTTACCTCCTTTGCCTATGAGAGTGCGTCGCCACGTTGCAACACTTGTTTCACTTCTTGTCTGGGTTGCTGAGAACAGATTGCTTTCCCACCACGGGTGAATACCCATTGTCTCGTTCAGCTGCATCATGTGCTTGTGCACCACAAAATTGAGCTCATGGGTCTGCATTTATGAGGATTCATTCTATTTTTCTGCAGCTGGTCTCTTGTCGTCTAGAGTTTGGAGTGCGAACGTTTATCTCTGACACTGGCTGTGAACTTGCTCTGTGCTTCCTGCAGCCTGAGCCAGCTCCTCTTGTCTCATGTCTGTGGCTTGAGGCCTTCTGTAATTTTCCTTAGACTTATAATATGATTTCTACATGCTTGTGCCTCTCTATGTTTTCTATAGATTAGTCACATGGTCCTATCAGGCTTGTTATATATCCCTGTAGTCCCATAGGGTTATTTGCTATAAACATCTGCAAGCTTTGCTCAGTATCTCATGTTGCCTTGCATTTCTCCATTACTGCATTTGGCTAATGAGAAAAATAATAAAAGCTTTGACAATATGTATGTGTCCATCCTCTATCTATAGAACTGTGTAAAAATGTTCTTTGTGAATATGAATATGTGTTTGTGTAATGAGATCCAGGACTGTGAATGTGCTTCATGACTAAAGTTGCTATGTCGTGGTGTCACTAGTGATGTAAGCATAGTGACTTCTCAGCGTTTAATCAAGGCAGTCCATTAGGGTATTCCCATCCACAATCTCTGTTGAGTCCCCTGTTCCTGAAAGGATATGCACTAGAATAGGTCTGAATGGCTTAGGGGGTACCTTTCTGTGTACGTGTCAGCCAGTGGTGCACTTGGGGTTTATCCGAAATAGGATGCGTGACTGCGAGCGTTCCTGGATCTTCATCCCATCATGTTCATGGGGGTGAGGAGGGGCATTCCTGGGACCCACTCTTCATAAATAATGGCGATCATAACTTTAAAACATGGTAGTCAACATTACACAGGATCCCTGCATACTCTGCCTGCTCTTTTGTAACTGAAAAGCTGGAAGGAAATTTGTAGGCATTTCATCTCCACCCCATGAACAGGTGATGCGGGCAGAGATGCTGAGGATTCTGTGCACGGAGCAGGGGAATGCACAGACCAGATTTCCCCCTCTGTCTGCGCCCATTCCATGAAGGGAGTTCTGACAAAAATGGCACAGATGAGGTGGAACATATAGGTTGTCAACATGTTTTTTACCTCATTCCTGTCATTATCCATTCAGCTGTGCTGAGCAAAAGGAGATGTACTTTTACATTTTAATCCTAAATTGCACGTAGGGGACGGCATCCATTTGGACTTCAGTGCAACAGTTTCTGTCTCTGCAATTTTTAACATTTCCACCACACAACGTAAAAATAGAGATACATTCACTGTTACTTATCACTTTTCCACCTCTTTCAGGGAAAATGTTTGATTGCATCCCACAACGTGCTTGCATGCACCTGGCTGCAATTGCAAGCAGATTCCACGGGAATCCATTGCAATTACTGCCACCATGAAATTCTCATGCTGGCGGATTATCAAGGCAGGTCAGTAAGGCTAGCAGACATGCAAAGCCTGCTCTGCCTGACCTATCTGCCTTGGAAATCCACCAAAGTCCCCCAGATCACTCCGTTGGGGCCCGAGGGCCAAACTCCTTCTCGTTTCTGTGCTAATGCTTCCTTTCCCCCATGCTGGATTCTAATAGAGGAAAGGGGGAGCCAGGTCTGCATCAACATCCTTACAGGGTTATATGTATATAAGATCATTGGATCAGAATTGCGTGTGTTTTTCATAAGACAGGATCGAGAGCACAGGAGGAAGGTGAAAGAAGAGTTGGAGGGGAAAAGGATAACATGGAGGGTGGACAATTATGGCCGGATAGAAATTGAGCAGTATAGCAGGTCAGGAGAACTTTTTAACTTCTGGTATTCGATGGCCCTCAGATTAGAGGTTTTATTGAAACATAGAAGAAGGACTAGCCAGACAAGGGGATTAGACAAGACTATATATAACGAGGACAGTGTTAAGAAGCTGCTTGGCAATGCTCTTCAGTGGATTTCCCCCTTGATCCTGTTCCAGCCGCTTGCAGAGGTTTGTGCTTCGTTGGATTTCTGGCTGGTCAGTCTGCTCCTCAGCCCTCATTGGCATCAGAGCTTTGACGACTTTTCACTCCTCACGCTTCCCGTTTTTTCCCGTTTGACTTCCTTCCTTCCCTCCCTCCAATATGTCCCACTCTCCGGTCTGGCCTTGTCACACCTTCATGGTCTTCCGCTCACTCTGGGCTTTGTCTACCCTGACACACGCCCTCCACGTCCCCCTTGGGGCACCCCTGCTCAATGGTGATCCTACTTTGATGCTGTGAACCTCCTAGCTCTACTCGCTGTTTTCGTCTGCACATTCGCTCCCTCCCTGCACTGTCTACGCTTATCCCCTGAAGAGTCTCTCTTTCCTTTATCTTTCGAGTCTGTCCCAAACCACTGTATTCCCTTTGCATATCAACACCAGACTCGCCCTCTTGCTCCCACAGTTCAGGAAGGAGGTCAAGACACTTCTCTTAAAGGAATGGCTCCTCCCTAACACCTAGGTCCACAAGCCCCCTACTCCCCACCCTACCTGAGACTGGGTAGTCTGATCACCACTGTTTCATCCCTTCTACTTCTAGATCCCTTGCTGACAAATTGACCACTTTCCCCTCCCCTGTTGTTAGCTTCCCACCTCCTTGTCTCTCTGCTTTCCTCCCTTTGTTCTTCACCCTATGATTGTAAAGTGCTCTGTTGATTGTGGAAGCTATGTCCTCGCTCAATAAATACCCTAATAATAATGATAATAATAATAATAATAATGATGATAATAATAATAATAGTGGCAGTTTTTCTCTGAGGCCTGAGGGTTTTTATCTGCCTTTATCTCTTGTGCCGCTGGATCCAGAAGGGTCCGCTAGGTGTTGGAGGGCACTCTGGTCATGCCCTTTACAGAGTCAGACCTTTAAATATCCTCTCTGTACTAAAGTCCTTACCAATGTGTGCTCTGTTGCATTTAATGCAGATCCTGGGAAGAGCCTGCTCATGAATGTCCCTTGTTTTGTCTCACCCTTGCCCCTGGCAGTGGAACTCTGAGGTGTGGCATTTTCTCTTGAGATCCGAGTTCCGGTAGGAAGGAATGGGTCGGTGACCGAATCTACAGAAGCTACTGCCTGGTCATGACACGAATACTGTGTTTACACCGACGGCTCGAGCAGTGGATCAAATGCATATTGTTTCCATACCCTTGCTCTTACGGCCGTCTCAGAGAAAGGGTCCCTGCACCACTTTACACTTGAGCAGCTAGGCTAATGGACTAATGTTATACTTCCCTTAGGACCAGCAAAGGACATCCTGCCTTACAATCACCAGCCAGACCCATCTTGTACTTCCCTTAAGGACCACGAAAGGACGTTATGCCTCAGAATCACCAGCCAGACTCATGTTCTACTTCCCTTAGGGACCACATAGGATATTCCGCCTCAAAATCACTGACCAGACTCAGGTTCTAACACCCTTAGAGACCACCAAGGGACGTCCTGCCTTAAGATCACCAGCCAGACTCATCTTGTACTTCCCTTAAGCACCACGAAAGGACGTCCTGCCTCAGAATCACCAGCCAGACTCATGTTCTACTTCCCTTAAGGTCCACATAGGACATCCTGACTCAAAATCACCAGCCAGACTCAGGTTCTACTTCCCTTAGGGACCGCAAAATACTTTCAGCTATCCCTCCGCAAATACCTCCCCTCTTGAGCTTTTCAGTCCTCAACCTCTAACTCCCTCAGGGTCAGTCGTTTTTCAAAGAAACGGGCTGGGGGTAGATCTCTGTCTTCGGCTGGGGCCTTCCTCTGGAACAGCCTCCTTGCCACTCTAACACTTGAGGAGAACCATCTGCGGTTCCGGAAGCACCTCATAACCTTCCCCTTTGCTTCTGCCTTCGCTCCCCCTATCCCCTGCTGATCTGCTCTCTCTTGGCACCGTGCACCTGGCCACCCTCTGTCCTCCGGGCGAGGTACCTGCTCACCCTGCCACCCTCCTGCACTGCCTCCGGGTCACCCCTTGCACTGGGGTCTGTATCTGTATCCATACAGTCCCGCCCCCTTTTTCTTCCTGCACTTATCAGATCTCCCCTGTCTGCTGCATTAAAACCAGCACTTGCCAATTGCTGGCTGCACTACCACTGTTTGTTGCCCTTATTATTTATTTATAATTATTTATCTGTTTCTCCTTTGCACCGGACTTTCCACTTTTCCCCCCTTCCATGCACTTTTCCCCTCCCCCTCTCCCATGCACTTGCGCGTTCTCATTGTCACTGGGCCTAGTAAGATCGCTGTTTTGTTCTCCCTTATTTCCCTCCCTTGCCTTGTCACGCTCTGAAACACTTGTGTACGAGCGCGATAGAAATAAAATATCAATATCAATATCTTGTCTCAAAATCACCAACCAGACTGATGTTCAACTTCCCCAAGGGACCACCAAGGCACCTCCTGCCTTAAAACCACCAGCCAAATTAATTCAATGAAAAATATGTATCCTAGTTGCACGATTTATCAGGCACATCACACAATCCAGGGAAGGGATACACAACCTAAATTAATTCTCACACATTAAATATTAGTATTTCCACTTTTGTGAATAAATCTTTGTGGCCTGAAGCCCTACGGTGTCTCCCACAACCAAGTCCTCAACCCCCACCTCCTGGCAGCTCCATTTAGTATTTAGAAGCTCGTGAAGAGAACATTTTGAATGCATTGATGTCTCATTCAGTTGCCTCCCACACAGCATATTGAATATAGAAATAAGGTGTATACACTACGGGGTGTCGAAAATTCGACTAAGAAGTTCAGTATTCCAGGAAACAAGAGAACAATTCACCTTCTAAGAATTGGTGAGGGCGAGTCAAAGGACAGGGCCAGGAGGTTGCTGATAACTTCACTCATTTCTGCACAAATAAACTCCCGCCCAGCCAGGACTTCAAATGTTAATTTGCAGTAAGAACTGGCGTTTTTCTTCTTTCTTTAGAGCAATGTATTTTACCATCAGGTTGAATATTGCATTCATACTCTGCCTGTGATGTCAGATGTTCATTTCCAGGATAAGGGCCTGATTTTGAACCTCCTCCGTCACTTTAATTCTCAAGCATTCCTTTCTCAGGAGGGCTTAGTATTTATCGCTGTTTCCCCAAAAAGGGAATTAAAGACAACTTTGCTTCATTCTCAATTTAGCCAATGTCATACATTCATGAAAGCAATGCAATAAACTCTACATCAAAGCAGCTGATGACCCTCAGGGGTGACCGAAGGCAGCATTACAAGCACACTCAGGATGACAAGCACACTCAGGATGACAAGCACACTCAGGATGACAAGCACACTCAGGATGACAAGCACACTCAGGATGACTGGTTTATTAGTTTTGAAATCTAATTGGCGTGTTGTAATGTGCTGCATTGGGGGGGAGGTGCATCATAGCGCAAGGGCTGTGTTTGGGGGTAAACAGGTAAGGGGAAGACGGGTGTGCATTAAACCAATCACGACTCACTCACATGTGGTCTACAGGATATCACACACATCACAAGAATAAGGATTGAGGCCCCTACGAGTGCGGTCAAGAGCAGGAGAGCGAAAGGTTCATTCCTGATTAGGGGGCGGGGAGGTGTTTTTTTTCTGAAAAACCATCTCTTGGGGTTTTCTTGAACTTATAAGGTTATTGATGTTGTCTGATTTGTATCGGGAGTTTATTGGAAAGTTCTGGGGCCTCAGAGATCAACTTCTTGCCATTTGTTGAATCCTGAGGGGGATAGCTCGGGAGGATAGCTGTCGCAGGAGGATAGCTCAGGGGTAACGTGTTTGCCTTGGAAGTAAGACGACATGCAGCACAACAGGTTCAATCCCGGCTCCACGCTTAGAAACCTCTGGGTATTAAGCGTGTTTTAAATAACCCATCATATCATTTGTTGAATCCTTCGGTGTTGAATAGCATTTTGTTGGTGTCCCTGTGGGACCCTGCAGGGGCCCAGGCGTGTTCAACCGTGGGTGCAAGAATTCCAGACCACAGTCTTCTGTAGGGCCTTGTGAATTAGGCAAAGGATTCTTTGGTCTTCAGGGAGCCAGCTCAGGCCTGTCAATCTAGAGGAAATGTGGTCTTGTTTTTTCATTTTGTAGATTGTTTTTTCATTTTGTAGATCAGTTTGGCTGCTCTTTTCTGGGCTAGTTGAAGCTTCTTGAGCTGGTGTTTTGGGGCAGCTGTGAGCATGTTATCACAGTAGTCCAGACGAAGTGAAATAAGGACTGCTTTCTATCCATGGAAGTTGGCTTTCTTGCAGGTGCTATTTGGCGATTTAAAGGATAGCGTGAAGTTGTAAATGACTCCTAGGTTCTTAGCCCGTGCAGAGGTAGTGGGGTGCGTGCGGAGGGATGCCGGCATGGGACCATTTGATTCATTCAGCCCAAGGTCATCCCTTGTGTTTTGCCTCCATTCAGCCGAAGGGTGCTTGCCGCCATCCATTCAAAGATCTGGTTGATGTTGTCTCAGAGGGAGCGGGGTTGATCAGGGTGAGAGATAAGTTAGATGAGCAGATGGGGGGCATCTGCATAGCATGAGGATGAGATTTTTAGCTACGCTGCTTTTCAGGAATACAGCAGCCAGTAAATACCCTGTGACGAGGAAGCAGAATACTGTCCAAAAATCACTTATTTTATCCTCCAACAAAAAGGTGGAGGTTGAAATATTTTCTTTTTTCCCACTGGTTAAATTATTTTTTTTTATCTTACAAGTAAAGGGGTGCGCTAGTGTGTCTCTTCCAGCAGGAGGCAGACAGAGGCTGGGGAGTTCCTAAAAGGTAAGAGTGTGTGCACCCCAAATGCTGTTATTCTCATCACCTTGATAGCTACAGAAGGGTCATTACTGAATCCAGAATCATTTATCACCGGACCTGGATTTCCCAGATCTTGGTTCCCGGGAATTCCCGGATGTGTAGTATGTATCTGCCCCAGATCCAAAAGTGATCTAACATACTTTGATGAGCCCGATTTATTTTTTTATTTTTGTCTGACATTTCCTGTTCACTGATGGGACACACGTAAGGACATGTCTGCTTTTTCATTCATCATCAAAAATACCGATGTCCCGCGTCTCTGTTTGCTTGTCAAGGCTGCGATGGGTGGCGCTTGCTGTGGCGTGCCATGGTGTTGTGATTCCCAAGGATTGGCATCGTTGCCTGCGTGGAGCGGTCCAAGAACGCAGGGCCAACAACAGCTCGCCTGATTCCTTGCTATTAGCGCAGCCTGTCAGGATTTTCAGTGATTACCACCAATACTGGTTGTTGCGATTTTGCTATCAAATTTGTTTTCTCTTTTTCAGAACCACTCCCCTTCCTTTTTTGGGCAGGTTACCGGGGTCGCACTTAATAGCAATGTTTCATGTATTACATACAGCGCTGTAAAATTGAGGTTTTTTACTGGGGGCTCCCACCAGTCAGGCAAGGGGGTGGTTTTTATGGGGGTTTATTACTCACAACCCATAAACATATGCCACTCAGCCCCTCAGAAGTTTGATCACAAACATCTGGAAAATAGCCCAGTTTCTTACAATGCTGTCAACATAGAATAAAATGTGCACACCTTTTAAACTTAAAAAGATGTCCTTCAATATTTCCTGTAGAGTGCAATGTTAACCAGGGATTTCACAGGGCTTCTGCTTAGATCCTCAAGTGGTCTTGTGGCGGAGTGTCTCGCCCCTGATCCTAGTGACCACGGTTTCGAACCCGTTCATCTAAATATAGAGTGCAAATATAGAGTGCAAATGGATTTCCCTGGATTGGGGCACCAGATCCGAGATCCAGGGAGATGTTGTTTGCCCAATCCCGGATCCGATTCATAAATGTGTAAATGATACTCCTTTTTGAAACACTTGTTCAGAGTAATCACATGCAACCAACCACCTCATGAGCACTTCCCGAATTTCTATGCGCCTTCCCTCCCAGAGCAGCGCGTCAAGAAGGCGTGCCCTTTCACTGCGGGCTGCCTTTTTGAGTCCATACAAATAATGTAAAGTGGAAAGAGAGAAGCAGGGGCGAAAGGGGCACAAGGAAAACATGAAAGGGGGGGTATTGCCCATGAAAGAGTTTTTTTTAAATGGTTCTCAGAATTTCCTGAGATACGTAAAAGCAGGTACCCCTTCATCTAGAATCAGGGGGAAACAAGAACAAGCAACAGAAAAAAAGATACATCATATTTATTAAAGAAACTTTTATATAAGGTTCTTTTTTTCCCAAATAGAAGGTTAATCGTAAACATAGTTCAAAAACAGTCAAAACCCAATGAACTTCCCACCACTAATGTAAAAAAAGTTTTTAAAAATCCAGCAGACACCTTTTGTGTTAATTAATACAAATCATGTACTCAATCATACCAATCACCCCAACACAAATTAATTGCCAATCAATAACAAAATTACACAAACAAATACATCATTTACAATGAATGGCTTCATGAGCCCATTTCTTTTGGTCCAGAAGTCCGGGTTCCCAAACAATTTCTAGGACCCTGTAGTTAAACAGTCCCAACCGGTTTCGACGTATAGATGCTCCAAAACGTCTTCATCAGGGCAATAAACACACTACAAAACAGAAAATTCGAGAAAACCATCCTTCAGGACATAATCCATTACACACACATGCTGAGGTGGTGATCTATTTCTTTACGGTGATTGGCACGTGGTTTTTCCTTTCTTGGGGACACCCTCCTTCTTTGCAATGGTACACTGCTGGCTGTGGGAAGGTAACGTTCTTGTCTTCCTCATGCCTTTTTCCTGAAATTCCTACTGTCAATTGTTAGGTATGGCTTTTGTGAATGGTGCTTTCAGCACACCCCTGTTTATTTACGCTCTCGTTGTGCGCTCCACTCACCACAAAAGGATCCCCATTTTATTTCTGACTTTGTGAATTTGTTTTGCTCCCCTTTTTTTTGTTTGAAGAGTGTGTTTGTTTTGTGTTAAGTACTTTAATGACTGTTAACACTTGCAATAGTGTGAACTTTACTGCTGTTGTCTGATGGAGCGCTGAAAATATTAAGTGTGCAGGAGCTGCTAATGTTATCACTCAACTTGTCACTTAGTGTAATGCTTGTAGTTGCTGCAAGGATTTTATTGGTAAACCTTTTTTATCTTTTATTTGTAAAAAGAAACAATAAAAGGGTTTAATATAAAGTCATTCTTACTTGTGGTGACAGTACAATGCTTCTAATGAAATACATTGGTGACTAGACGAAAATTATGATGGCATTGTTGTAGCTTTTGAGGCTGCATTTGGCATATGATGGCAACATCTGTGAGATTAACTACGCCTAAGTGCTTTACATAGAACATATATACATACAATAGCACCCAACCAGAGTTGATACTCATTTATCAACCCTGGAAGGATGAAAGGCTGAGTTGGCCTTTCCCGGGATTCAAACCTGCAACCTGCAGAGCTACTGTGCCAGCTAGGTCATATGACACCAAGGCATAAGAAGGGAATATTGAGGCATTGCAAGCTGCACCTAGACTACAATGGTGGCACCTGCACATGTGGCATTATACATTAGAATATGGTGACTATGTCAGGCATATAATACTATTTGTGGGCATTTGCGTCTGCACTTGATATATGACAGCTAAAACCCACTGGCTTTGGCAATGTGTGTTTCTTCTTTCTTTTAATGCTACTGGTTCCTTTACCACAAAGATCCAGTTGAGTCGTGCAACCACTCACTTTATCTTTATCCCCCCACTACTCTTCAAATGCATCAATTCAATTGAAACTTTGCCCCTGTGTCAAGACCCCTTAAAGGAGGCAAGGATGGTAACATAGATGAAAAATATAGACAGCCCGCCTCATGGAAAAGTGTGCAGAAATCCTGCAATGCCCGCGCTCCGATAACGTCACTTCTTGAGCCTGCGTGCAGACTTTTTTCTGCGTGCTCCTTGTATTCATGGAATTGTTCACGCAATCCATCTCATGGCCGGAACGCCTCTTATACTCCCCCATGCAAATCAAACAGAGCCAGAAACAGCAACCTTTGCGTACTCCCCAGGCGCAAATGAATGCACCCTCAAAATAGTGCATTGGGTCCCCCGCAAGCAGACCTGCATCTCGTGGACCCTGTGCATGGTCCCCCGTAACTGTTACCGGCACCCAGACAACATGCATATAATTTATCGTAACTCGGGTAAAACTCAGAAATTTGCAAGCGAACCCCTGTAATGGGTTCCTGCATCCCGGTACACTGCGTATGTGCACCCCTAAGTTAGATCGGAATCCCGGCTGCGTACACGCACCCCTAAATCCGACACCCAATCTTACCTCTGCACAGTGAATCGCATTCACAAGTGCCTGCCTTCGAGTGGTGTGGATAGAATGAGGGCTTTGCGTGGCCATTTCTCTGCCGAAAGGTTGTGCAGGCTCCATGAATACATATCATTCCGTGCAATAGTGGGTGTGCGATGGACTGCCTGCAGCCCATCCCTTGTCACGCCCACATTTTCCCTTGTTCTACCTCATTTTCTGTGTTCCACCCCCTTCCCAGCCCTCTGTGCAAGCCATGTCCACGCTCTGCATGGTGTCTCCCGCAAGGCACTAGGCCGCTTGCAGGTGCATGCTAGGCCGCTGTGAAATACACACAAGTCCCAGGAAAATCCTGCACATTTGATCCCATGAATCAACTAATGGGATTTTGAACGTAGTTTCGCTGAAAGTTCCCTATTTTCCGCTCAAATAATTCCATGAATCTGGCCCAAAATGTGCTGATAAGTGCTCGCCTGATTGTGCAAGCACCTGCAGCAGTGTAACTGACATACTGATATGAAAAATGTGTGTCTGACATCCCCGAAAACATGAAGTGGGCACAAGAGAAAGCAGATACACTGATGGCCTCTGAACACCACCCTCTTTAGCCTTATTTAAAAGACCCACAAATCTCAGTGAGCTTTCTTTATGAAATCACCTCTCCTCTCTGCAGCATCTAGTGATAAAGCCGAAAATAAAACTTTGAAAATAAAACGAAAACAAACAAGTAGAAAATGCTTCAAAAAGTAATCATAAAAATGAAGAAATATGTAAAATAATCTGAAGAAAGAGGTGTGGTCATGTTCTAATGTAAATAGTAAATCTATGTTAAAAGAGGCATAAAGACCAGGTTTCGTGGAAAGGAGAAGGGTTCAGCAGGGTAAACAGAGGGAAATGGGGGTATCCCATGTTTTAATATTAAAAGAAAATGCTTGACTACACAGAAAGAACATGATTTCATGATGCGAGGAGAGACGGGGGGTGTCAGGAAAAAAGCAGTAGGAAAGTCACTTAAAATATAATATTGACAGAAATAATACATATTTTCAAACAAAATGTGTATTTTTAAACTTCAATTTCTGAAACTTAATTTTCAAATATTGGTGTTTCAAACTTTAGGTTTTCAAAATAATGTACTATAATTCTTGCAGTTGTATCAATGAACCTCAACACACAAACGACCTGATTAACGAAAATGTTTTAACATGGGAAAGTCCCATTGAAGGCTTTTTCGTAAATCAGGCCCAAAGCCTCTAACATTGTGTGTCAGTGAAGCACCACCCATTGTGACTTAATTATCCTTTACACCTCACCAGGGAATTACAACCATATTCAAGTGTATACTGAGGGGAGAGAATAGGTGATCACGTGTTTACACAATTATAGGGCTAAGAAATCTTCAAGCATAAGCAGGCACGTGTAATATCTTATAGGGACTGCCTACAAGGCAGATGAAATAATCATCTTGTGTTCGTTTGGTTAACTTTTTTCTTGATCCCAGTGCCTGCTCCTGTTTAGCTTGCAAATTACCTTTCCACAATTCAAAATGTGTGAAAGATTTATTCCATAATTAAAACATTTTTTCCATTCACATGCAATTGCTTTGTAGTTTAAACAGACTCTAGTGATTGTCCTTGCAACACATATTTTGATGCAAACATTCCTTTATCAAATGATCTTTTGGACAAAAAAAGTAATTGTTTCTTAGAGAAAAAATGTAGGATATATGGAAACCGTAAAAGATAAATAGCTAACTTCTATTATAATATACGCAAAATGCACGTTTGATTTCTTTTATTGGACTATCTGTTAGATACAGCGAGGCCATTCGTTATCAATGCATACGTTTCAATAGGAAGACAAGGGACCTTAATTAAGCAATGAGCTCTGAGCAGGGGTGGCATTACTCAGGTAATGCCCCGGACCCATTGCTGGGGCCTAAACGAGGGCCTGGGACATTACTTGAAGTGGTAATGCCCCCCTTGCGAGGGGCTTATTGCTATTAGTACCTCGGCACGTAAGACCGGGGTACTAAAAGCATTTTTTTCCTGTTGCGAAACGCTCTGGCGTTTTGGAACAGAAAAAAAAAACATGTTAAAAAATGGCTGCCCGGGAAGGGAAAACGAAGTCCATTTTCCCTTTCCATGGCGGCCATTGAAAACAAATAGAAAAAAGTAACCGAAAAAAATGGGCACCATGGGAACGGGAGAAGGGACTACACCTAGTCCCTTCTCTCTTTCGATGGCGCCTATTACAAAAAAAAGTAAACTAAAAAAATGGCCATGGAAAGGTTAAAAGGGATGACATTTAGTCCCTTCTTCCTTTCCATGATGGGCTGTCGCAGATCGGGAGCGGACGCGCTGGGGACAGAAGTGTTCCCAGAGAATTTGCTCTCAAAATGGACTGAAAAGAAGGCAAGTTGGGGCAGACGTGTGGGGAGGGATTTTTTGTGGATGGGGAGGTGGGAGGGGAGAAGGGGACCACACTTACATCGTTCCCCATTGGGGGAAGATGGCAGCCTCCAGCCGTGAGGCAGCTTGGAGTGGGGGATCATTGCTGGTAAATCCATCGTTGCGGGCCTCCTCATTGGCTGGGAGGCTGCAACAACCCCCCGCTGGGTACTAATACCCCAAAGACCCAAACAATACAGATGCAAGGGACATATAACAGCAAATTGACCAATGTTGTGTACCTCATCCAATGCAAGAAATGCTCACATGGAAAGTATGCAGGTGAGACTTGCCAAAACTTGCACAATAGAATTAATCTGCATAGATGCATCATCAAAATGACTAAAAAAGATACACCAGGGAACCGCCAGGGGGTGCTGAGACGTGATGCAGCTTCTCGGCTGATCTCCTCACCAGGGCGATTATTTTCCAATATGGGCCCCCCACCCCCGTTGGAGCCACGTCCGAGCCCCACCCGGGGGCTGTATGGTGGTGTTGTGACATCGGGGAGTGCAGCCCCGGTGATTGGAGGTGCCGGGATCCAGGAGTTTGCAGCCTCCCGGGTGGCGGACGGCCGAAGCCGGGAGCCCGAGCCCATCTAGGAGAGGCGTGCAAAGATGACCATTGAGCGGTGGGGGAGGGGCGGAGGCTCCGGCTGCTGCACTCTGGCCCGGGCTGGTGCCCCCCCGCAGCTGTATTGCGGCCTTGAGTCCCCCCTTCGAGGCGGCCGTCTGGTGGGTCGTGGGAGTTGGAGGACCCACGGAGTGCGGGGACTCAGCATTCCAGGCACGCAGGTGAGGAGTGGCTCCTGCGGGCCAGGATAGTGTGATTCCCGCGGAGGGGAGGGAAGGAACCTTCCCGTTTCTGGCCTGAGCTCGGCGAAGGTGCGCTTCGGGGATTGTGGGCTGCGGGAAGGCTGGAGATGCTTTCCTATGATCCCGGAGGGGTGTGAGAGGCCCCTGATGCTTACTACGAACTGAGTTCCCCCCTTAGTGGTGGGAGCGCGCATGGAGGAAGACTGATCCTGTGCCCTGAGTGTGTCTCTCATCCTCGGCTCCTCGTGTGAGAACTGGAAAGGCCCCCTTTTAAGCTGGCAACTCGGGGAGCATTGGAGAGCTGGAGACCTTGGTGAAGCAGAGTCGGCTTGGGTAGGGCTCCCTAAGGTCTGGGTCCCATGGTGCTGTGGTTGTGACACGGATCCCCTGCTAACTGAGGAATCAGTCTGGACAGTTTAAACATGACTGCTTTCTTTTCCTCCTGAAGGGCCTCTGGGTGGAGATCTGTGGCGAGTCTATGGATGTTGCGGGTTCCCCTGGCCTGTAGCCTGGATTTCCAGCCTGTTTTTCGCTTTAGGCCTTGAAGTTCCTCTGGGACGGTATCCTGCACTTGGCTGTGAGGAGGGGGTGACCTGCTTGATAATAGCGCCCGCAAGCCTCCCTTCCTCACGTGATGCGCCTGTTTCTGCTCAAGTTGTGAAGTATTCCTCTGGAGCTGAGGGAAGGAAAAGTGTGTCATGATCCTGCCTTTCTCGCCGCTTCCCTGGGGATCCTTTGTTCCTCTGAGCCCTGGTTTAACCTGACCTTTGATGGACGGAGTACAGGCGCTACAGAGGTTTCGGCGTTCGCCTCAGCGACCTGTGGCAGAGCTCACTATGCAGGACAACAACCAGTCGGAGGTATCAGACAGTCAAGCTATGAGCCGCAGCATGGCAGCCCTGCTCGAGGAGATCTGAGGTTTAGGGCAGACATAGGTAAAAGGCTGGACTCTCTTGATAAGAAGGTGGATGATGTTGAGGACCGTGTCCAGGCCCTCGAAGATAACCAGTCCTCAGCCGACCTCCTTGAAACTCAATTCGATATGAGGCTGGCAGAGTTGGAGAGGAGGGAGGAGAGGATCACGCTCAAGTTGGACGATCTTGAAAACCGGGAGCGACGATCAAATCTGCGTTTTATGGGTGTTCCGGAACAGGAGGGGGAGATGCAGGCCGATATCGTGAGGAAGGTCAAGGAAATCATTAGCATTTTGTTTGGTGGAGACAATACTAACGTCCCTACAATTGACAGAGCTCATAGGGCGGGTGGTCGCGCAGGCGGTCCTCGCTCTATCGTGGTGAAAACTAAGATCCTTGACTTGGCTCGCAAGAGGGGACCGATCGACTGGAATGGCGCCAAGGCTTCCATCTAGCAAGACCTTTCAGCGCTCACCCTCGCGCACCGCAGACTGTGTGGGCCCTTGACGAAGTGGCTGCAGGCCAGGGGAGTGCGCTACAGATGGGGACACCCGTTCTCGCTTTCATTTGAGTTCAATGGAGATAAGTATTCTCTTACCTCAGAGGTTGACATTCAGAAGGCGATGAATGAGTTATTGCGTGATCCTCCCCCGGAGCGTGGTAAAGTGAACAATGGGCGTCTACAGGATCGTCAAAGGGAGTCCTCAGAGTCTCATGGGTGGAGACGTGTTCGGGGGCATAGGAAATACAGAAAGATTGCTCTGCCCTCCCCGGGGCAGCCGATGTCATGAGGGAGAATCAGAGTTTTTTTTTCTCTTCAATGAGGTTGTAATGTAACTGAAGGGAGCTTATAGCTGGCTGGCCGGGCTGGATCTCTATACTTTGGCTTTTTTGCAATGTAACCCTGTTTGAATGGTTGAATGAACTGTTGTATTTTTTGCTTGTGTTAAGGGTTTTATCGCCCAGGTGGAGGCGATCCATGGTGGTCTCGGGGCTCGGCAATCTGTTGATGCAGTCCTTTCAGACACTCATATGTTGGGTGGGGGTGAGGGTTAGGGAGTTGGGTTTGTGGGGTGGGGGGAGGTTGGAGCGACTTTGTTCACAGGACTCTTTCAACTGATGGGTGGTTTCTGTATGTGCTCTGGGGACTTGGGTCTGGGTCTGCAAGAGGGCCGCCAGTGGGCCTTGAATAGACAATCAGGCTTCCCTAATGGATGACCTGGTTCAGCCAATGTCGGTGTGGTCCCTTAATGGGCGTGGTCTGAACTCTCCGACCAAGAGGCCCCTCTTTGTTCAAGAGTCCCATTGGATTAAGGGGAGGGAGCCCGCTTTTAAGTCCAAAGCTATTCAGCAGATGTTTCTGTCCTCATACGGGGCGAAGAGGCGAGGGGTTATGCTTTTGGTTTCCCCTGATGATGCCCATTTCTCTCCCAGAGCCCAGAGAGTCGACCCAGAAGGGCCCTAGATTACGGTTAAGGGAGAGATGAAGGGGTATCTTCTGACTCTGGTGGGAGTATACGCCCCGAATGTAGGGCAAGATGTTTTTTGGCAGGGGTTGGGAGAGAAAATCAGGGAATCTGCAGAGGGGGCGTTGATAGTCGGGGGTGACTTTAACATGGTCTTGCATCCTGATAGAGACAGGAAACTTCCTAAATCTAGTTCTGACCTTGGAACTCAGACGAGGCTAGAGGACTCTTTCCGTCGGATAAATGAGGATATAGGCCTGATGGATGTGCACCCGGCTGATGATGGTCGTGAACCTTTTTTCACCTTTTTTTCCGCAGTCCACCAGTCCTTCTCCAGGATAGATTGTGTTTGTGGACTCCGCGACCCGGGAATGTATCACAGATTTTGGTGTTGAAACTATCCCCTGGTCTAATCATGACCTGGTTCGGGTCGTGCTCGGACTCACCTCGGTGGAACAGCGCCATCCTCAATGGATATGTAACGATTCCTTGCTACAGGATAAGGAGCTTAGGCAGTCTCTTTTAGCTTCTATCGAGGAATTCTTTCTTTTAAATGATACGGGGGAAGTGGGAATTAGAAGTGTATGGGACGCATTTAAGGCCACGGTCAGGGGTATTCTAATGGAGAAAGAAAGAAAGATCTAGGGAGGAGTGTAAACTAAGGGAGCAGTTTCATACCATTCAGCCGGGGGGCAAATTGAAGTCGCAGATGAGCCCTGACGACGGCGAGAGATTACAACGGCTTAGAGAGAAGTTGTCCGCACTCATGGTGGGTCAGACGGAGAGAAAGTCGGCATTTCTGAAGCAGCGCTATATGGAGAAGGGGGAGAAGGCGGACAAGATCCTCGCCTGGCGGCTGCGAGAACTTCGTCAGAGCAGGCGTGTTAACTGTATTATTTCTCTGAAGGGTGAGAGGCTGTTGGGTGATTCTCAAAGAGCTGAACAGTTTAAGATGTACTATGAACGTCTTTACACGTCGGGTTATGGTGGGGATGGAGCTGAAAAAGACTGTTCCTTGACCCTCTCCCAATCCAACGTCTTGCTCAGGAGAGCTCTGCCTCCCTGGACCTTCTCATATCACCCCAGGAAGTTGCGGATGCTATCACTTCTCTGAAGAGTGGTACAGCCCCAGGGGATGATGGATTCTCGGTCCGGTTCTTTAAAACGTTTCAATCTGCTTTGGCCCCCTTCTTAGCTAGAGTGTATAATGACGCCCTCGAGTCTGGGTCTCTCCCATTTCAATGATGTCAACCCTGATTGTGGTTATTCTGAAGGAGGGAAAAGATCCCTCACTATGTCAATCCTACAGGCCAATCTCCCTCCTTAATGTAGATGTCAAAATTTTGGCCAAACTTTTAGCAAATAGGCTGTCCAAATTCCTTCCCTCATTGGTACATGGGGACCAGGTGGGATTTGTCCCCGGGCGTCAGGGCGCGGACATCATCAGGAATACGCTAGGTCTGATGCATGAGGTGTCTAAGCAGGAGTCGGAGGCTTATCTCTTCTCGCTGGATTCTGAAAAGGCCTTCGATCGCGTGAAGTGGCCATTTATGGGGATGGTGCTTCGTAGGATGGGTTTTGGTGATAGATTTTGTGGGTGGGTCTCCACCTTATATAATGGTCCAACTGCGCGGGTTCTCGCTAATGGCTCTACTTCACCGAGATTCCCGCTTTCGAGGGAAACTCGCCAGGGTTGCCCTCTTTCCCCCCTCCTATATGGCTTGGCATTGGAGCCATTCGCCATTGCGGTCAGAAAGGATGAAGGAGTTGCTGGGGTGAAATGTGGGGACTTTGAATTTAAATGATCTCTTTTCGCGGACGATATCTTGGTGTACATGTCTGAGATTCATAACTCTCTCCTGCGTTTGTTGGATATAATTTGATGCTTTGGGGTATTCTCTGTCCTCAAAATTAATCTATCCAAATCCTGCATTATGCCTATGGGTAGGCTAGACCAAGCGACTAGTGGTAAGGCAGAGGTGTTGGGGATGAGAGTGGAGCACTCCTTTACTAGGTATCTGGGCACTAACATACCTAGGGAGCTGGGTAGGATCTATGAGTTGAATTTCCCCCCCTATAAGCCAAGATTTTCACTGACCTGGTCAGATGGGCTCCTCTCACGCTGTCCTGGTTCGGGCGGATGGTTACTGTAAAAATTAATATTCTCCCCCGTCTGCTCTACCTCTTTTCGGCTCTCCCCTGTATCATTCCCGATTCCTTTTTTGAATCCCTTTGTTTCCATCTCCTTCGGTTTGTCGGGGGTGGTAAGAGAACTAGAGTGAAATTTGGTATCCTGACGCTTCCAAAGGCACTCGGGGGTTTGGCCTTCCAGATATTAAATTGTACTACAAAGCAGGTCAGTTGTGGCCGATGCTCGAACATCTTAGGGATGACATATTGGACATATGTCGAAGATGTGCAGGTTCATCCACATAAGGTCAGAGACTTGCTCTGGGCTCCCCTGCGCTCTCTGCCAGTGGTGGCTAAATCTCACCCAATCCTTTCGGTTCTTTGGGCACTATGGAAGCCGAATAGGGACAATAAGCTACTCTCTTCATGTCCTTCCCCCTGTCGTCGTTGTGGGGCCCCCCGCTCAATTTGGGGAACCGGGGCTTTCGCGGGACACAGTCGTGGTCGGATCAGGGGCTAGAGAGGGCTGCGCAGTTGTTTAATCAGGGTTGTTTTATTGACTTTGCCGAGTTATCTGAAGCTCTCCCGGAAAAGCCAATTTCTATCTTTGACTATTTGCGGCTCAAGGGCATTCTTACTCGAGCGGACTTGGTGGTTCCCCTCTCTCGTCCTTTGACTCCCTATGAGAACATTTTCGTGGAGGCTAGGTCCAGGAAGGGCTCTCTTTCCAAGATCTACAATGTTTTGGTGTCAGCTAATATAGAGGGCAGGCAGGGGTTTAAAAGAGTATGGGAGGAGACGGTGGGTGAGTCCTTAGATGACCGAGTTTGGGAATCAGTATTTAGGGTAACCTTTGAGGGGAAACTCTACACTGCAGCCATGGAGCATAATTTTAAGCTTCTGCATTCCTGGCATCGGCCCCCTGTCACTTTGTCTAGAATGTTTCCTAATGTATCTCCCATGTGTCCTAGGGCGTGTACAGGCAGAGGAACGTGGTTCCATATGTGGTGGGAGTGTCCGGTCATTAGGGGTTATTGGGCGGAGGTCCTCAGTTGGATCAGGGACATCCTGGGTTCATCCCCCTCCCTTCACCCTTTGGAGATTCTACTGAGTACTCCTAGGCCTGAGTCTGATGTGCTGCTCTTCTCCAAGGTGATGAGAGCTATGTTGAGGGCTGGGAGAAGGGCCCTAGCCCAGAAATGGAAAAGCCCCCAGGTCCCCACGAAAGCAGAATGGTTGAATAAACTTTTGGCAATTTTTACCTATGAGAAACTTGCAGCTATAGCTAATGATAACATGTCTTCTTTCCTGCAGGAATGGACTGTTGTGTTGCTAAGTGAAGATTGTGAAGCCTTGAAGCTTTAATTTAATTGGACTTGGGATGGGTCTTGAAGGCGAGTGTGGTTGTACTGGGGCCTTTTTTAGGGTCCTTACCGTCGGAGAGAGGTCATAAGTGTGTTGTCCTTTGGTTAAGACTTTGGCGCGATCTCCAGTGATATGATATGATATGATATGGTATTTGTAACGCGCCTATACACAAGTGTTTCAAGGCGCGACGAGGCAGGGAGGGGGGTACAAGGGGAGACAGAAAACGATCCTACTAGGCCAGGTGTCATTCAGATCGCGCAAGTGCAGGGGTAGGGGAGGGGAAAAGTGCAAGGGGAAGGGGAGGGGGGGAAGTGCAGTACAAGGTAAGAGGCGTACGTAATAAATAAATAAATAGGGCCAGCTGGTGGCAAGTGTGAGGTAAGTGCAGAACAAGTGCTGGGGGAGGGGGGGCTGTAGGGATACAGAGACAGACCCACAGTGCAAAGGGGTTCCAGGGCATCAGTGCAAGTGGAGAGTGGCAGGGCCCAGGACCGAGGCCGTTTAGAGTGGTCCAATTGCAGGATCAGTGCAGCTTCAGTGAAAATTAATTAGCCGCTCAGCAGGGGAGAGGGAGAGGGAAAGCAGAAGCAAAGAGGAAGGTTTTGAGGTGCTTCCGGAACCGGAGATGGTTCTCCTCAAGTTTCAGGGAGGCAGGAAGGCTGTTCCAGAGGGAGGCCCCTGCCGCGGAGAGAGATCTACCCCCAGCTCGTTGCTTCGAGAAGCGGCTAACCCTGAGGGAGTTGGAGGCGGATGAGCGAAGGGCTCGGGAAGGAAGATATTTGGGAAGAGAGAGTTGAAGGTATTTAGGACCCAGGCCCCAGAAGGCCTTGTGGACAATGCAGAGGGTTTTGAACTTTATCCTCGCAGCCACTGGGAGCCAGTGTAGAGATTTTAGTCCTGGAGAGATACGGTCCCTGGGCTTGAGGCCAAGGACAAGTCTCGCAGTTCTGTTCTGGATGAGTTGCAGAGGGCGGAGAGTGGAGGCAGGCAGATTAAGATAGAGGCTGTTACAGTAGTCCAGCTTCGAGAGAACCAGGGCTCGGGAGACAGTGAGCTTCTGGGGGAAGGAGAGGAAGGGAAGAATACCTCTGAGGAGGTGCAGCTGGTAGTGTGACCTCTTGGCGACGTCAGAAATATGAGGAGAGAAGGAGAGTGTGGAGTCGAAGATGACCCCAAGGTTTTTTGCCTTGCAGGTAGGAGCAGGGAGCTACAGGGAAGGAGGGAGTGGGAGTACCGATGAGTAGAATCTCAGTCTTACTGGCATTAAGGCAGAGGTCATTGGCGGCACACCATTCTTGGATAGCAGACAGGCAGTCAGAGATGAGGGAAGGAGAGGGGGAGGCTGAGGGTAGCCTGAAAATGAGCTGGGTATCGTCCGCATAGCACTGGAAATTAGGGCAGAGAGCAGCGATGCGGTGGGCAAGGAGTGCCAGATACTGGTTGAACAGCCAGGGAGAGAGATTAGATCCCTGGGGGACACCACAGGTGGAGAAAAAGATGTCGGAGAGGAAGGACCCCAGTTGGACCTGGGAGGGTCGATTTGAAAGGAAAGAGGTCAACCACGCCAGAGCCTGACCAGTGATACCCAGGTTTTCCCAGAGACGGTTGAGCAGGATGGCATGGTTGACAGTGTCAAAGGCAGAGGAGAGATCGAGCAGAATGAGAACACACAGAGTGTTGGAATCACGGTTCAAGAGCAGGTCTTCACGGATGTTCAGGAGAGCAGTTTCCGTGCTTCTGGCAGCTCTGAAGCCAGATTGATGGTCATGAAGACTACCAACAGATTCAGCATGGAGGTTAAGCTGGGAGATGGCCAGTTTCTCCAGGAGCTTGCCCAGGAAGGGAGTGATGGTTTGTTTGGTTTTTGTTTGGTTTTTCCTGTGTAGCTCCTTGTTTGGGGGTGTCT